>NW_027504912.1:0-355014 GCF_021521415.1 Bidens hawaiensis
TACTTTGATTATGTTACTAGTGTATTAAAAGTAATTATGGAGAGTAGACAATTGAGAGAAATTGTTGTGAGAAGTGACTTCTATGAATTCAATGAAGAACAATTGAGAAGGATGGCCACTCTCAGATTGTATGATTACAGAAACAGAAGCAGATTGGCAGGTAGACAGATGAATGATCTGTCAAAATTTTTGTGGGAAGAAGATGGAAAAGGGTTCAAGTTCTTAAAAGAAAAGAGGAGCTGGAGGTTGATTCAGTCTCACAAGTCAAAAAGGACTGCAAAGCTGAAAAGAATGGACATAGCTGAAAGAGACTTTCAGATGACCTTTAGAGATGAGAATCCATTGTCCAACTTGAATACATGTATAAGTCTGGGAAGAAGAATGAGACGCCCCAATTACACAGTACAGAAAAATGGGATTATAGCTGACATTGAATTCAAAGAGAATGATAATCATTTTGTGCTGAGGAATTCGGATGGAAAAATTCTGGGGATCATTAAAAGGGATGAAGACTTGACATGCCTGCACAATGAAGATCTAATGGATATAAGGGACTTGGCTATACCAGAAAGTCACACTCACTACCAAGCCCTTAATATTTTCAAGATGAAAGTTGCTTCAGAGATAATCAATCGAAGACAAGCCATTCATAATGCAAGAAAGAGACAAGATCAATAGAATAGGCTTTGTTTTATAATGTCTTCGGACAACTTTCTGATTATGTAATTTTGCTTATGTTATTTGAATATGCAATTTTGATTTAATGTGTATTTTTGCTAAGTGTAAGTAACCATAGAAATGTTTTGGGTCAGCTGAGGTGTTCCAATCTAGGGGGAGATTGTTGAGTCAAACAATTGACCTAAGGAGGAGATTGTTGAGTCAAAGATTTGATCAGAGTGAAGTATATGGAAGATTGGAATCTTCTCAACCTCCTCAGAATTCGCTAAGTATGGACCCGGGCACACCTTAGACATCCGAGCAAGGTTTTATTTGGCCGGGTACGATATTTTGTCTATCGGGCAAGGTTATCTTCAAGTAGTCTTCTTTAGTGGATATCCGAGCATGGTTTGCAAATTAGTGCATTGCCGGGTAAGGCACACTAGTTTATGTAAATTCGGGTAACGTTCACTTTATCAAGCAAGTCTGTTCTTCAGAACCAAGTATTTTACTCTTCCGAGTAAGGTTTGGTTGACCAAGTCCAAGAAGTCAAGTGATTGGAAGTCCGGGCAAGGTATTCATTAATAAGTATGATCCAAGTATGCTTGATAATCTAAAGGAATATCTCTAAGTAATATCGGGCAAGGTTCAGCTCAAGCAAGGAACAGTACTCCCGAGTACACTTTGCTAATAAGTTATTTTATAGCAAAGAGCTGAAATGGATCATTGAAGAACAAGGTTGCTCGTAAGGAGTTGTCGGGCAAAGTCTAACAAAGTCAAGAAGACTGAAGTCTACTCGATGAGTATTTTACTTGGTGAAATACTCTTCAAGCAAAGTCTACCCGAAAACTGATCCCGAGCACACTTCTATGTTACCAAGTTATGAAGGATGGCAGAGTACACAGCGTACTCGGAAAATGAATATTTATGAAAAGCCTACCCGGAAGACTTGTTTTACACTTAGTTTATTTTGAATATGTAATTTGAATATGTATGATTGTATTTAGGGTTTCTAGAAGGAATGACATCTGTCCTAGGTTGGCAGGCCTATAAATAGAATGTTTAGGGCACGCAGTCAAAAGAGAGAGGACACGGACTTTGAGCCTTTACACTTTTCGGATAAGAAAGAATATTTCTTGAAAGTGACGGCTGTCCTAGGATTCCTAGAACCCTAAATCGATTATCCAATTTGTATGATGAAAATTATATAGATGGAAATCTTTTGAGTGAATCCTGTGTGTGCTTTCTACCTTTGATTATTCTTTGCAACCGTATGTTTGTTATTGATTCCGCCTTTAACAAACGGATATCTTTCTAAATATAGCAACCCGTCATTAACTCTCTTGTCAACACATTAATCTGTGTGAGTTATGACATGATTAATTAAGATCCAGCTGAAATCGAGGGGCCTGACATCAACACAGTATAGCATATATAAATCAGAGTTTTAAAACTCATAAAACCCTTATAACAAAAATTGCATAATTAGCCTATCATGATAGTGTCATTTTTGACGAAAATCACATAAAAGTGATCATCTATACCTTAGTAACACACTGATGTATTCAAAAGTTCAAAATTCGAAGGTCGAAAAATAAGAGAAAAATTTGAACAGGTTTTTTTTAGGTATAAGGAAGAAGGTGAATAGTGAAGGACTGTTCGTTTCATCTGTCCTTTATAAACTTACACGTTTCCCTATGTACCCTATGTCCTTTACAGATTCGTTTAATTTTAAACTAACGAATCAAGCAATTCGTTATTGCAATTCGTTATTTCAAAATAGCGAATAAGACATGAATCGTGTTTTGATTCGTTAAGAATGTATAACGAACAAGAGGTGTTTTGTTACAGAGTGCGGAAGAGAATTGAGTGAACGAACTAGATTGTAGTTCGTTAAAACAACACGTAATTCGTTATCCATAATTAACGAATTGAACATTTATTTAATTTTAAATGAATAAATAAATAATTAAATGAATAAAATAATGAATTTATTAAATATTATCCAAAAAAACAAATTAAATAGCTTAATAAGGAGTTACCGAGGACTTTTATCTTGATAAATCTATACTTTAAAAAATTCGTTTCACTTTTTGAAACCGATAAATAAATTATTTAAATAATATGTAAAAACGAAATGAAAAATATTTTTTTGGTATTTTGTAATATATAAAGAATGTATTTTCATGAAGAGAATCCGAAACAAGAAATATAAAATCTTTTTGTGTTTTATATGTTTTTCAAAATCAGTACATATTTTTGGTATTTTTGTTGAGTTTGAGCAGAGAATCATATTGACCAAATTGCCATTTCATCACAGTTTTATATTTCAGCGATATTATGACTTGTGTTAAGTCGGTCATTGGTATTGTTGTCCACTTACATCTAATAACAAACTTTCAAGTGTTTTTGTGATATGATTAATTGGTTCAATTAGAGCACAGAATATCAGAAACTATCAGCCTCTAATCTTGGTTCAAGCTTAATTTGATTTTTGCCATATCACCCCAACTTGACTTAAACCATTATATTGTTGATCAAAAATTGTTTTTGTAGAAATTTATGAGCAATGCATTGATTTTCTGTTACTATGAGTGAATATGCACGCGTCCATCTGTCGGCTTACATACATTGTATCCCCTGGGTTCCGTTTCTTAATGGTATTAAGACGAGCGCAATGGAGGAACAATGTGACAATCGTCAATTTCAGGTTAACTCCGTTAACTCAACTCCGTCAATTCAAACTTAAAGATCATTGAATCTATAACGCACACTTCATTGCATTTAAACTAGGGTTTAAATGACGCTTAACACTTACTACATGTGTAGTCTTTCGGGATTTGCACCGAAACGCAAACGAGTTGACGCAAACGATTGATAAATAAACGAAAAACGTCAAAACAGTAATTATGTGATAATTATGTGTTAGACTTATGTGTTATGTGATAACATGATTATAAACGTTAACTCAAGACGAAAACAAGTTAGTTAGGCTAGAAAAGTAATACTTAGAAGTGGAGGGACTTGAGTGTAACTTGTGTGTTTATAAATATATCCTAAACACTTAACCCTAACTTATTATTATTAACCCCTAAGCTCCGATCGGCCTTGGCTGCCGTCCACAAACACACACATATACACCATCAAATCAAGCTTGTGATTGAAGAACTAGGTGCTAGGAAGGTATATTTGATTATCCCTAACATTCTTGTTGCTTAATTTTGATGTTTGTTGGGTTAACCACAAACCCTAGGCTGCCGATTTTGAGTATGCATATAGTTAATATGATTGTTGTTATTTGGATAATGAATTGATAACTAGATTGATGTTGATATGTTGTGTTTTTGATTTGAGTTCAAACACAAACCCTAATCAAGTATGTAATATGTAATTGATGTGCATGGAGGGTGTTTATGGAGTCTAGAGGGTTATATGGATGCATGATAGTTCATAGATTGTTATTATGTTGAGTTTGGATGTAAACAGATTCTGGACAGAATGTGTATACGATGTTAAGTGACTGTAAATGTTATAATTTTGTAAACGTGAAAATTGGTTGAGATTGTGGGTACTGCAGTAAACTAGGTTGAGTCTAGTTTCTATAAAGTATAATTTTGTAATTTTTGGACAAGTAGAAGTTTACTTTTATGATTTTACAAAAACGTTGTGCAAAGCTGAGCTGTTAGACCTGCTGTTAGGTTATGTTGTAAATGTTATATCTCATGAACTACGAGACCAATTTGGTTGGTTCCACTTCTGGAAGTTGACTCATTTAGTTAGGAACCAAACCCAAGTGGTCTTGCATTTATTGGATTTTTCGTTTAACGGGAATTGCAAATAACATTCTGTTGTGCATGAATCTGACTGTTATGAGTTTGCTGTAATGATTTGATGATTGTGAGAAAACTATGAGGAATAAAAATGTAATAAAATATGTTCTGGAAACCTAAGACATATGTGCTTCTGTGATGATTTTTGGTAAATTAATTGAGATTCTATGATCGGTGAAATAGTACAATCTTTCTAGTATGATTTCTGTCTCGGTGAAACTAGCTGCTGAGTTGTGTAAAAATGCATGAAATATGATATTTTTTTATATAATTGTTATGTTTTGACCAAAATACCCTTGCGGGGAATAGTTGCTAATTGATTGTCATGATTTGACCAAATTGCCCTAATGGGGAATAATGGCTAGTTAATTGTTATTTGTTGACCAAAATGCCCTTACGGGGAATAATTGCTAGTAATGTACGTTATGAATACATGACACGTATATGATTGCTTACACATGTGATGTGTCAAAAAAAACACTTGTGAAAGTCACACACGATTCACAAACGAAACACGAAACATGTTATGTGCATAGGTATTATGTGCCGGGTCTAGAGACTCGATAATATTCCGACACTTAGAAAAATCTCTTTGTTGTTTTAGAACGTTAGAGAGAGTTTTTCGGTGACGCGCATCTTGGTGATTTATTTTGGGAAATTCTTCGCAAACAGTGAGTTTCACTTTCCCCTTTTTAAACTGTTTTAAACGCTTTTCTTTTGGGGGAGATAACATACTCCACAACGCATTTTTAAGATTTTGTTAGTAAATTATATATCACTTGTAAAGACTAAGTGGCAAACGAAACAATTGAAGTCCTACACATCGAACCGGTTAATATTTTGAATAGCGAGTCACTGTTGAGTAGTACTACTGGGTTTGACAAACCCCACCCAACGCTAAACTCGACTGGAGGTCGAGCGGGTGTAATTTTGGCTAACACGTACCATGGTCTGGAGGACCTGGTGACAAGGCACTTACTAAACGAGTCAGCTTCGGTGTCGAACACTTAGTAATACTTGTTGTATAGACTAGCTACCTATCGATATATAATTTGACATAACACTATCTGGTAACGCAAAACGCCGTAACGTGGTTACGCAAAACGCTTAACGCAAAACGCCGTAACGTGGTTACGCAAAACGCTTAACGCAAAACGCCGTTACGTGGTTACGCAATACACTTAACGTAAAACGCTGAACGCAAACGCTAAACGATTTATTTTATATAACTTGTGAACTCACCAACCTTGTGTTGACACTTTTAGTATGTTATTCTCAGGTAGCCGAGGCGGGCGCGCGGTTTAGGAACATGCATTGTGTGATAAACTTTTAACTATGCAAACTTGTTTTAACTGTTATCCTTGGTTTTTAAATCATCCTGCGTGACGTAACATTGTTCTATGGTTTTACGCTTCCGCACTTATTTTCATTTAAATGTTTTTATGGTTTGATTATAACTAATGATCCCGATCCTGTTAGTTCACACCCTCTGACGGTAAAACTCCGTTAGTGGATTTTGAGGGTGTGACAAACAATGTATGACTAACAGCGGATTTTGATCAAGTCAGTAATTTGGAAATTTGTACGAAGTACAGCAGTGATCAAGTTTAATGACTTTGGGTTTGCTCTAAAAGCGAATGAAATATTCATGCATATGAATACCCAGATGATTAAGCCGCATAAAGACTCACAGTGTCCAGAACCTCAAAGCTTGTTATTTGCTTTATTTTATTTTTGGTTGATCAAACAAATATAAGGCTTGAGTATGACAGGTTATTACATTTCTGCCATCCTCACCGAGACTTTTCTAGAGACTAACACCCCTTTAAATTTGGCGTTTCTTTATGTTTATATCACATACTTTACTCTACTTGTTTGTTTTAAGATCTACCAATGCACCAATGCAATTAAGCACACAGTCTTTTAAGCTTACTTGCTGGATTTGGAGTCAAGATAATCAATGTACTATCATTTTCTCTTTTTGCTTCAAAAACTCAAAAATTTTGAGGTCATAAAAAAAATAAAGATAAATTTAATCGCCCCAGTTAACTTAAGTCTATAAATAAATGGTTGTTCTATCAATTCAGCAAGTGAATAATAGAACCATGACATGCAAGCATGCTTCACAAACTTAAATCACCGACATAATTTTCAGCGAGAAAATAATCTAAAAACGCATAATGAATGCCCCAACTGTTTTCCATTATCAGGTGAATAGCTAACCCGATCATTTACAAGGAAATGTCAGGACCAAACATATACACGTACATGCCCTTCAAATGTAGATAATTGACATAATTTTCAGCGAACGCATGCAAAAATCTTTTTGGTTTTTCTCTATACATACTTTAAAAACACAATATTTGTCTTTTTCAGTTTTCTTATAAACAAAATAAACTTCACAGTCTTTTTGGATTTTTGGATTTTTCTGTACAAACTGAAATTACAATCTTTTTGGATTTTCAAAATTTTAAAATGTTTTTGGTTTTTCAAAATATTTTAAAGAAAAAAAACATTAAAGAAAAGAAATCACAATATTTTTGGATTTTAAGAATTTTTAATGTTTTTGGATTTTATCTATACAAACGAAAAGCACACTCTTTTTGTATTTTCTAGATTTTCACCCCCCTAAAACCAAATAAATTTTAAAAGAAATAACAGAAAATAAAAATAGTCATCTTTGTTTAATGATATCAGCGAGAGTCTTCAATCCATTTAAACCAAGCAAAAATTGAAAACACATTTTGTCAAATGCTTTGGTAAACATATCGGCTTTCTGAAAGTCAGTATGTATTTTCTCAAGGTCAATCAACTTCTTCTCAAAGCAATCCCGTATAAAGTGATATCGAATTGCGATATGTTTTGTTTTCGAATGTTGTACGGGATTCTTTGTGATAGAAATTGCAGCAGAATTATCAATCAAAATAGGAGTAGTAAGAAACTTCAAATCGTAGTCGCGGAGATGTTGTTGTATCCATAAAACCTGGGAACAGCAACTCGAGGCTGCAACATACTCAGCTTCGGCGGTTGAAGTGGAGACCGTTGTCTGCTTCTTACACTGCCAGGAAATAAGCCGGTTTCCTAAAAATTGACATCCTGCAGTCGTTGATTTGAAGTTGATCTTGCAACCTCCATAGTCCGAGTCTGAATAAGCAGTAAGATCAAAAGTATCATCTTTGGGATACCACAACCCGATGTCTGGATTTCCCCTCAAATACTGAAGTATTCTCTTGACCGCAGCTAGGTGAGTCACTCGTGGACTTGCTTGAAACCTAGCACAAAGAAAAACAGCAAACATAATGTCAGGGCGAGAAGCCGTTAGATACATTAAAGAACCTATCATGGCACGATAGAGGGTAGGATCAACGGTATCCTTCAATTCATCCGGTGATAAATTGTGACCCACGGGGAGAGGAGTAGAAGGGATTTTTCTGGCAGATATCTTGAATCGGCTCAAGACATCGTTCACATACTTTGTCTGATGAATAAAGATTCCGTTAGCAGACTGGTGAACTTGCAACCCTAGACAGAAATTCATCTCTCCCATCGAACTCATCTCGAACTTTGTTTGCATGGACTTCTCGAACTCCTTACACAACGTGTCGTTTGTGACCCAAAAATAATGTCGTCGACATAAATCTGAACTAGGAGAAGATCATCACCAACAGTTTTATGAAATAAAGTGCAATAGTCAGTCCCTCGTTTGAAGACGTTATCAGTCAGATGGTCGGAGAGCGTGCCATACCAAGCTCTCGGGGCTTGATGTAGACCATACATGGCCTTGTTTAATCGGTAAACTCGGTCCGGATAATCAGGATCTTCAAAACCAGGAGGCTGTAAAACAAACACTTCCTCGTGTAGTTCACCATTGAGAAAAGCACTTTTAACATCTATTTGATAGACCTTGATATTCTTATAAGCAGCATATGCCAGGAAGATTCGAATCGACTCTAATCTTGCAACTGGAGCATATACTTCTGTGTAATCAACACCCTCTTGCTAATGAAAACCTTGCACCACTAGACGTGCTTTGTTTCTGACAATCACCCCTCGATCGTCTTTCTTACACTTAAATACCCACTTAGTCGGAATAGCTTTCTTGACTCTAGCAGGTTTGTCGATTAAGTCCCAAACACCCAAACGTGCAAATTGTTGTAATTCTTCTTGCATAGCTTCTACCCAAGAAGGATCTTCAAGTGCCTTACGAGCCGTCGTTGGCTCAACTTGAGATAGAAAGCAAGTGAATTTCTCAAGATTTACAATTCCCAATGAATGTAAATCAGCATATGCACACAATACATTATTATCACTTGACGAAGCAACTTGATGACGTGTACGAACGCCTACATCAAGTTATCCAATGATGTTTTCCTATGGATGATAACCATGAATCCGAAGAGTAGGATTCTCAGGAACAACAACATTATCAAATAAGTTAGTGTAATGTTTACCAAGCTCAGGAGATGAAATATCACTATCAAGGTTAATAACTTGATCATTAACTTGCTCATCATCAGAAGAAGTAGATACATTATCAAAAGCAGCTGGAGAAGCAACATGAGGTTCCTCAGTTGGAGCTATAGATGGAGCTTCAACATCATTAGAACTTGAAAATCTTGGAATGACCAATTGATCTTCGAAGTATGCTCGAATCAGATCTTCGTCTATGTGTTCAGTCGATGGAGTAAATGAATTAAATAAACTATCATAATCACACATCCAGTCGGGACCTTTCCCTTGAGGAGGAATTGTGTACTTTTGACAGTCCACATGGTACCATTCCTCAACACAACCAGACATGAAGTTAAATACTCTTTTCTTTGGAGATGCATATCCCAACAAATACCCTTCGATAGCTTTTTCTTCAAATTTACCCGCATCCTTCTTCAACATGGTACACGGACACCCAAAAGGTTCCAGGTACTTTAAATTAGGTTTTCGATTATTCAACAACTCATAACTTGTCTTCTAGAGTCGTTTAACAATTAGAACCCGATTAAGCGTATAGCAAGCTGTATTCACTGCCTCATTCCAGAATTGGACGTGAAGCTTAGAATCAGCGAGCATAGTTCGTGCAGCTTCAATCAAGGTTCGATTCTTTCTGCAACACCATTTTGTTGAGGTACATAAGGTGCACTGTATTCTCTATGAATTCTTTTTTGAACACAAAAGAAGTCTAATACAGTGTTTTTTAATTCAATACCATTATCACTTCGGATTCTCCTCACCTTTTGTTTGTATAGTGATTCGATCTTGGTGATAAGGTTTTGTACCAAAACCGGTGTTTGATCTTTCAAACTCATAAATAACACCCATGAGTATCTTGAATAATCATCAGTCACCAGAAGACAATACCAATCCCCAGAAATACTCGCACGATTCACATGACCAAACAAATCCATATGAAGTCGTTCAAGAGGAGTATTAATGGACTTTAATAACTTAGAAGGATGTGACTTCTTCTTCTGCTTGCCCTTTTTGCATGCAATGCAATGATCAGATAACTTAAAGTTCTTCAAAGAGACACCCTCCACTATGTCATTAGCCATCAAATAATTCATCTTTCGAACATTTATGTGACCCATTCTACGATGCCATAGAATCGAATCTTTCTCGGTTGCTTTCGAGACAAAACATATTTCGATCGATGTGGATACTTTAGAGCTCATGTTTAAGACATAAATATCATTCGATCGTGGTGATCGCATGACAACCATGTCCTCGGGAATCACATAACCCGGTTTCAAGATAAGACATTCTTTGTCAGTAAATATCGTAGTGTACTTTTTATCGCAAATCCGCGACATACTCAATAAGTTATGATCTACCTTGTCACAATAGTTAACTTTCTCAAAAGTAATATTCCCATTCGAAACTTCACCTTCTTGTGTGATCATGCCCCAAGAATTTCCAGCAAATGCTACATAACCCCCTTGAATATTTCTCACGTTGGTTAATAGGTCTAGATTCCCAGTGATATGACGAGAACATCCACTATCCATTATCCAGTTTTCACCAGACACAGTCTTGGATGAACCCTACACACAAAGTAAAGAAGATTAGTTCAAAAAGGCAGCCCAGGCCTCAGTCTTGGGCACCTTTTGGTTTTCTTGAGACATTTTAACTTAGCCGAATTCAACTGTTGTTCAGCCACTTGTGAGTAAGTTACCGGATTCTTAGACTTTCGTCTTAAGTAAGCTGCTTGAACCACATTTGAATTCTCATTCTTGCATATCGGTGCAGTTGGAATGAACTTTGGTTTCACTTGACCATGAGTTTCATTAACATGAATCACCTTTCGAGGATTCACATTAGAGAACATAATATGAGTATCATCATCATACGACACAGGTCGTTTCAGAATTTCTTTTACCAAAGGAACCGGTTTGGAATGGTCTTTGATAAAAGGATGAATATTCTGATAGCTCTTCTGACTACAATTTCTCACTACATGACCATGCTGACCGCAAAGAAAACAGCTTCACATGTCCACACGATGATGTTGAGAATTAGTTGGAGCAAATGATGCAGAAGATTGATGATGGCTCACATTTTTTGTCATACTCTTAGCAAACTCATCAGATAACTCAGATTTCTTTTTCAAGTAAAAAATTTAAATTAGAACTATTTGAAAAACTTTTCAGAGTATCTGTTCCAGTTGACTTTACAAATTTAATCTTTTTAGCATGTGTTAAAACTTGCTTGGCTTTAGTCAATGGATCAGAAGAAACTGATGTTTTTTCTTGAGCATACAGACGTTCAAGTTCTTGAACCTGTGATGTTTCATTGTGAAATACACTCTCATTCAGTTCTGGTTTAATGATACTAATTGGAATGTCTTTCTCAGTAAACATTGTGTCAATACCTTTCAACTTAAAAACTCTAACAGATGATGGTTTAGAACTAAGAGGATTAATGAAATGCATTAAATCCTCATCATAAATCTTAGGTTTATTTGACTTCTTTACCTTTATTGGTTTAGGTTTCACAGTTACTTCCTTTTTCACTTGAGACTTGAATGAACCATACACAGCTTCCTCAAATTCTTGAGGCTCGCAAAGAATATGATTAGAACTTGGGATGTTCTTATTCTTGTGTATTACCTCAGGTTCAAACACGTCCTCGATAATCACTGTTTTGGACAAAAATCTGCTAAGGATCAAGTATCCAAATCTGTTATGTGAGTTAAGGTGCTAACTTGTTAACGATAAGTGCGTAATTGTAATATTGGTGAACACAAAGGTTTGATCACGAGGGAAAAAGCCCTTAATCAAGATAGTCTTACTTCGGTCAAAACTTATCAATGCAATCTTTGGTAAAATAACTTCGGTCAAGGATTAATAAGATAATCTTTGGTCGAATTACTTTAATCAATGATCAACAAGGTAACCTCTGGTCGACGAGTATATGATTATCGTGATCTCCGGCACAAAAAACCCCCGGACGGTGAAAACTATCACCGTCAAGTTTATTAATGGTGAAAGGTATTACAATCGTTGTGGAGTATATGATCGAGATTACAATAATAAGCTAGTGAGTAAAGAGAGTAATTGTTTCTGATCTAGGGTGTGTGTTGATACATGTGTTTTCCAACTCGATCATAGCTCGTTTAAATAAGAAAATATCACTAACTATATCTCCTATCTATCCGGAAGTCTTCCACCTAGCCGCTCCACGACCTTTGACCATGTGCCAATAGCCATCCAGTAGCGAGATAAGCGGAAGAATGAGTCTCATAGCCGTTGTTGATATTTGCACGTTCATCTTCACATGAGTTCGCCCATTAACAGCTACACTGAAGTAGGATCTTGGATCCATGCTCCAGCTGGAGAATGTTCTGTGAGGATAATTGATGCAAGTACGTCTTAAAGTTGTCACACCTGTCTAACACTCACCATACTAAACGCAATCATTAGTAAACAAGTAATACCGAGAATCGTCGATCCTTTATATCCTGATATATATTTCAAGGATAAACTATCCATAAGACAGTCAAGGATAAAGGATCCTCAATATAAAATTCATGGCCTAACAATTTCCCCCAAAATGGCGGGTGACAGTGGAATACTGCTGTCATTTTGAAATTCAAAATCACTGTGAAAACTGATAGATGGGACGGTTTTGCCAGAATATTTACCATTTAACCCCCAAGGTTAATTATAACCGTCTATATATGCCGCCCTATATCTTTGATTATAAACATACCTCCATCTGACGCATCAGGTATCCTTCTTACCCTTCTATCTTATTTTCTTTAATCATGTCTGCTGCATCGTCTTCTTCTTCTCCATCTCCCTCTAAACCTTCCGAACAAACCTCCGATGGCTCCGAGTTATCAGAAATGGAACCCCAATGTTCGTTGGCCAACCCGTCTACTGAAATCTGCAAACTCATGGATCCGGAGGTCGATGACTTTCGCACGCTGTTTCCTCCGGAAACCTTATTCCGACCCTACGAATCCAGTGTCAGATGCGATGTATATTCCAAGGTATGGGTCTGCTTTCTAGCGACTCCATTTCTGATCGGCTATTAGTACCCTTTTCCATCTTTTACTCAAAGCTTCTTCGATTCTACCGGCATATCCTACATACAAGCTATGCCGATGATTTGGAGGGTTCTCATCACTATCGAGAGAATCATAGAGGAGCAGAAGATTGATTTTGGCCTTATGGAGTTATCACATTTGTATACCCTTACTACCCACGGTCCTGCTCGTTTTATCTTCAAATCCAGGCCCCGACAACCTCACCCGTTATTAAAAGTCACCTTAAACGATTACCTGTGGAGGAACCAGTTCTTCTTTGTAAAATGTCTCTATACCAGGAGGAATCGATCTTCCTTCAAAATGGGTTAGAAAGGGTAGGATCCTGGATCCTTAAGAAATAGCAGGATCCTTGATGCTTTGACTGGAATTCTGAACTTTCTTTTTTGTTTGCAGTTGACAAATTTGCTTCTTGAGGCAAGTTACCTGGCACAGAAGAAAAGACAAAACGGTTCCTAGCACTGGATACCGAAGTTAGGACCTTTCAAGGTCGATTTGTTGAAGGTTTTTGTGATATCTCCTCAAGTTCAGGCAAGTCAAGTAAGTTAATAACTTTAATATAAATAAGATTAGAATAGGAAAACTTATCTGATAACTTTTTTCCCTTTTCAGGTGCCAAGAAGTCCAAGAAGTCAGCCGACAAGTTCTCCCTTGAAGACATCGACTGCATGATCACCTCTCCTGTTGTCAAGAAATATGCTACAAAGGCGGGCACTAGTTCCGAGCCCAAGACTGCAACGACCAGGGCCAAATCTGCGGCTTCTAAGAGGAAAAGATCCTCTGATCCTGAGACCCATTACGACATTGTCCTCTATGTAAGTATCCTGTATCCAAACATTTTGAATTATAGGATCCAATATCCTTCTGATTTTGAGTACTTTGTTGTGCGTAGGCTATGAATGCTTTTAAAGAGCACTATGAAAAGATTATTGGCCAAATGAGTGACAAGCTGTCGGGTTTAGGGAAAGTTGTGGTTGCCAAGGATAAGGCCATGATCCAGCTCTCCAAGGAGAAGAAACAGTTGGAGGATCAGCTATCCTTAGCCGAGGCCCAACGTCAAGAGGCAGTGGAACAGGCTACGGATGAAGCCAAGGTATGGGCTGCCAGGTCGGTATTCCAGGCGTGGATCAAGATGGCGAAGGAGGCCGGTGATCCCACTTTTGACAAGTCGGCCTGGGATGTGGAGAAGTAGAAGGCTGCTCTTGACGATCTTGGTGGTGAAGATGACGAGGAGATGGCTGAGAACACCGAGGCTGGGACTAGTGGCGTTAAGGAGGCGGTTGAAGCTGGCAAGGGAGAAGGTGATGCTACGGTTGAGGATGCAGCTTAAGTGGGCGATGAAGGATATCAAAGACAAGGCCCGAGCCCACTTTTTTTATTTTGTGTTGATGTTTTTCTGAACAATTTCTATGGTCTATAATATACAGTAGTAACTAGGATAAAGGATCCATGATACTTAAGACAATTGGCGGGGGTGAAAAAGGTGGAGGGATCCTCTGTTTGTGGGGATGAAGCCTTTGTTGCCCCTGTTTTTTAATTTTCCTGCACTTATGAACTGTTAGTAACTCTCACTTAACCTGGATGGATGGTCCATCTTTTAGTATGGTGAAGTCCGGGTTAAGAATTTTGGATAAGTCCTTGGGGCTTATTCTAATTAATATATAAATATTTTGACTTCTTACTTGTTATTTATTTTCAAAAATTTTGTTAGATATAATCTTAACATTGTTGAGACTTTGACAAATAATTTTAAGCAAAAGATTGTTAGAATAAAAGATCCTTATGAAAATCGTTTAGGATAGAATATCCTTAAGGAAAAAATATTAGGAAAGAATATCCTTAAATAACAATATTAGGATAAGACATCTTTAATAGTTGATAAAATTTATATAAAAGAATTCCCTCAAAGGGCAAATTTTAGGATAAAGTTTCCTTAAGATAGGGAAAATTTTTAGTATTAAATTAATTTTAAAGGAATAATCCTTTTAAACTGAAAGATCCAAATTTATTGCAAAAAATATCATACATAAGTTAATTAGCATAGATCATACCAGAAGGTCAAGATAGACCTAAGTTACCAGAAGTGTTGAATTCTTAGTTATCTTTGAAGGAATAACTTTAGGATCCGGGATCCTTAGTTTCTAGATCTTCAGAAGGAACTTATAAAATCTGTTGCAAATAATTTATAATATCAACTGGGATCAAACCCATTATGCTGGGGACAAGCCCAAATAATATAATGAGGACAAGCCCGTGCAACTGGGGACAAGCCCGTGTAATCTGGGGACAAGCCCGTGTAACTGGGGACAAGCTCAAACTGGGGACAAGCCCAAATACGGATGTTAACTGGCGACAAGGCACTTGAGAAGAGGTGAAAACCCCTTAAACCTTAGGAAATGGTATGTCTACCATTATTCGTAGGATCCTCCATATAGCCGGAAACAACGAAATTGTCAGCCACTAAACGTGTACTGGTCCCGCTGCCCCGGACTATACATCGGATAGCGTGCGCAACTGGCAATCGTGAGAAAGGTGAAAACCTTTAAACCGTAGGGGATATGACCATCAGGGGTCATATCCAAACGTGGGCTAGGCCAAGGGAAACAAGATAGTACCTCAAATGCAAAGGAGAGGTGGCCAACCTCTTGAACATCAAATGAATCATTATAATCCTGCATGGTTATTCAATACTTGGAAAAATAATGTGTTAAGCATATATTATCCTTAAATTAACAGTAATAATTCAAAAAGAATAATTGATCAGAAAGATGTTACCGAATTAAGGATCCTAGATCCTTTTTTGGATAATATATCCTCCCAGGATAAAGGATCCTGATCAGAAAAAATATCTCTTGAGGTGGATGGCATTCCATGCTCTTGGTAACCTGTTACCTTCCATCGTGAGAAAATGATATGCCCCCTTTCCTGCCTCCGACTCATTCTGATAAGGTCCTTCCCATTTAGGTGCTAACTTCCCATCAGCCGGATTTGTTGTGTTTTGGAAGGCTTTCCTTAATACTAGACTCCTTCTTGAAATCTCCTGATTCTGATATTTTTGTTGTATGCCCCAGCTACCCTTTGTTGATATGCTGCCATCCTAATCTTGGCTAGGTCTCTGAGTTCTTCTATAGTATCCAAATCTTCAAGAAGGATTTCTTTATTGGCTTCAGGATCACGGATGCTCGTTCTTGCCGTAGGAACCACCATTTCTGTAGGGATCACATCTTCTTATCCAAACACCAATGAAAAGGGTGTTTGGCCTGTTGTATTCTTTGGAGTTGTCCTGTCTTCCCAAAGAACATAAGGAAGTTCTTCAGCCCATTTTCCTTTCTTGGATCCTAGGTTCTTCTTTAAATTGTTGATGATAATCTTGTTGCTAAACTCTGCTTGACCATTGGCTTGAGGATGAACCGGAGTTGAAGTAATCATTTTGATGCCCCAACTGTCACAAAAGTTAGTAGTTCTATTCCCGATAAACTGGGAACCATTGTCACAAACAATTTCAGCAGGAATACCAAATCTAGTTATAATATTTCGTTTAATAAAAGATATCACTTCCCTTTCTCGGACTTGTACAAATGCTTCTGCCTCAATCCACTTGGAGAAGTAGTCAGTCATAGCAAGCATAAAGACCTTTCCACCTGGTGCTTTTGGTAGTTTGCCTACAATATCCATACCCCATTTCATGAAAGGCCATGAGGAGGATATAAGATATAGAGGCTCCGCTGGCTGATGAAGGATGTTCGCGTGTCTTTGACAAGCATCACATTTTCTTGAATATTGCACTGCATCCTTCTTCATTGTTGGCCAAAAATATCCAGTTCTAAGTATCCTGGAAAATAATGCTCTTCCACCTGTGTGATTGCCGCAATCTCCTTCATGTAAATCCTTGAGTACTTCTTGGATCTCAGGATCCTCAATGCATCTCAAATATGGACCTGCAAGAGAATTTCTATATACCATATCATTTAACAAAATATATTGGGATACCTTGAGTTTGAAGGATTTGGGATTTTCTATCGCTGGAATTTCTCCAGTCTGAATGTAGATCTTGATAGGATGGATCCATGATCCTTGGTTATCTAAGGATGAAGGATCCCAGAGCATGATTTCTTTATCATTTGTTATCTCTCCAACTTCCTGTTCTCCTATCGTTGGCGAGAGAATGTGGATTATTGGGATTTTCAAATCCTCAGGAATCTTCAGAGATGAGGCTAAGTTTGCTAAGGCGTCTGCCCCAGCGTTTTCTTCCCTCGGTACCTGTGTAATACTAAATATTTCGAAGGATTTCGATAACTCCTTCACAACGTCTAAATATTTCATTAGTTTCTCACCTTTAACAGCATACGAGCCATTAAAGTGGTTAGTTATCAATAAAGAATCTTCATAAACCTGAAGATACCTGATCCTCATGCTTTTGGCTAATTGCCAACCTGCGGTTAGAGCCTCGTACTCTGCTTCATTGTTTGTTGCTTGGAATTCACAAGCTATGGAATGGGGTAATATGCCCCCCTGTGGCGATTTCAGTAGGATCCCCAATCCTGTTCCTCTCACATTGGAAGCGCCATCGGTGAAGAGTATCCAAGGATCCTTGGTCTTTTCCAGTTGTTGGACCTCCAAATTAGCTTCTTTTCGTAGATCACTAGTGAAATCAGCCACAAAGTCTGCTAGTGCTTGAGACTTGATTGCTGTTCTTGGCTCGTATTGGATATCATATGCACTTAACTTCACTGCCCATTTGGCCATTCTATCTGATAACTCTGGTTTTCTAAGAACATTCTTCACAGGATAATTAGTTCTCAAAATAATGTGATGAGTTTCAAAATAGTGTCTCAATTTAGTAGAAGCCATAATTAAATCAAGAATTAATTTTTCTAAATGGGAATACCTGGCTTCCGCATCTAGAAGAGTTTTACTTACATAATAAACGGGATGTTGTTGTTGGATCCCGGATTAACAATCGATAACAATAATAGATCTCAGATCTGTGAATATCCGATTAGAACACCTAAGGATCTAGCTCATAATTAACCTTGATTTAGTGTTATGTATGTGTATATATTATCAATATATTAGATGAATAATGTTAAGGTGAAGCTTGAGAGAGAGAAATTACTCAAAGACTCTTTTTCCAAAACTCTTAATTAAAGTGAACGGTAGTTCACTATATATAGAAGGTGACCTGGTTCGCTAACATCCCCTAGAGAACCAGCTTCCCCTTCGTTACATAAATTAACATAACGAACCACCCCCTGATTCGTTAACATCCCCTAACGAATTAGGAGGGAATACATTATAATGTCTTAGTTTGCTAACATCCCTAGCGTACTAGACTTAACCTTAACGAACTAGTTAATAATAAACATTAAATATTACATTAATTAATAAATAAAACATTAACGATAAATACAAAGACTCTAGACGCAAAACCGTGAACTAACAGACACCCCCTCGTCTTGAGCTCTTTGTCTTTAACTTATTTGAAGCGCTTGGACTGCCAGTCTCTGCAACTATGAATTCCATGTTCATGACACACACGAACGACTCGTTGGAATTGCATAGCCAGGTCGTAATCTTCTTGGCGCTCGATCAAAATCTGCTTCCTATATAGCACATCATTGTCTGTCTCTGATAAATTAACCAACCACATCGGGTCGATTATCTTGATGAGCTCAGTCTGCAGTCCTCGACCACGAACAATAACGGCCTCGCCAGTACGATTGTCATAGTACAAACGGTTGAAAGACAGATAAATATCTTGAGGCATTGTCTTCACAGGAACCTTTTTCATCGTCTTTGGCGGCTTCACTTTCAAGATAAGTTTCTTCCAGCCGGTCCTTGGATCAATCTCGTCAATGTGCTTACGTCTTGGGACCTGGGGCTTGAAGAATTTGAAACCATGATTGACCTCGAACAGTAAGTGTTGATGAAACCACTCAGCCGTTCGGTAACCCCCACGATTCATAAATGGACGTCTCGCGAGGGTACGTACATCCCAACGCGGTAGAGTTAAAACATCCATTATCCTCTCGTAATACTGGACATCCTTTTCCCACTTGACTATACATACTTTAAGGTCAGAGTCATAAGCCCATGAAACAATATCACCGTGTACCTTTGACACAGTCTTGAAGGTAGTCACCTGATTAGCCTCAACCCAAGCAGCAGCAGTATCTTTTCTTTCTTGATCTACATAACGATAAACACTGATAATTTTACCCAATTTATGACGTTTGAACCATCTTTCTACGTCCTCATCAGTCACTTCTTTGAGTGAGGGTACTATTCGCTGCACAACCTTTTCCAATTCATCCTCAGTCTCTTTAATTACTTCTTCATGAAATACCGGAACACCTTGATCAACGTTTGCGTGTTGATACAAGTTCGGGTACTCTTCAACTGTCACATCCTCCATCTCAATCTCTTCATCCTCATAAACAAAATCCGTATTCATAAATAACGGACCAACTTCCAAATCTTCCTCAGTTATCACTTCGACATCGGGCTTAGTCTCTAAAGCAGTCAACTGATCGTCATTCAGCCCAAGCAGAATCGAAATCTGCTCCCGTGTCAAGATCTAACCACAAACTCACCAACCTTTATCTCATATCTGTTTACCACACTACGAACCACCCCTGATCCATCAACAAATATCACTGTGTTAGCTGCAATCATTTCAATTGGCTTGGCAGCTGTTGGATCTTGATAAATAATTATCTGCTTGCTCAAATCATCACCGCCACTAACACCTGCACCAGAGGATGAACCATGCGATTGTTTAGGCTCAACTCCTGCATCAGACTCGTCAGGATCATCATCGTCATTTTTGAGTTTCTTGAGGGCATCTTCTTTACAAGTTAATTGTAAAATCAACTCTTCTTGTTCCTTTAATTTCACCCCCTGAGACTCAACAATCGTACGCAACGACTTAGTCTCCTTCTGACAGAAAGAAATATAACTCATCATTCGTCGTTGATTCTCCATGAGTCGTTCTTGAGTTTGACGGTCAGCTGCCATTTGATTTTCATATAGATGTAGCAGATTTAGCAGCATTTCAGTTTGACGACCTGGTGGCAAGTTGTATACGGATGGATGAACAGGTTGAACAAGTCCTTGAGGCCGAGTAATTCTCATGAATGAGACATCACTAGGTGTAGATGGAGGAAGAGTAGTTGTTGGCAGAGGAGGAGGTCTCATTGATGTAGTAGAAGATAATGTAGACAATGCAGCAGGAGGTCTCGGTATCTCGGTTAACGCCATTTGAGGAATAAGACCGAGCCTCTCGTGTGACACCAACGTCGTCGTTAAAGTAAGCATCGGAGTGCTAGTAGTTAGCGGCACCGCTGAGCTTTGAGGAGTTGATGGACGTGGTGGTGGGGTTCCAATGATTACCCCAGCCCCAGCAGACACACGGGGCTTCTTTGATGGTTCACCAGTAGCTACAGCTTTACCCTTTCTTTTTTCTCTCCAGCTAAGCTTTCATGGTGGCAGCTAGAGCAGCATCAACTGCATCTTGTTGTTCTTTAAGAGCTCGTTCACCAGCTCCACCTGCACCATCATTCCCATCATTATCACCATCATCATCTCCACCATCATTGTTCCCACCTTCTCCCCCTTCACGCTCGGAATCCGAATCATCGTGGATCCAGCGCTCATTAGGAGGACATACATAATCCGGTTTGATTATATGACCAATCATCCGTTTGTCCTATGGCTTTTCCTTTCTATAAATTAACATACGATGTACCGTTTCAGCTTTCATATGTTCCATATCAAGAACATCGTTCACCAACGTCCGATCAATCATCAAATTCGGAATCAAATCCTGAATAATTAGCTGTAAAAAGCGAGGATACATTAAGAACTTCTTTGACTGTAGAGTTTGTGAACCTGCTCTTTCAGATGATCAAAGATGAGTTCTGAGTAGTTGAAGGGCTTGTTCAGGATTAGGGCAACAAACGCCGACTGCAAACTTAGGCGACACTCATCAAACCCACCGCGACGTCCACTCATACAATGAAGTAGAACATGCAACAGATACTTGTATGGTGGACACAACCCATTCTTGTTCAGCATAGATTTACGAATATCACCACCATAGTTCAAGCGTGTGAATAAACCTCTAACCAATGTCCTGTCAAATTCACTCGGGTTATCATCATTATCGTCAAATTGAAGTACCCGACGAATGACTTCAACATCAATCGTAATTGGAATCTGATTAATTGTAGCTCGAACCCATTTATCTGCCTCAACATATTCCGCCGTGTTCCAAAATTCCCTGATTATACTAAGATACACTTTAGGTTTAGCAGTGATTGCATAGTGTATCTTTGAACGTCGTAAGAAAGTCAACATAGCTCCAAACGTTTCCAAATCAGTCACCTCTTGATCAACATAAGCACAAATGTTGTGTTTTTTATCAAACGACAATAAGATCACTTCAACTTGTTGATCGTGTTGTTGTGGTTGTCCTTGTGAAGGTTGATTTTGTTGTTCTTTATCAGCCATGTTTTACTGTATAAATAAAACCGAATATGAGAATAGATATCAATATATATAATCAAAAGATATGTGTAATTAATCTAGTTACGCGTATTAGACGATTTAAATCCTTTAATTAAATTAAATGAATATTAAAATTAATTTATTTAATAAATGTCATTCGTTGGGAATCACACTGATTCGTTACAATAAGATAACGAATCAGGCGATTCGCTATCAAGTAAATACCTTAACGAACTGAACATAGCGAATTACTATTTAATTTGACGAACTAAACTCTAGTTCGTTATAGTTTAAGCGAATCCATATCTGATTCGTGTAACATCTTATTCGCTTAGCTAGTTCGTGTAAAATCTTAACGAATTGGACACAAAACAGTCCCAATTCGCTAAGACTAACGAATGGTCATAATTAAGACTTGTTCTTTGACTTCACAAAGTCAAGGTCAAAATTAGGATGAACATAGATAGTCAACAATATGAACCCGGGAACGATTAGGCCATAACTATCGTCGAATCATCGCAATAATGAGCTCGGTGTACTCGGAATTACATTCGTAATCGAAGATGAATGAGATTAAGACTCAAATCTCTAAGTACATAGGTTAGACAAACCTACTGTAAACACCAATAACACAAAACTATAATTAACCCGGCAAACAACAATCAAATCATGATTAAAGCCCACCAAGGGTATCGGAATATGATTCTGATCACAATGACATCAAAATCATATAGTTATTAACATAAATTATACACAAATGGATTTCAAAACTTCGGAAACCCTTAAACTCTTAAAAGTTCATAATTTAACTATCAACTCGTAGCCATTTTTGACGAAAATTATATCGCCATGATCGGCTATACCTTAGAAACTCAAATATATCCTTGAAATATCCAAACAAGAAAGTCGAGATTTCAGAGAAAATTTGAATAGGGTTTCTTCAAGATGAAGGAAGAAGGCGAACAGTGGAAGACTATTCGTTTTCTTGTCTTATATAACATTGCATGCAACCCGAGGTACATCTTGTACGAATCAGATGATTCGTTTAAATTAAAGTTAACGAATTAGCCCATTCGCTAACTCAATTCGTTACCTTATGTTGGCGAATCGCTACTTGATTCGTTAAATTAAAGGTAGCGAATCAAGACATGATTCGTGTCATGATTCGTTAAATATGCATAACGAAGGGATGATTCGTTACAGAGTGCGGAAGCGAATTAGGTTAGCGAACCAGAGGCTAGTTCGCTAAAGAACCACCTAGGTCGTTATCCATAAATAACGAATTAAAATCTTTTATTTAATTTTAAATTAAATAATTAAATGAATTAAATAATCAAAGAAAATAAATAAAATTAGGTTATCGAGAAACCTTTTATCCCGACAAACAAATACCTTAAAAACGTTTCAGTTTTCCGAAACATAACTTAAAATTATTTAAGTATTTTGTACAAAGAAGACGAAAATATTTTTGGTATTTTGTAAAAATTTAAAGAATGTATTTACAAAAGAATATCTCGTCCATTAAAAAATAGACAATCTTTTTGTGTTTTTCAATGATTTTATCAAAAGCAGTACATATTTTTGTATTTTTTGTTGAGTTTGAGCAGAGAATCATATTGACCAAATTGCCCTTCCATCACAGTTTTATATTTCTACGATATTATGACTTGCGATAAGCCGGTCATTGGTATTGTTGTCCACATAAATCTAATAACACACATTCAAGTATTTTTGTGATATGATTAAATTGTTCAATTAAAGCACAGAATATCAGAAACTATTAGCCTCTAATCTCGGTTCAAGCTTAATTTGATTTTTGCCAAATCACCCCAAATTGACTTAAACCATTATATTGTTGATCAAAATTTTGATACCAATTTCGAAATTTTGAGCAATGCATCAAGTTTCCTTTACTGTGAGTGAGTATGCATGAGTCCATCTGTCGGCTTACATACATTGTATCCCCTGGGGTCCGTTTCTTATTGATATTAAGACGCACGCAAGGGAGGAATAATTGTATGACTAACAGCAGATTTTGATCAAGTCAGTAATTTAAATTGTACGAAGTACAGCGGTGATCAAGTTTAATGACTTTGGGTTTGCTCTAGAAAGCGAGGGTCTTCAATCCGTTTAAATCAAGTAAAAATTTAAAACGTGTTTAGTCAAAAGCTTTAGTAAACAGATAAGCTTTTTGAAAATCAGTATGTACTTTCTCAAGATCGATTAATTTCTTTTCATAACAATCCCGTATAAAATGATATCGAATGTCGATATGTTTCGTTTTAGAATGTTGTACGGGATTCTTGGTGATACTAATAGCGGCAAAATTATCAATCAAAATAGGAGTAGTAAGAAACTTCAAACCGTAGTCGCGAAGATGTTGTTGTATCCACAAAACCTGGGAACAGCAACTCGAGGCTGCAACATACTCAGCTTTGGCGGTTGAAGTGGAGACCGTTGTCTGCTTCTTACACTGCCAGGAAACAAGCCGGTTTCCTAAAAATTGACATCCTGCAGTCGTTGATTTGAAGTTGATCTTGCATCCTCCATAATCTGAGTCTGAGTAGGCAGTAAGATCGAAAGTATCATCCTTGGGGTACCACAACCCGATGTCTGGATTTCCCCTCAAATACTGAAGAATTCTCTTGACTGCAGCTAGGTGAGTCACTCGTGGACTTGCTTGATACCTAGCACAAAGACAAACAGCAAACATAATATCAGGGCGAGAAGCCGTTAAATACATTAAAGAACCAATCATGGCACGATAAAAGGTAGGATCAACGGAATCCTCCAATTCATCCGGTGATAAATTGTGTCCTACTGGAAAAGGAGTAGAAGGGATTTTTCCGGCAGAAATCGTGAATCGGCTCAAGACGTCATTCACATACTTAGTCTGGTGAATAAAAATTCCGTGAGCAGACTGGTGAACCTGCAACCCTAAAAAGAAGTTCATCTCTCCCAACGAGCTCATCTCGAACTTTGTTTGCATGGACTTCTCGAACTCCTTACACAATGTGTCGTTTGTAGACCCAAAATTAATATCGTCGACATAAATCTGGACTAGAAGAAAATCATCACCAACAGTTTTATGAAATAAAGTGCAGTCAACAGTTCCTCGTTTGAAGCCATTATCAGTCAGATAGTCGGCGAGCGTGCCATACCAAGCTCTCGGGGCTTGATGTAGACCATATAGGGCCTTGTTTAATCGGTAAACACGGTCCGGATAATCAGGATCTTCAAAACCAGGTGGTTGTTGAAAAAACACTTCCTCGTGTAATTCACCATTGAGAAAAGCACTTTTAACATCCATTTGATAGACCTTGATATTCTTATAAGCCGCATAAGCCAGGAAGATTCGAATCGACTCTAATCTTGCAACTGGAGGATATACCTCTGTGTAATCAATACCCTCTTGCTGATGAAAACCTTGCACCACTAGACGTGCTTTGTTTCTGACAATCACCCCTCGATCGTCCTTCTTACACTTAAATACCCACTTAGTCGGAATGGCTTTCTTGACTCTAGCAGGTTTGTCTATTAAATCCCAAACACCTATACGTGCAAATTGCTGTAATTCTTCTTGTATAGCTTCTACCCAAGAAGGATCTTCAAGTGCCTTACGAGCTGTCGTTGGCTCAACTTGAGATAGAAAGCAAGAGAATTTAGCAAGATTCACAATTCCCGAAGAATGTAAGTTAGTGTAAGCACACAATATGTTATTATCACTTGACGAAGCAACTTGATGACGTGTACAAACGCCCACATCAAGTTCTCCAATGATATTTTCCTGTGGATGATATCCATGAATCCGAAGAGTGGGATTCTCAGGAACAACAACATTATCAAATAAGTTAGTGTAATGTTCACCCAACTCGGGAGATGAAACATTATCACTGTCAAGATCAATAACTTGAACTTCAGCTTGATCATCATCAGAAGAAGTAGAAACATTATCAATAGCAACTGGAAAAACAACTTGAGGTTCTTCAGTTGGAGCATCTGGTTGAGCTTCAACTTCATTAGAACTTGAAGATCTTGGAATGGTCAAATGATCTTCAAGGTATGCTCGAACCAGATATTCATCAATGTGTTCAGTCAAAGGAGTAAATGAATTAAATAAATTATCGTAGTCAAACATCCAGTCTGGACCTTTCCCTTGAGGAGGAGTTGTGTACTTTTGACAGTCCACATGGTACCATTCTTCGACACAACCAGATGTGAAATTAAAAACCCTTTTCTTTGGAGATGCATATCTCAAGAAATACCATTCAATAGCTTTTTCTTCAAATTTACCCGAATCCTTCTTCAACATTGTACACGGACACCCAAATGGTTCCAGGTACTTTAAATTAGGTTTTCTATTATTTAAGATCTCGTAGCTTGTCTTCTTGAGGCGTTTCACAGTTAGAACTCGATTAAGCGTATAACAAGCTGTATTCACTGCCTCATTCCAGAATTGGACAGGAATCCTAGAATCAGCGAGCATTGTGCGTGCAGCTTCAATCAAAGTTCTATTTTTCCTTTCAGCAACACCGTTTTGTTGAGGTACATAAGGTGCACTATATTCTCGGTGAATTCCCTTTTGAATACAAAAGAAATCCAATATAGTGTTTTTGAATTCAGTACCATTATCACTTCGGATTCTCCTCACCTTTTGTTTATACAGTGATTCGATCTTAGTAATAAGGTTTTGTACCAAAACCGGTGTTTGATCCTTCGAACTCATATATAACACCCAAGAGTATCTTGAATAATCATCAGTCACTACAAGACAATACCAGTCTCCAGAAATACTCGCACAATTCACTGGACCAAACAAATCCATATGAAGTCGTTCAAGAGGAGTATCAATGGAATTCAATAACTTAGAGGAATGTGTCTTCTTCTTCTGCTTGCTTTTTTTGCATGCAACGCAGTGATCGGATAACTTAAAATTCTTTAATGAGACACCCTCAACTAAGTCATTTGCCATTAAATAATTCATCTTTCTGACATGTATGTGACCCATTCTACGATGCCATAGAATCGAGTCTTTCTCGGTTGCTTTACCGAAAAGACATGTTTCGATCGATGTGGATACTTTAGAACTCATATTTAAGACATAAATATCATTTGATCGTGGTGATCGCATGACAACCATGTCCTCGGGAATAACATAACCCGGTTTCAAGATAAGACATTCTTTTTCAGTAAATATCATAGTGTACTTTTTATCACAAATCTGCGATACACTCAATAAATTATGATCAACTTTGTCGCAATAATTCACTTTCTCAAACGTAATGTGACCATTTGAAACTTCACCCTCTTGTGTGATCATGCCCCCAAAATTCCCTGCAAATGCTACATAACCCCCTTGAATATTTCTCACATTTGATAAGAGGTTGAGATTTCCAGTGATATGACGAGAACATCCGCTATCCATGATCCAGTTTTCACCAGAAATGGTCTTGGATGAACCCTACACACAAACAAATGTGGTTAGTTCAAAAAGGCAGCCCAGGCCTCAGTCTTGGGCACCTTTTGGTTTTCTCTTTGATCATTAACTTTAACAGATTTCAATTGTTGTTCAGCCACTTGTGAAAAGTTACCGGCTTCCTAGACTTTCGTCTTAAGTAAGCTGCCTGAACAATGTTTGAATTCTTGTTTTGACATATGGGTTCAGTTGGAACGAATTTTGGTTTCACTTGACCGTGTGTCTCATTGACATGAAGAACCTTCCGAGGATTCACATTGGAGAACAAAATATGAGTATCATCAGCATACGACATAGGTCGTTTCAAAATCTCCTTGACCAATGGAATTGGCTGAGATTTGTCCTTGATAAAAGGATGAAGATTTTGATAGTTCTGCTGGCTACAATTCCTCACCACATGACCTTGTTGACCACAAAGAAAACAACTTGGCATGTCTACATGATAATGTTGAGAAGTAATTGGAATAAATGATGCAGACGGTTGATGATGACTCACATTTTTAGTCATGCTCTTAGCAAACTCATCAGATAATTCAGATTTCTTCTTTAAATAAAAATCTAAATTAGAACAGTTCGAAAAGCTTTTTAGTGTATCTGTCCCAGTTGACTTCACAAAGTTAATTTTCTTAGCTTGTTTTAAAAGTTGTTTTGCCTTAGTCAATGGGTCAGATTGAACTGATGTTTTTGTTTGAGCATACACACGTTCAAGTTCTTAAATTTTTGAAGTTTCATTGACAAAAACACTCTCAATAAGTTCAGGTTTGATAATACTTATTGGAATATCTTTTTCAGTGAACATCGTATCCATTCCCTTTAACTTAAAAACTCTAGCCGATGAAGACTTAGAACTCGGAGGATTAATGAAACGCATTAAGTCCTTGTCAGAAATCTTTGGTTTAACTGACTTCTTTGCCCTCACTGGTTTGGTTTTAACAGTTTCTTCCTTGTTCACTTGAGACTTGAATGAACCATACACAGCTTCTTCAAACTCTTGAGGTTCGCAAAGAATATGATTAGAACTAGGAATGTTCTTATTCTTGTGTATAATCTCAGGTTCAAACACATCCTAAATAATCACTTTGTCAACATTTTCAACAAGGACCTTTTTACTTTCCACATGAGGTTTTTGAGGAGCAACTTGGGGTTTGACAATTTCAGGTTTAATCAATTTAGGTTTTTTAGAAATCACAGAATCTTTTTGAATCAAATCCTCTTCTTTTCTTGCAAAAGGATTAATTTTATAATCATTATGAAAAGGTGGTGGAATTTCAACAAAACCAATACCTTTCTTGGAATCTTTTTGTTTTCCAGATACTTCAATAATTTCATTCAACAAAAAAGATGAATTTCTAAATTTCCCCAATTTGTTCTTCAACTCAAGAACCTCATTCTCAAGCTCAGTTATCTTAGAACGATGTTTCAAGATTTCCTGAAACTTTTGGTCATTAATGGTCATTTTCACAGATAACTCGGCTTTGAGATCGTGGTTACTTGTCGACAATGCTTCAATCTTTTCTCGAGATCTCCTTTGAGATTCAAGAGATTGTCAATAAGTATCCTTAAGAGAAGCAATTTCTCTTATAAGATTATCATTTTGTTTTTTCAATGCTTCTAACTTAGATTTGTTAGATTCATAGTCAACACATTATGCTTTAACAAATGAAGTAGCAGAAATAGAGTTACTAACCTCATTGATCTTGGCCATGCAAGCAAACATTGATTCAGAAGACTTGTCGCAAGAGTCGTCAGAATCAGATCCAGAATCATTATCGGAAGACATCTCACTACCAGTAGCATCTTGACAATCTTTATGTAACCCAAACATAGCCAAATTTGCTTGAACATCATTGCATAGTAACCGTTGTGACCAATCAGTTCCATCTGCTAACATCGCTTGTGTTGTAGAAGAAGATGGTTTCTTTTCAACATCACTTCCTCGTGGTGTAGAAGCATTTTGACTTTGACCACGAGGTCCAGTGTATTCTTTCCTTGGTTTGTCACATTCCTTCGCGAAATGCCCAAATTCTTGACAATTATAACACTTTACTTTTAATTTGTCAAAACCCAACTTCTTGTTTAAAGCTGGAAGATCTTTTCCAATTCTCTGCATGAATCTTTTAACTTTACGAACGATCATAGCCATGTTCCATTTTAAATCCATGATTTCTAGATCATCTGGATCTATCTGATCATAGTCCTCATCTGTTAAATCACTTGTGGCAATCTTACTACTCACTAAGTTTTCATATGAAGACATAAAAGGCGTCAGAAAAGTAAAGTTTTGCTCAGCTTCCTTCATATTAACACTAGGTGGTGTAGCAAATGGATTGGTATTAGTTGAACTTCTAGAACCACCCGAATTACCAGCAGAGTAGAAACAAACTTTTGGATCATTAAACATAGTTGATTCTTTTTCACTTGCAGCATGAATAAGAAAAGCAGTGATTGGAGAGATCGTTGAACTAAGAGGCATACTTCCACCATAGAAAGCTGGATCTTGATTTTCTTTGGAGGATTTTTGACACTTAAGATCATATTCTCTAGCTTCGATCTTTTGTAGAAATTCAAGTGCCGTCAAGTCTTCATTCACAAAATAGTCATTCTCTTTCAAAACCATTAGAAATGTTGAGTAGGAACTTGGAAGCACACTTTTAATAGTGTCAATTTTATCCCTTTCAGAAATTTCCACTTTCATCTTGTCCATTTCAGCAATTAAATGACTAAATCTTGTAGTTATCTCTTCAACTGTTTCTCCCTTCAATAGATTAAAGTTTCGAAACTGAAACTTGAGCATCACTTTCTTACTCTCAGCTGTGTTTCCCATGCTTCTCATACGCAGATGTTGAAATAACGACGCACATCTCTTGATACTACCAACTTGATGAAAGATATTTTCTGGTAATGCCATAGTCAAAGTAGAATAGGCTTTTATCTCAATTTCTAAAGCTTTCTTCTCTTCTTGTGAGTATTGAGAACGGCTTTAGGAGTATACCCAATAGTATCATCACCAATCATTGGTGCCACATAAACTTCGTCAAGACAATATGAGCAATCAGGATGAACAGAACTCAAATGTGCACGAAACCGAGGTTCCCACTTGGCAAAGTCACTGAACTTCATCAAACGTGGACATTTAGAATGTGAACCTATCTTGGTATCAAGTTGAAACATCTGTTGCATCAACATGTTTTGAGACGCTAATGCATACATACCGGCCATTTTTGAAAAATTTAAGTGTTTAACGAATCAAATAGTGAAATAGCTTAACGAATCAGTGAACAGTTATAGCGAACTGTGAACAATGTTTAACGAATCAACCCTTAACGAAGTTAAGACTGATCAGCAACGAAGTACCTTAACGAATGAGGTGAGTGTTTTAGCGAATCAAAAGTCAACTTAACGAGTCAACTTAACGAATTACAAATAAAGTTAATGAATCAACCAAATGGCGAAACAGATAACGAATAAGATGAAGGTTTAGCGAATCACAAGTCAACTTAGCGAATCACAAGTCAACTTAACGAATTGACCAAACGAATCACAAAGGATTAGTTTAGCGAATCAGATGATAATCAGTAACGAATCACTAAGAAATGCTTAGCGAATTAATATAACGAATCAGCTACAGTTGATTAGCGAATCACACTATAGCGAATCAGGTTGTTACAACCGTTTGTAACAAACTCTGACACCTTATGCCACATGGCAAAGGTTGTTATAACACAAATTCCAAGAAGAACACGTGTCACACGAATCGGTTAATCTAGTTAACGAACTAGATAACACGAACCAATAACTCACACTAATTATTTAACGAACTAGGTAACGAAGTAACACAGTTGATAACGAATCACTGTGAAACATATAGCGAATCACCAGAAAGAAGATAACAAATTACATTCATCTTCAAATCTTCAAATCTTCAAACAATTTTTCCAGAAATTTTGAAGATTAAAACCCAGAGATCCTACAATAACAAATTTGTAATACAACCTCGTTACTCAACCAAAATGCACAAATAACCTACCAAAATCCTCGTAAACCAAATCCGAATCCAATACACATAATCTCGTATCCGATTAACACCTTAAACCAAATCAATTTGACCAAAAACACACACCTGTTTCGGACTTAAACCGAATCCAAATCCAAAACACAGAAATCCAATCCACACCTCAATTCCTTTAATCCACACCTATCCAATACCTTAACCAACACAAACTCAATGCAAATTATCCATAATTCAATCAATTCAAATCAAAATTGATTCAAAACCAAACAAAACCGAAAAACTTAATAACATTAACAATTAAAACACCAAATCAAGTGTAATGAGCACCAACAGCTCTGATACCACTTGTTGGATCCCGGATTAACAATCGATAACAATAACAGATCTCAGATCTGTGAATATCCGATTAGAACACCTAAGGATCTAGCTCATAATTAACCTTGATTTAGTGTTATGTATGTGTATATATTATCAATATATTAGATGAATAATGTTAAGGTGAAGCTTGAGAGAGAGGAATTACTCAAAGACTCTTTTTCCAAAACTCTTAATTAAAGTGAACAGTAGTTCACTATATATAGAAGGTGACCTGGTTCGCTAACATCCCCTAGCGAACCAGCTTCCCCTTCGTTACATAAATTAACATAACGAACCACCCCCTGATTCGTTAACATCCCCTAACGAATCAGGAGGGAATACATTATAATGTCTTAGTTCGATAACATCCCTAGCGAACTAGACTTAACCTTAACGAACTAGTTAATAATAAACATTAAATATTACATTCATTAATAAATAAAACATTAACGATAAATACAAAGACTCTAGACGCAAAACCGTGCACTAACAGTTGTTCACCTTCATGATCCTTTACTAAGACGGCACTTACTGCATTTCCTGAGACAGCTAAATATAGGTATAAGGATTCTCCATCCACAGGCTTCATTAGAGCTGGAGTTGAGGATAAGTAATCCTTCAAGGCTGTAAGCGCGACCTCATGATTTTCCGTCCATTCAAACTTTTTATTCTTCCTAAGGATGGCGTAGAAGTCCTTGCACTTCTCGAAGGATCTTGAGATGAACCTATTGAGGGCAGCTATTCTTCATGTGATCCTTTGGACATCCTTTGTGTTTGCAGGAGATTTCAAATTGAGGGTGGCTTCAATCTGCTCGGGGCTTGCTTCAATTCCTCTCTTAGTCACCATATATCCCAGAAATTTTCCAGCCTTAACACCAAAGTGGCATTTTGACGGATTCAATTTCATGTTATATTGGTCGAGTATATTGAATGCTTCCTCGAGGTCTCTAAGGTGATCCTCAGCTTTCTTTGATTTCACCACCATATCATCTATGTAGACCTCCATAGTCTTACCCAACTGATCCTTGAACATCATGTTGACTAATCTTTGGTATGTTGCCCCTGCATTTCTGTGTCCAAACGGCATAGCAGTATAACAGTATATGCTGGTAGGAGTCATGAATGCTGTATCCTCTTGATCAGATGGTTCCATCTGAATTTGTTGAAATCCAGAGGAAGCATCCATAAAGGTAAGCATTTCATGTCCTGCCGTTGCATCCACCATGTAATCTATATGTGGTAACGGGAAAGGATCCTTGGGGCATGCCTTGTTTAAATTGGTGAAATCGACACACACCCTCCACTTTCCATTATTTTTTGAAACAACGACCACATTAGCTAGCCATTGAGGATACTGAACCTCCATGATCATACCGGTCTTAAGAAGTTTTTCAACTTCTTCTTTTATGATCTTGTTCCTCTCAGGAGCGAATTTCCTTCGCTTCTAATTGATGGTTTAACAGATAATTCAAGGCCGAGTTTATGAGTGATTACCTCTTTTGAAATACCTGTCATGTCCGAGTGCTTGAAGGTAAAGGTAGATCTTATTTGCCCTAAGAAGGATATTATATCCTCTTCAATCTTGCTAGGGATACTGGATCCTAAGAACACCTTTATTTCTGGATCTTCGGGGTTCAATGATACTTCTTTAAGGTCTTTCTCCCGAGCTTCCAGCACGTCCCTAGGATGTTGCTGTAATTGCAATGCTATGGTTGGCTTGGCTGTTAGCTTCATTGATGATGAATAATAGTTATTGGCCTCCGCTTGGTCACCTACTATCTTTACAACTCCCCAAGGAGTAGGTAGCTTGATGCACTGGTGATAAGTTGAGGCTACATCCTTCATTCCATGGAGCCACGGCCTACCTAAAAAAACATTGCAACAGGAAAGGTTATCTATAACACAAAATCTTTGGTTTGAATTTAACCCTTCGATATAAATTGGCAGGTTGATGTCCCCCAGTGTTTTCTTGGTTTCGCCACTGAAACGGACTAGCACCGAAGTTCTAGGAATGATTTCTAAATCCGGGATGCTCATCTTCTTAAGGACATCATGCTGGATAATGTTGACCGAGCTGCCACCGTCTACTAGGATCCTGCGTACATAATGGTTAGAGATAAATAAAGTAATAATCAAACCGCCGTGATGAGGATCCTGAATGTTGATTTTGTCTTCCTCATCGAAGAAGATTCTCTTATCTGTTGTTAAGGTGGTTGACACTATTGGTTGATCTAAGGAAAATCCTTGAGCCTGTTGGCTCATGGACCTCTGTTGAAGGATAGATGATCCTGGCTGGAATAGCGAGGATCCTTGAGTCTGTTGACCCATGGACCCCTGTTGAAGGATATATGATCCTTGAGAGAACTGTAGCATGGATTCTGGACTGGTGAAATCCAGCATCCTTGGCATTAGGGGGGTGAGATCCTCTGCTGGCCTCTTGTTCTTCTTGAGATCCTCTATCTCACGGAGGATCCTCTGATTAGTCTTGTTGAATAGCTGCTCCATGTATGCCTTAACCTGCGAAACCAGAGATGAAACATCATTGTTAGTATTAACCACCGGGGCAGCAGCAACGTTTTTCGAGCTGTGGAAGACTGGTAGTTGCGTCTTGCTCCCAGCAGCAGCAGGTCGTTGCGTTCCCGTGATTGGCGGAGGAATCGGTGGCAAAGTCCTTGATGAGGGAGGAACCGAAGCCGGCATGGTTGATGAAGCAGAGGTTGATTGAGAGGCCATTGATAATGATATGGGTATGAAAAAGTTAAGAATGATAAGAATAATATGGATTACAGCACCAATTGCCCCATGGTGGGCGCCAAATTGTTTTGGACAAAAATCTGCTAAGGATCAAGTATCCAAATCTGTTATGTGAGGTAAGGTGCTAACTCGTTAATGACAAGTGCGTAATTGTAATATTGGTGAACACAAAGGTTTGATCACGAGGGAAAAAGCCCTTAATTAAGATAGTCTTACTTCGGTCAAAACTTATCAATGTAATCTTTGGTAAAATAACTTCGGTCAAGGATTAATAAGATAATCTTTGGTCGAATTACTTTAGTCAATGATCAATAAGGTAACCTTTGGTCGACGAGTATATGATTATCGTGATCTCCAGCACAAAAAACCCTCGGACGGTGAAAACTATCACCGTCAAGTTTATTAATGGTGAAAGGTATTACAATCGTTGTGGAGTATATGATCGAGATTATAATAATAAGCTAGTGAGTAAAGAGAGTAATTATTTCTGCTCTAGGGTGTCTGTTGATACATGTGTTTTCCTACTCGATCAAAGCTCGTTTAAATAAGAAAATATCACTAACTATATCTCCTATCTATCCGGAAGTCTTCCACCTAGCCGCTCCATGACCTTTGACCACGTGCCAATAGCCATCCAGTAGCGAGATAAGCGGAAAAATGAGTCTCATAGCCGTTGTTGATATTTGCACATTCATATTCACATGAGTTCGCCCATTAACAGCTACACTGAAGTAGGATCCTGGATCCATGCTCCAGCTGGAGAACGTTCTGTGAGGATAATTGATGCAAGTACGTCTTAAAGTTGTCACACATGTCTAACACATCACCATACTAAACACAATAATTAGTAAACAAGTAATACCGAGGATCGTCGATCCTTTATATCCTGATATATATTTCAAGGATAAACTATCCATAAGACAGTCAAGAATAAAGGATCCTCAGTATAAAATTCATGGACTAACAATCACTTTGTCAACATTCTCAACAAAGACTTTGTTGCTTTGAACATGAGGTTTTGAGGAGCAACTTGGGTTTTAACAGTTTCTGTTTTAACCGGTTTAGATTTTTCAAAAATCACAGATTCTTTTTCAATCAAATCCTCTTCTTTTCTAGCAAAAGGATTAATTTTATAACCATTGTGAAAAGGTGGCGGAATTTTAACAAAACCGATGCCTTTCTTTGAATCCTTTTGTTTTCCAGACACTTCAATAATTTCATTCAACAGAAAAGAAGAATTTCTAAATTTACCCAGTTTGTTCTTCAACTCAAGAACCTCATTCTCAAGCTCGGTTATCTTTGAACGATGTTTCAAGATTTCTTGAAACTTTTGGTCATTAATTGTCATTTTCACATATAACTCAGCCTTGAGATCGTGGTTCCTTGTCGACAATGCTTCAATCTTTTCTCAAGATCGCATTTGAGATTCAAGAGATTGTCGATAAGTATCCTTCAGAGAAGCAATTTCTCTTACTAGATTATCATTATGAGTTTTCAAAGTTTCTAACTTAGGTTTGTTAGAATTACAGTCAACACATGATATTTTAACAGATGAAGTAGCAGAGATAGAATGACTAACCTCATTGATCTTAGCCATGCAAGCAAACACCGTTGGAGGCTTGTCACAAGAGTCGTCAGAATCAGATCCAGAATCGTTGTCAGAAGACATCTCACCTCCACTTGCATCTTGAAAATCTTTTGTTAGTCCAAACATAGCCAAATTAGCTTGAGTATCATTAGACAACAGTCGTCATTTCCATCAGCTAACATTGCCTGTGACCCAGAAGTAGATGGTTTCTTTTCAGCATCACTACCTCGTGGTGTAGAAGAGTTTTGATGTTGACCACGAAGACCAGTATATTCTTTCTTCGGTTTGTCACACTCCTTTGCAAAATGTCCAAACTCTTGACAATTGTAGCACTTCACTTTCAACTTGTCAAATCCCAATTTCTTGTTTAAGGCCGGAAGGTCTTTTCCAGTCCTCTGCATGAACCTTTTAACTTTACGGACGATCATAGCCATGTTCCACTTTAAATCCATGATTTCCAAATCATCTGGATCAATCTGATCATAATCCTCATCAGTTAGATCACTTGTGGCAATCTTACTACTAACCAAGTTTTCATATGAAGACATAAAGGCTGTTAGAAAAGCAAAATTGTGTTCTGATTCCTTCATATTGACACTAGGTGGTGAAGCAAATGGATTAGTAGTAGTAGAACTTCCAGAACCACCAGATGATCCAGAATTGCCACCAGTGTAAAAACATGCTTTTGGATCATTAAAGATAGTTGATTCTTTTTCACTTGCAGCTTGGGTAAGAAATGTAGTTATTGGAGAGATGGTTGAACTTAGAGGCATACTACCACCATAGAAAGCAGGATCTTGACTTTCCTTAGAAGATTTCTGGCATTTAAGATCGTATTCTCTTGCCTCAATCTTTTGTAAGAATTCCATAGCAGTCAAGTCTTCATTCAAGAAATAATCATTCACTTTCAAAACCATTAGAAATGTTGAGTAAGAACTTGGTAGCACACTCTTAATAGTGTCAATTTTATCAGTCTTAGAAATTTCCAGTTTCATTTTGTCCATCTCAGCAATTAAGTGATTGAACCTTGTAGTCATTTCTTCAACTATTTCTCCTTTCAACAAATTAAAGTTCCGAAATTGAAACTTAAGCATCACTTTCTTACTTTTAGCTGTATTTCCCATACTTCTCATACGAAGATGTTGAAATAAAGAAGCACATCTCTTTATGCTACCCACTTGATGAAAAATATTTTCGGGTAAAGCCATAGTAAGAGTAGAATAAGCCTTTATCTCAATCTCTAATACTTTCTTCTCTTCTTGTGAATATTGAGAAATAGCTTTGGGAGTAAAACCAGTAGTGTCATCACCAATCATTGGTGCCATATATACCTCATCCAGGCAATAAGAGCAATCAGGGTGAACAGAACCCAAGTGAGCACGAAAATGAGGTTCCCATTTAGCAAAATCGCTAAATTTCATCAACCTAGGACATTTCAAATATGAACCTATCTCGGTATCAAGTTGCAACATTTGTTGCATCAACATGTTTTGAGAAGCTAGTGCATACATACCAGCCATTTTTGTAAAATTTGAAACCTTAAGGATTAAAATTAAAAGAGTTTAACGAACTGTAAACAGTATAACGAACTGTGAACATTTGTAACGAATTAAACCTTAACGAAGTTGAGGTTTATCAGGTAACGAATCAGAATTGAAATTTAACGAATTATTGTAACGAATATGATGGTTAACGAATCAGATGGTCAACGAATCAGTCAACGAATCAGTCAAACTAACGAATTGACTAAGCAAAGTACGAAGTAAAAGCTTAGCGAATTAAAGAGTATTCTGTAACGAATCACCAAGACAAACTTAGCGAATAAGATAACGAACCAGCTACAGTTGATAGCGAATCAAACAATAGCGAATTAGGTAGTTACAACCGTTTGTAACAAACTCTGACACCTAATGCCACGTGGCAAATGTTGTTATAACACAAATCCCAAGGTAACCACGTGTCACACGAATCTGTTGGACACGAATTAGATAGATTAACGAACTGAATACACGAATCAACTACAGTTCATAGCGAATGGATAACGAATCAACTAGAACTCATAGCGAATTGTGTGAAATATGGTAACGAATCACTCTCGTATTCAAATCTTCAACGAAGATTTACAGAAATCTAGAAATGAAGAACACAAACCCAGAAACCCAGATTCGTAATACACGTTCAATTCTCAACCATATAACACAAATAAACTACCAAATTACTCGTTATCACCACACGAAACCAAATCGCCAATCCTCGTAACCAATTAACACATCTCGTGAATCCAATTATACCAATACTAATCCCCTGTTTCTTCTAACACCAGATCCACACCAATCAATCCGAACACAATTCCAATTCACAGTATCTTACCAATACCTTAACCACCTCGAATCCAATCCAATCCTTCCATAATTCAATCAATTATCCTCAAATCGATCAAAAACAAACCGAATTACAAGTTATACCACAATAACAATTTAACGTCAACAATAACAAATTAACTATCAAATTCAAGAGTAAAATAGCACCGAAAGCTCTGATACCACTTGTTTGAACTAGTTAATCTCACACAGATCACAGATCTGATATGTAATTAATCTAACGCGGATCTAGTTCATGATTACTCTTGATTATATATTATATGTTATTATTATTAGTATTAGTTATATATATATATGTATGTATGTATAATATTAAGATGAAGATCAAGAGAGATTGGACAGCCTTTCGTTAATTAACTCTCAAAACTTTTTATTAAATGTGAACAGAGTTCGCTAAATAGAAGATAGGTCTAGTTCGCTAACATCCCCTAGCGAACTAGACACTACTTAGTTACATACATAAACAGATAAAGAAGCTAACGAATCATCTCCTGATTCGTTAAACATCCTTAACGAATCAGGGAGATCTTAACTTAATTCTAGTTAGCTAGACATCCTTAGCGAACCAGACCTTACATATAACGAACTAACTTAAACAATAATAGTTTATTACATTAATCAAAAACGACAAATAAGTTAAAGATAAATACAAAGACTCGAGACGCAAAACCGTGCACTAACGTTTGATGTTGAACCCCAAAGGATCCTAGATCCTGGAAGAAGGATCCTTGATTGTGGATAAAGGATCCCAGTGGTTGGGAGTTGAAGGATCCTTGAGGATATGATCCTAAGGATCCTGGTTGAAGGATCAATGGTCCTTGCTAAAAGGTCGAGGATCCCTGAGCTCGCTGACCCATGGACCCCGGTTGAAGGATGGATGATCCTTGCGGAAAAACTGAGGATCCTTGAGCTATCTGACCCATGGACCCCGGTTGAAGGATGGATGATCCTTGCTGAAAAATTGAGGATCCTTGAGCTGGCTGACCCATGGTCCCCGGTTAAAGGATGGATGATCCTTGCTGAAAAGTTGAGGATCCTTGAGCTAGCTGACCCATGGACCCCGGTTGAAGGATGGATGATCCTTGCACATGTTGAGCCAAGGATCCAGGAGTAGTGAAATCCAGCATCCTAGGCATTAGAGGAGTTTGATCCTCTGCCGGCCTCTTAGTCCTTTTGAGGTCTTCTATATCCCAGAGGATCCTCTGGTTAGTCTTGGTTTGCTTTTCCATGTATGTTTTAACCTGCGAAAACATAGATGAAACATCACTGTTAGTATTAACAACCGACGCAGCAGCAGTGGTTTTCGATCTTACCAGCCTATCTTTTCCCTATTTCAAATAAACAATTAATTCCTATACTTGGATCGAAGCTTAGGTATTATCTTGTAATACTTAATTCGCTAAGATTGATGGCTCTGATACCAACACTTGTCACACCCCGGACCACGGCCTAGGTGTATGACACATATGTTGGTACCACAATTGTAAATAAATCAGAGTTACGTTTAATAGCGGAAGACTTTATAAACTTGTGGATTTAAATTGTAATATTTACATTATAAAAGACGGGATTATAAAATACTCATTTTAAGTTATAACAAAAAGTATTAGTTGTTTTTAATTACAAACCACCATTTTTAATATTTTAAGTTTATACAAAATAGATTCGAGCCACCGGGTAACTTTAAGCACTTTGTTCCTCCGAGCTCTAACTTTGGCCACTTGCAAAATGTAAGAAAATACGTCAGCAACGAATGCTGGTGAATATGCTGAAGCTAAAAATACTTTCTTTACTTAATTACCCCTCGAGACTACGTAGGCCTCAGCCCAACGTGGCTTAGGAATAATCAAATTAAAACAATACAATTTATAAACTCAAGTCTCTATACTCGGTTCCCCCAGCAAACACCGTAGCATTTGACTAGTTGAGTGCCTATATGTATACACAAGGTCATACTCCCCGCAGGCGAGCGTAATTGTGACCAGGTGTGATGTGCCCACCACATATGTAAGGATCCAGACAAACGTATACTATAGCCTAAGGCCAGTATTATTACCCTTGTTTATAAATGTTTTAGAGACACTTAGTCTCTTGTAAAGTTTTTCATATAACACGTTAACTCGTTTGAAAACAAGTTTGTAAAAGTTGGGGCGTATTCACCTTTTGATTTGGATCAGTTTCAAAACACCATCCGAGGGTCTTTTCCGTTGCTATCTCGCACCTATAGTACGAGTATAACCAATTGTTAGTCAGATATACAATCCGGCTTAAGACCTTTAGACTTATTTTATAAACTTTACCTCGATGAACCTTTAGTTCAAAATCTCTTTTTACTTTAAAACCTTTAGTTTAAAAGTAATTTATAAACATTTAGTTTATTTATAAAACCCTACGTTTCTTCTTCTCTAATAAACATATTCTTTTCTTTTCTTTATTATTTAAGAATAGTTATTTATTACTTAATATTTTCATAACAAAGATTATATATACTTACACACACACACACACACATACACACACACACATATATATATATATCAATATTCACAATCATATCCTTTATCCTTTCTTTGTTATGTTTTTCTTTTATTTTATCGAGGTATCGAGTATAACCTCGACTTAAGGTTTAAGCCTTTTATAATATTTTATTATTAATTTCATTGGCGTTACACCTATGCCTACCTTTGTCGGCTTATGGAAACCCTAATGATTCGAGCAGCACTCCGACGCCGCTTTGCCTTCTTTGCTTTCTTGATCAAACTTCTTTTCCCGTCACCTTTCTTTTTGCACACTAACAAAAACCAAACTTCCACACTCGTCGTCACGCCTTTCGAGACTCATCGCCATGATATTGAAAAAAATAGCAAACACCTTTTTGGTTGATATGTGGGTGGAGGGTGGCACGAACTTCAAGGAAACGTCGGCACGAAAAACGATGAATCAGGACACACTTATCGAGGAATTATAGTACGAACTTTGAGGTGGATCGAGGGTGCAGTTCCCAATGTTTAGAGAGAGGTTAGAGAGAGAGTTGTATGTGTGTTTTGAGGTGTAAGAAGCAAGAACACGTGGCCTTATATATATAGGCAGATTTTGGAGCCCGTCGCGGTACGAGACGGCTTCCTTGGCAAGCCCGTCACGTATCGCGACATAGGCTGCCTGAGTCACCACGTAGACATGCCACGTGGCGACACGTGGCAGGCGTTGTGCCGCGTGGTGACACGTGGCGATCCGACTGCTACGTGGTGACACGTGTCACAAACTGTCAGGCCACGTCATCGCGATACCTGATGACGTTGGTTCAACGGCGATAGCGTATTGCTATTGACTTCTTCCAAAAGCTTTTGACCAAGCTCTTCGCGATACGCGATGACTTGTCCTTTTGTCCCGTCGTGTATCGCGATAGAACAAGAAAACAGAATTTTCATTTTAAACCTTGGAGTTTGGAAATTAGCAGATTTGATCCCCAGACTTTGGAAGTTTGACATTTTTGGCTTGAAATTTACGTGATGTTACATCCTCCCCACCTTGAAATAAATCTCGTCCTCGAGATTGATTTACAAGAACAAATGGGGGTATTTTTTTTCATATCCGATTCGAGTTCCCATGTATATTCGGGCTCTCTTCGTGAGTCCCATTTAACTTTCACAATTTTTAATGTTCGTCTTTTCAATTTCTTTAGTTTCGAATCTTCTATTTGAATTGGTTTTCAACAAATTTGAAATTTTCATTAATTTCAACATCTTTAAAGGGCATCGATAGAGATTCGTCGGTTAAACATTTTCTCAGATTTGAAATATGGAATACATCACGTATCCCTTGCATTTCCTCGGGTAATCGCAATCGGTATGCAACAATACCAATTCGTTCGAGTATCTCGAAGGGTCCAACGAATCGAGGACTTAATTTTCCTTTCTTACCGAAGCGAACAACGCCTCTCCAGGGCGAGACTTTCAATAACACTTTGTCACCAACTTTGAACTCCAACGGCTTATGACGAACATCGGCATAACTCTTTTGGCGATCACATGCCGTCTTAAGTCGTTTTCGGATTTGAAGAATCTTTTCGGTGGTTTCTTGGACTATCTCGGGTCCAGATAATTGATTGTATCCGGTTTCAGACCAACACACGGGCGTTCTACACTTATGACCATATAACGCCTCGAATGGTGCGGCTTGAATACTTGTGTGATAGCTATTGTTGTACGATAATTCCATTAGGGGTAACCTGCCATCCCAACTTCCACCTACGTCAATCACACAAGCGCGGAGCATGTCTTCTAACGTTTGGATTGTCCTTTCGCTTTGCCCATCAGTTTGTGGATGGTAGGCCGTGCTAAGGTTGAGCTTTGTGCCTAAGGCTTGTTGGAAGCTCTTCCAGAAGTGAGATGTAAAATGACTGTCTCGGTAAAAAATTATAGACAGCGGTACTCCATGTAAAGCAACGATGTTGTTTACATAAATACGTGCTAGCCTATCCATTGAGTATGACTCATTGATGGGTATGAAGTGTGCGGATTTTGTCAATCGATCCACAATAACCCAAATAGCATTGTGTTGTCGAGTCGTTTTAGGGAGTTTGGTAATGAAATCCATTGTGATTAACTCCCACTTCCATATGGGAAGTTCGGATTGCTGGAGCAATCCCGAAGGCCTTTGGTGTTCGGCCTTGACTTTCAAACAAGTTAAACATTTTTCCATATGCGAAGCGACATCCTTTTTCATCCCCTTCCACCGGTAGTTCGATTTGAGAATTTGATACATTCAGTCACTACCTGGGAGCATCATGTATTTGGACTTATGAGCTTCGTTCAAAATTTTCCCATGCAAGCCTCCAACGATTGGTACCCATATCCTATTACCGAGTCTAAGGATACCATCGTCACCCTTGACTAGCGAGTCAATGGTGCGGTTACGTTTTTCGTCAGAGATTTTGTTTTCATTGATCGCTTGAGTTTGGACCTATTTGATTTTCTCGAGAAGATCGATTTGAAGTTCTAACCTAAATGCTCGGACTCTTTTTGTCTTTTCGTGCTCTTTATGACTCAAGGCATCAGCCACGACGTTGGCTTTGCCTTCATGATAAACAATCTCGCAGTCATAGTCGTTATGAGTTTCCATCCAGCGTCGTTGGTGCATGTTAAGCTCTCTTTGATCGAAGATATGCTTTAAGCTTTTATGATTGGTGTACACGATAAATCTTACTCCATAGAGATAGTGCCTCCATATCTTTAATGCAAAGATTATGGCGCCTAACTCTAGATCGTGAGTTGTGTAGTTCTTTTCATGTATTTTGAGTTGATGAGAGACGTAAGTGATTACTTTCTTGCGTTGCATTAGTACACATCCTAAGACGGAGTGAGATGCGTCGCTAAATACAACAAAATCATCAGTACCTTCTGGCAAGGCCAGTATAGGTGCTTGGGTGAGCTTTTGTTTGAGTATATCGAACGCCTCTTGTTGTTTCGCTCCCCATTCATACTTGATATTTTTGCGAGTCAAAGAACTTAGGGGAACAACAATTCGGGAAAAGTTTTCAATGAACCTACGGTAATAGCCGGCCAAACCTAAGAAACTTTTGATCTCGGTTGGCGATTTTGGGATATCCCACTTAGAGATAGCTTCAATCTTAGCGGGATCGACTTGAATACCATTGACGTTGATGATGTGACCAAGAAATTGTACTTCGTGTAACCAAAACTCGCATTTTGATAATTTAGCATACAACTTCTCGGTTCTAAGAATTTCAAGCAAAGTTCGGAGATGGACGTCATGATCAGCCTTAGACTTAGAATAAATAAGTATGTCGTCGATGAATACGATAACAAATTTATCCAAGTAAGGCTTGTAGATACGATTCATCATGTCCATGAACGCGGCTGGCGCATTAGTAAGTCCGAATGGCATAACGGTGAACTCATAATGGCCATACCTTGTTCGAAAAGCGGTTTTCGGGATATCCTCGGATTGGACTTTGAGTTGATGATAGCCGGAACGAAGATCGATTTTTTAAAAGAAGCTAGCACCTTTAAGTTGGTCAAACAGATCAACGATTCGAGGGAGTGGATAACGATTTTTGATTGTGACTTTGTTTAACACATGATAATCGATACACATACGCATATATCCATCCTTCTACTTGATGAATAAGATTGGTGCTCCCCATGGTGACAAACTCGGTCGAATGAAGCCTTTCTCAAGCAGCTCATCGAGTTGTTTCTTTAATTCTTTCATTTCAGTCGGAGCGTGACGGTATGGTGCTTTTGCGATCGGAGCAGTACAGGAAATAAGATCGATCTTAAACTGTACTTCACGATCGGGAGGGATTCCGGGAAGTTCATCAGGAAAGACATCAGAAAATTCGGAGACTACAGGTATGTCCTTTATCTCCTTTGGCTTTGATTCCTCAGTGACGTAGGCCATGAATGCTAAGCATCCTTGATTTAAACATTTGTTAGCCCTAATCATGGAAATTATGCAAACTTGGCCAACTTCTTTGTCCCCTTCAATTCGAATGGTTCGTTTATAGGGGGTTGAAGTTCAACGGTTTTGCTATTGCAAATGACACGAGCATGGTTGTTGGACAACCAATCCATACCAAGTACAATATCAAAACCAGAAAGTGCCATTGGTAAGAGTTGGATAGGCAAAATATAACCAGCTAAATGAATTTTTCCGTTTTCAAGGGCTTCGGAGATTTTAACGATTTCGCCGCTAGCAGTCTCGATGCTTAGAGTTTTATTTAACTTTGTTAAAGATTCGTTTAATATACTACAAAAGCTATAATCTATAAAACTCAGATTGGCACCCGAATCAAACAAAACTATAGCAAAGGTGTCGTTGACTAAGAACGTACAGGTAATGGTTTCCGGCATGTCAGCGGCCTTTTTCGTGTCAAGTACGAAGACTCGTGCATTTTCTTTCTTGTTCTGGCCACTTCCACCAGCACTGTCACACCCGACCAAAGGCGGAACATGCCGGGGCGTAACGTATTGATTGAACAATAGCTTAAAAGACACTAATTAAAGCGACAATAATTATTTAATTTCATTAACATTAACAAGTACACAAATTCAATAATAAACAACAATTACATCATGTTTTGTATTTTGAATAATATTCTAAGGTAAAACTAAGTTCTTCGATCTTGAACATTGTAAATTACTTGTACCTGTAGCATGTATAAAAATAAAGTTTGTCAACACGAATGTTGATGAGAGTACATAAGTTTTAGTTGAGATATATATATAGATAAATCACAATTCATATGTAGATGATGATGCGTATTACAATTCTTATGAAAATGTAAACAACTAAATAGATGTGGACCTGTTCTTATTGATACGAAATCAATGTACTTGAGTAAATGTATGATCATACTAGATGAGGATAGATGAGGATGAGATACCAACCACCAAACATAAAATAAACAATTAAGCACATAGAGCATTATCATAGAACATGCAATAATCACACATAAACATATATTGAATTGTGTTTTGAATAGATGAATAAATAAAAATGAGTAATTTAAATACGGTATACATTCCACCCCCAAAATTTAAAAGATGAAAAAGGGGGATATGTAAACTCACCTTTGAGATTAAAGCCAAACTTGAAATGACAACCGAAAGCACTTTAAAGAAAATGAACGATCGAACCTCTCGAACTATAAATAAAAAAAATATAATAATTAAAGACTAACTAATGGGATCGGAAAGTTTAAAGAATACTAAATCTAATGTATAAATATTAAGATAAAAACAAGGAAAAAGATCGAAAAGGAAGATGAAATACAAAATCAGTTTTTGGACAGCAAACTGTTCTGTTTTGATTAAGGTATTTAAAATAGCAAAAGATTTTATTATAAATCAAGACTTTCCAGTCTACTAAATTAGAATGTTTTGAACAACTTTCATTTAGAAAAGTTCTGCAAATTCGTAACCTAAATAGGCCAAAACAGCCATGTAAATAAGAAGGTACGAATCTGCGCACTGTTTATAAAATATTGATTGCAAATTCATACGAATGAATTAAAATGTGTATAAATAGCATTTAGAACCGTATTTCAATGAAGTACATCATAAAATTTGGTATTGCACTTTTTATGTTTATTATGAACAAGATATGCCTCTTTCTTTAGCAGCTATATCTAATGTCAAAACTGAAATATTGCTAAAAGCAATATTCTAACGATTTTGAAAAGGATTTTGATGAAATAAAATTATGGACTTTTTTGGATATGATTATATAACATTTATTAGCATATATCATCAAAAATCCTTGGGTCCTTTGAACAAAAAAATAATGATTCAAAACAGAAAAATAAAGATGTAAGAACGTTTCAAGTGTGACCTTCGTGTAATCGATCATCTCCTTGTGTTCTTTGTCTCATCCACCCTATACACCATGGTGTATGGATTATGTGGATTCCTAGACATGATTGTGTTATGGTCATATGGCCATTTTATTAACTAGTATGAACAAGAATTCAAAATAAATAGAAATAAGATGAAGAAGGCTTGAATAATTAAAACTCACCTTTGAAATGAAAAAAAATAATCTCTTGAACTTGTCAAAGAGTGGTGCAAGAATGAAAGGGGTGGGAGTGAGTTCTTATTTATACTAAAATAAGGAGGTTATTCTTTAGAATGTTTTAATGATAAAATTGATTAGGAGAGTGATTTGGGGGAGGAGGTTTGACCAAAATTTGAATGATGTAGGAAGATATTTTTCATCTTTTAAAAATAAATAACTTTAGGTAAAAATAAATGTGACAAAAATAAATGTGACATAACTAGATTAAAATGATTTACTAAGGTTATGCATCAATAGTGTTATTTATTTAATATTTGAATAGAGAAAAAAATCATGAGTGTTATAATTTTTATTTATATACATATTAGTAATGATTAATATTATTAAATAACTTCAGGAAAGAAACTATTACGCATGAAATATGTAACATATGGTTATATGTATAATTAACTGAATCACATCAAAAATTTTAAATGAGTCGGGTTTTCGGGTCCGAAAATTGACGAATGTTACTCGCATCACCAGTCGCGGGTTTGTTCTTTGGGCACTCGAAACTTAAATGCCCCATCTCTTTACAGTTGTAGCATGTCCTCTTTTTCTACCAACAATCAGCAGCAGCGTGGCCCGGTCTTTGACAGGATTCACAGACGGTTGTTGTAGCATGTCTGCATTGCCCTCGGTGGCGTTTTCGGCAAGTGTTACAAAATGGTGCATTTGAGTTGAACCCAGGTCGACTATGATTTGCGCCCTTGCCTTTGTAGTTGGCGCTTCCTCCTGTTCTCCCTTGAGTGGTTGACGTTGTAATCTTCTTGTCCTCTTCCTTGTTGTGGATCATTCCGCCCATCAGATAACCAGCTAACTCCATTGCGGAGTCGGCCGTTTGAAGTAAATGAGACCTCACCATATCGCGGATTTCCCGCGGCAGTCCCCAAATGTATCTTGTGACCTTGCTGGATTCCGGACTAACCAGTTGGGGAACCAAGCGACAATACTCATGAAACTTGGTGTTGTATTCTCGAAGATTCGTCCCCACGACCTTATGATTGAGAAATTTAGTTTGAATTTGGTCGGTTTCATGCATGGGACAAAACTTTGCCATCAACATCAGCTTGAACTCATCCCAAGTTAGATTGTACATCACCTCTCTTCCTTTACTCATAATCATCGTATTCCACCACTCGAGCGCTTCCCCTTTGTACATAAGAGCAGAATATTGAATTTTCTCCTCAAAATGTACACTTGTTTGTTATAACAATCGTCTCCATTTCTTCAACCCACCTCACGGTTGTGATGGATCCTTTGTCACCATGGAATTCTTTTGGTCCATAGTACTTGAAATCCTTAAACGAACACCCGTCGATCTTGAGTTTCTTAAACTCTTGTCTAACTCCTCCATCAATATTCGATTCGTGAACACTTTCTTCGACATGAGAAGGTTTCGGGCGAGATTTAACGGACTTATGAGACAGATTAACAGATTGGGAATGTTTTGAGTGTTTTGATTGGGACCTAGCCATAGATTCCTCTCTAACCGCATCTTTTATCATCTTTTGTATTTGACTCATATATTTTTCGGGAATTGGGTTATCTTGTTTATTTACGGGGTCTTTCCCCTTTCCTTTTCTTATCTCTTATTCTTTTCATGCATTCTCATTGTTATTACTTTGTTCAGACATTTTCTTTTCTTTTTCAATATATCTTTTATATCTGAAATTTAACAATTTTTTTATTAAACATATATCTTATTTCACATTCATATATATATATATATATCACGAAATGATATATATATATATATATATATATATATTTATTTATTTTACAATACACATACATATATATATATATATATCGTTTGATATATATATATATATATATATATATATATATATTGATTATCCTATCTTTATTTAAGAACGTCTTCAACGTTCTTTTGTGATTCACATTTATCACATAACACATAAGGTTACATTATACACACACTTCCACATCATGTCCTTCTCCATCATCTTCAATCTTTCATGAACTTCCTTACCACCTTCGTCAACTTGTTGCATTTTCGAAGAAGCGTCTCTCCTATCTTCTTTTTTTTTCTTTCCTTCAACGGCCATCTTCTTCCTCAAATCGTCTGACTCATGCAAAGCGCGGTCCAAGTGCTCCTCTTATGACTGCGGAATTTCGTTGGGGTATCCATATCTCGGAGGTGGGTCGCGGTAACCCATTGTCACCATGTCATAATGATTTCTTGGTTCGGGATACGGAGATGCTGTCATGTCGGATGAATAGTGGATTCTATTCTCGAATTTCATTTTCTTGCTCTTCTTCCGTTGGGATCACGCCTTGAAAAGGTGGGAAACTTGATGTAGCTTGGTTCTTGAGTTTCTAGAGATATTGAACATAGGGGTCAACAGAACCGTAGCTTGGGTTTTGGGAAGTGAGTGATTCCTCCATCGGTGTTGATATCTCGTTGGGATTATCGGGGTACTCTTCTTCCGGTTCTTCCTCAGATCCTTCTTCTGGGTCCTCCTCTTCTCCGGGGTCCTCCTCCCTTTCTGGTTCCTCTTCATCTTCTTCCATGAGTTGAACAGTCTCCTTAACAATTTGTGGCATTCGAAAACTTTCATAGGGCATCATCACCCTCATCTTGGGTTTGTGGGACGGCCCTTCACCATTGTTTGGTTGGGAGTTAATTTCATTGAAAGCGGAACTTCCGGTATGCCATCTTCGTTGGTCGGAGTGGCATTGCATCCAATCATATGTTGGGGATCTTGGTTCTTCCTTGATGGGTAAGTTGGAAAGGAAAGCATAGGATGGGTGAGGATTTGGTGGTACATATGTTGGATTGCTTGATGGGTAGTAGGGTGGTATCTCCGATGGTTGATATGTGGGGATCTCCAATGGATGGTATGTTGGAACTTCTGAAGGATGGTACACGGGTATTGTTGGTGGATGGTAGCTTAAGTGCCTCGGTGGTTCACTTCTTTGTTTCGGTGGGCTATCGGAAACATTTATTGGATAGTGCTTGCTTCCGGGGTAGTATACAGGTTTGGTTAGGTCATGTTCTACATCTTGGTCAAAGTATGCTTCATAGTAACCTTCACTCATATTATCCTCGGGGAATGGTTCGGCGATTCCAGCTTCTTTAGCCTTGCGCACAAAGTTTGCCATCACGTTCTTGAATGACATCTAACAATTTGGGTGGTTTAGAGTGAAGAGAGAAATAAAAGGTTTACCAGCCTATCTTATCCCTATTTCAAATAAACAATTAATTCCTATATTTGGATCGAAGCTTAGGTATTATCTTGTAATACCTAATTCGCTAAGATCGAAGGCTCAGATACCAACACTTGTCACACCCCGGACCACGGCCTAGGTGTATGACACATATGTTGGTACCACAATTATAAATAAATCAGAGTTACATTTAATAGCGAAAGACTTTATAAACTTGTGGATTTAAAGTGTAATATTTACATTATAAAATACGGGATTATAAAATACATGTTTTAAGTTATAACAAAAAGTATTAGTTGTTTTTAATTACAAACCACCATTTTTAATATTTTAAATTTATAAAAAATAGATCCGAGCCATTGGATAACTTTAAGCACTTCGTTCCTCCAAGCTCTAACTTTGGTCACCTGCAAAATGTAAGAAAATACGTCAGCAACGAATGTTGGTGAATATGCTGACGCTAAAAATATTTTCTTTACTTAATTACCCCTCGAGACTACATAGGCCTCAGCCCAACGTGGCTTAGGAATAATCAAGTTAAAACAATACAATTTATAAACTCAAGTCTCTATACTCGGTTCCCCCAGTAAACACCGCAGCGTTCGACTAGTTGAGTGCCTATATGTATACACAAGGTCATACTCCCCTTATGTGAGCGTAATTGTGACCAGGTGTGATGTGCCCACCACATATGTAAGGATCCATACAAACGTATACTATAGCCTGAGGCCAGTATTTATACCCTTGTTTATAAATGTTTTAGAGACACTTAGTCACATGTAAAGTTTTTCATATAACACGTTGACTCGTTGAAAACAAGTTTGTAAAAGTTGGGGCGTATTCACCTTTTGATTTGGATCAGCTTCAAAACACCGTCCGAGGGTCTTTTCCGTTGCTATCTCGCATCTATAGTACGAGTATAACCAATTGTTAGTCGGATATACAATCCGGCTTAAGACCTTTAATCTTATTTTATAAACTTTACCTCGATTAACCTTTAGTTCAAAATCTCTTTTTACTTTAAAACCTTTAGTTTAAAAGTAATTTATAAACCTTTAGTTTATTTATAAAACCCTACGTTTCTACTTCTCTAATAAACGTATTCTTTTCTTTTCTTTATTATTTAAGAATAGTTATTTATTACTTAAATAATATTTTCATAACAAAGATTATATATACTTACACACACACACACACACACACACATATATATATATATATCAAAATTCACAATCATATCCTTTATCCTTTCTTTGTTATGTTTTTCTTTTATTTTATCGATGTCTCGAGTATAACCTCGACTTAAGGTTTAAGCATTTTATAATATTTTATTATTAATTTCATTGGCGTTATGCCTATGCCTACCTTTGTCGGCTTATGGAAACCCTAATGATTCGAGCAGCACTCCGACGCTGCTTTGCCTTCTTTTCTTTCTTGATCAAACTTCTTTTCCCGTCACCTTTCTTTTAGCACGCTAATAAACACCAAACTTCAACATTCGTCGGCACGCCTTTCGAGACTCATCGCCATGATATTGAAAAAAATAATAAACGCCTTCTTGGTTGATATGTGGGTGGAGGGTGGCACGAACTTCGATGAAATGTCGGCACGAAACACGATGAATCGGGACACGTTTATCGAGGAATTATGGTACGAACTTTGAGGTGAATCAAGGGTACAGTTCCCAATGTTTAGAGAGAGGTTAGAGAGAGAGAGAGTTGTATGTGTGTTTTGAGGTGTGAGAAGCAAGATCCCGTGGCCTTCTATTTATAGGCAGATTTTGGAGCCCGTCGCGTATCGCGACATAGGCTGCCTAAGTCACCACGTAGACCTGCCACGTGGCAACACGTGGCAGGAGTTGTGCCGTGTGGTGACACGTGGCGATTCGAATGCCACGTGGTGACACGTGTCACAAACTTTCAGGCCACGTCATCGCGATACGCGATGACGTTGGTTCGACGGCGATAGCGTATCGCTATTGACTTCTTCTAGAAGCTTTTGACCAAGCTCTTCGCGATACGCGATGACTTGTCATTTTGTCCCATCGCGTATCGCAATAGAACAAGAAAACAGAATTTTCATTTTAAACCTTGGAGTTTGGAAATTAGCAGATTTGATCCCCAGACTTTGGAAGTTTGACGTTTTTGGCTCGAAATTTACGTGATGTTACACATTGAAAATGATATGGGTATGAAAATATCGAAAGTTGATAGGAATGATATGGATTATAGCACCTATTGCCCCACGGTGGGCGCCAAATTGTTTTGGATAAAAATCTGCTAAGGATAACGTATCCAAATTCGTGAAAGTGAGGTATAGTGCTATGATAATAATATCGTTTGTATGAACAAAAATGAAATGAACACCGTAATTTTTTGAGAGAAAAAACCCTTTGATCTTGTTCAGATCAAAAGAAAAAAACCCCGGGTGATGACAACTCGTCGATCACCAATTTATTAATCACAAAAAGGTTACAAATGTTTTGGAGATTACAATCAGTGTTACAACGAATGCTAATGTGTAGAGAGAAAAACGAGTTCTGCTCTGAGTGTGTGTGTATACAAGTGAGTCCTAATCGATCATCATCTCAATGTTTATAAAGAAAATATCAACTAACAACCTCTCCTAAAAACCCGCCACTCGTCCACAACTCTTCCAACGTTCATTGACCACGTGCTTGGGAGCTTCCAGTAGCGAAGTTTAAGGTAGACCGAGTCATAAAGTCGTTATACCTGGCTAACATATAACAATTCAAATACAATCATTAGTAAATAAATAATACGGAGGATCCTTGATCCTTCATAACTTGAAACAGATCTCAAGGATAATCTATCCACAAGATAGTCAAGAATAATGGATCCTCAGCATAAAATTCATGCCTTAACAAAAGGCATTTATAATATTACAAATACAGGAGAGTTTCTGCACTGTGTATTGTAACCGACGCTTCAAATATGTATACATTTCTTTCGTCATGTTGGTAATTTGCCTTCTTGCCATCTATACTTGGCTCTTTCTACGTGTGTGCTTTCTGTTTAGCCTAATATCCAACAATACCCATGCGGTTTCTCTCTATTTCTCAGTTACACCGCCCTTCTTCTAGATATCGCCACGACCACTGTCTTTTTAGCCTCTGTAATCCATCGATGGGTGATTCTAGAAAGAGAAGCAAAGACAATAAGTGTTTGCCTGTTGTTGCCGGCGGCTCCCGGCAATGATTTCATTGGCTTTGGCCGACGGAAAACCATTACCGGCCGTCTATGGCGACAAAGGCGACGTCTCTGTTATCTCTCCCTACTTGGGAGGTGATATCGTTCTTCAATCTCTCTCTACTCATCGGTGCTGGAGGTGATTGATTATGGGTGTGGCAGATTGATCTATGTTGTTGTCGGGTTCACCAAAGGCGACGGCGCACGATAATTGAGATGGTGATTGTTTTTCGGTGGACGATTTTTGTGTGTTTTTGCTGGGTTCTATTTTGTTACGGACTGAAACCATCGCAAGGTATGGGACTTGTCCCACATCGGTTGTATGGGCAGCTGATATGGGGTTTATAAACCAAATGGGTTCCCTCACTTATCAGACTAGTCTTTTGGGTTGAGTTCTTCGGTTTGGCTTGTAACATTGGTATCAGAGCCAACCTCGGAGTGGTGGCCCACGGAGTCGTGCCCTGGAGGAAACCAGTCGTGACCAACGTGGCCGTAACCAACGAGGACTCGAAGTGGTGGCCCACGGAGCGGTGGCCTGGAGTGAGCCAGCCGTGACCAACGTGTTCGTGACCAACGAGGACGTTGGCCCTTAAGGAGGGTGCATTGTTACGGACTGAAACCATTGCAAGGTATGGGACTTGTCCCACGTCGGTTGTATGGGCAACTGATGTGGGGTTTATAAGCCAAATGGGTTCCCTCACTTATCATACTAGTCTTTTGGGTTGAGTCCTTCTGTTTGGCTTTACGTTATTTATTTTGTTATTAAGTTTAAGGACCATTTATGTTTTTTTTTGTTTGTTTGGTTGTTATTGTAAGTTGAATTCTATTTAAGTTACGTATTATGGAATGAATGGTTATGTTTTGGAGATAAACCCTAGCCTCTCTTTCTAGTTTCTCTGTTAATCGGTTCTTTGCCTATAAAAGGTATCAAAGCATTCCAGTCAATCCTCTCGACATATCCCATATCACCATGATGAGCACCAGGAATCAAGAAGTTGAAAACACTCTCAAGGACCATGGCAAGGCCATCTCAGATATGCAAGAAACCCTAGCTGCACTGATGAAACAACAAGAGCAATCTCTTAAACAACAAGAAGAGATCCTACGAGCATTCAAGGAGCATTCAAGTGGCGGCAGTTTCAGCGGCGGCGGGTGGCGGGTCTGGTAAGGGGTTGTTTAGTGATGTTGATTCGCGGGTGGGTATTCGGCCTATGCGGGTTGGAAAAGTAGAGTTTCCAAAGTTTTCAGGGGTAGATGTTGAAGGTTGGATTTACCACTGTGAACACTTCTTTACCATCGATGAGACACCGGAAAATCTCAAACTAAGGCATGCGGTTATACATCTTGAGGGGATGCGATTGAATGGCATCAATCTTATATGAAAACACGAGGGCTTACCGTGGCTAAACTACCATGGGAAGACTATGTTGTGGCTATTTCGGATCGTTTCTCTAATGCCATGTTTGAAGATGCAATGGAAGAAATAGCATCTCTTGTATAAATTGCTGATGATATCGATGGCCTACGAGAATATAATTCAGGTTTTGATCGCTTGCTTAATAAGGTTACCATTAGTGAACCATATGCCGTTAGCCTATATGTGAAAGGATTGAAACTAGGAATAAAAGGACCGGTAAAGATGTTCAAGCCTCAAATGTTACATGAGGCATATGGGTTAGCAAGGCTTCAAACTACCAACAACACAAGCTTAATGAATCGACTTAGGGGCTGTTTGGCAAGGGTTAAACCATTAAGTGCTGAACCATTAAGAGGTCTGAATGATTAAGAGGCTCTGAACCGGTAAGTGTTGAACCAGTAAATGTTGTTTGGTTGAACCTCTGAATGGATGTGCAGAATGACTATTTTACCCCTCTGAACTATTTTACGCTAAATGAAATATATATGTTTAGTCAGAGCTATTAATAACTATAATGAATGACCAAACTTTCGTTATAACCAACCAAAATACATCTTAATACAAACTTTGGCTATAACCAACCAAAATGCATCTTAAAAATAGTTCACCATTAGTGTGCATCAATTGTAAGAGTACTGATGGTAATCTGACTGCTAATAAAAAATAATACAAACAATAGTCCTCAAGGTTTTTATGAACTTGAATATACATTAAATGATTTTTAACACATTTGATTAGTTAACAGTTGCTGCAGAAAAACACCACATGCACATTCAATAACATATGCTTTAGGATTGGGAATATCACCTTCAAAACACCATATATGCTTTATAACATTTTCTTTAATGATGAGAAAATTTGGTCCCAAAACATACCTAAATCAAATTTAAATAATGATTCAAAATCCAAATTATACATTACCAACATTTGGGAAAAATCCATAAAATAATATAAGATCCACAAAAACATCCTCAAATTCTAACTATGATACATAAAATTAAAATAATCCATACTTCACTCCTACATTCTTAACCTATCATAATGTCTCCAACTTCTCCATTTGAAGTAGAAGCCTCAAACAATTGAACACAAAGATCGGGGTAAGGAAGTGGCGAACTTCTCAAAGCTTCTACGAATTTATTGAACTTCTCAAAGCCTCTCTACTACATTCATCCATGATGTTTGTTTAAGGCTACTTCCTTGAAGTCCATGGAGTGTTATTTCATGAAGATATGTTTCAAGAAATGTTTTGTCAACACCCTCTAGCTTCTAACTAATCCTAATCCTTTTTGTGTCATTTCTTTGAGCAATTCAAATGAAAACAAAAAAGAACAATAGATTTATAGACTTATTCTAGATTCATAATGATTTATTCTAGATTCAAAGCAGTAGATTCATAATGAGCAAACTAGTGTTAGTTATTAAACAGTTTAATTTTTAGGGATTTATTGAAAGGGTTTGTAGAATGTAAAGATCAAAACAGTAAAAAAAAATGCAGTCGACCCATTTAAAAATAGCAGCAAAACGTGTTTGTACCCGAAAGTAGGAGATGGCGCAGAAAATGAAACAAGAAGTTAAGTAAATTGATAAACTTTTTGTATAAACTAGTTGTGTTCAAGGTTCGATTTGAAACCGTGAAACAACCCAAACCAGTCATTGTTTTGGTTTTGCGGTCGGTTTTAAAAGTTTCAAATCGTAGTGAAAGGTTTGGTTTGAGGTTTATATAAAAAACGCCCGTAAAAAACCGGCGCCGACCGTAACATTAAATTATATTTTAACATTTTAAATACAACCTAATATTGTGTTGAATTTCTGTATTTGGGCATTGTGATTTGACAGCCAAAATGACATGTTAAATTTTCAAAAGTCAATATCTTAAATACCTTGCCCGTCACATAAATAGTTAAATCCTAATAACTTAATCCAGCCGAGTTTAACTGCTTGTTGTGAATGGGTTGTTGTGATAATCATAAAACTCTACTTTGATTTAGCTATTAATGTGAAATGTTCAAGACTCAAAATTGATTGTTAGCTTGTTATGAACTGGAGATTGATAAGTGAATTTGAACTCTTTTGTTGTGTGAAGTATTTGCAGCTATGCTGTGCTTCTCTTTGGCTATTTTGTTCTTTTATTTGGCAGCTTGTATTCATTAAATTTTTGCAACTTGTCTATACTATACAACCATTCTCCACGGTTTTAAAACGTTACAACCATTCGCCATGGTTTGTGTAACACCCCGTAACCGCAGCGGAAACGTACACGGGATGCAACAGACACATCTGATATCAACAGCATTGCTTATAAAGAAAATACCACTACATTAATTTATATCATATTACATTGTAGCTAGTTCCGTTACTGTCTAGGTGTTACACACGAGTTTTACCGATAAGACATTAATATATTCATTACAAAATATAGATCAGCAAGCTTCCAACAAGTAGCACAAATCATTAAGCACATTTCAATCATTCCATCTTAGGCATACCTAGAAAACATGTAAGAAAACGGGTCAACTACGAATAGTTGGTGAGTTTCACTAATTTAAATAAACACTGACAGATCATTTTAATAACCATTTATTAGCAATGAAATTATGCTGGGAACTATGTTACCGCAGAACAATAATAACCTCTGGGAACTACGTTACCCCAGAACAATAATAACCCCTGGGAACTACGTTACCCCAGAACAATAATAACCCCTGGGAACTATGTTACCCCAGAACAATAATAACCTCTGGGAACTATGTTACCCCAGAACAATAATAACCTCTGGGAACTACGTTACCCCAGAACAATAATAACCCCTGAGAACTACGTTACCCCAGAACAATAATAACCCCTGGGAACTATGTTACCCCAGAACAATAATAACCTCTGGGAACTATGTTACCCCAGAACAATAATAACCCCTGGGAACTACGTTACCCCAGAACAATAATAACCCCTGGGAACTATGTAACCCCAGAACAATAATAACCCCTGGGAACTATGTTACCCCAGAACAATAATAACCCCTGGGAACTATGTTACCCCAGAACAATCATAACCCCTGGGAACTATGTTACCCCAGAACAATAATAACCTCTGGGAACTATGTTACCCCAGAACAATTACACACGATAAACAATTTATATATTCTGTGCATCAAACATATATATATAAATATACAAGTGTTTCCATACGATCGGTATGTACTTAAATACTTTAATAAAGACATGTTTTCCGCCCCGGGAAAATATTTAGAAACAGTTCAGTAAAAAGGGGCTCGTGAAAACTCACCTTTCTGTGAGTCGGGACGTGATACAATGAACTGCTATAAGCCTGGATCTGTAATATAATATCTAGTCGTTACTATATAATTCCCATAAATTAAATACGTATCAATCGGTACATCTGGGGACATTGTTAGCCCAGTACTGTACTCGATTCGGGGACAATGTTAACCCCGTGACACTTCTAAGGACTCAGATTGTGACATTGCTTAGAGTCTGACGGTCAAAATTATCATTTTTATGATTTCCTTGATTTGCATGTCTAGCACGGTTATCCGTTTTTAGTTTCAAAAATGGGTTTGGTCACACCCGACCCAAAAATGGTGTTTGACTGTTAATTTAGTTAAAGTGATGAAATTAGAGCTAGGTTTGGACACCCCGTTTGGCCGCGGGGCCCGTTTCCGTCATTTAGGTGCCGGAAACAGTAAAATAGGGTAAAATTACCCAAATCATCCGAATTATTTTCGGATGATTTATTTTTACTTAATTTACTTAGTTTTATGGAAATGGTCCATTTTTAGGGTTTTCATATACCAGTCATCTCGCTTATGCGAGTTTTGCCGGTTTACACGTTTTAAGCTTTAGAAATTTGTTTTTATGTTCTTTTTAGCACAAATAATTACCCGTTTAGTCTCGGGTCTTGAAATTTTGCACAAAACTTATTTTGACAGTAAGAAACTTTATAAAAATTTTCCAGATTTATTTTCTTATATTTACATTTATTTATCTATTTTTAAACCTTATTAAAACACTAAATATGCCAAAAATACCAAAAGACTTTAGAAAAATCCCAAATTTTTCCGGGATGATCCCTGCCATCCTCATAACTCCCTGGAATTTTTCCAGAACCCAAAACTCATTTTTCAAGCCATTTTCACAAAAACCGAGCTAGAAAGCCCTAGAACTCGTTTTACCGAAAAGCCTCTTTAGACTTCTCCAACTGAGCTCAAATTTTGTGTGTGACTTTAATATGTTATAAAAAGTTTATCCTAAATTTTTCAGAATTTTTCATCAAGTTTAGCTATTTTTCACCATTTTTGGCCAAAACCGAGCATTAAATTCACCAAATATTCATCTTTTATCCAAAAATTACCAAAAATTCACAGATCTCTTATTTTCATGTGTAGATCATCTCTGTGAAATTTCGTGACCCAACTCTAAGCACATTACAATCTGTCCAAAATCACTAAATCACACGAAAACCGAACTATCTTGTGTTTTCTAGCGTTAGATCGCAAAGATCCGGGTTTCTAGCCTTTGCTAGCCACTAGATACAACACTTACAAGCACAATAACACTATACCAAGCAAGTTACACCAACAATCAAACCATTTCTTTCATAGTGTCGGTTTTGATATAAAAACAAAGGTTTTAACCGTAAAAATCCGTTCTCGACTCTTTTTACTCATTTCTTGGACCAAGATCCCTTGTATAACATGTATACATCTCTTGATCATGCAAGAGTCGGTTTCATCTCGGGTTTTCACCCATCTTTCACTTGGAAACTCATTTTAACAAGATTTTAACCGTAAAATTTCGTTCTAAACTCTTTTAACTACTTTCTTGGATCAAGATCCCGTGTATAACTTGTATACATCACTTGATCGTGCAAGGATCGGTTCCATCTCGGGTTTTCACCCATATTTCACTTGTAACCTCTTGTTCTTGCAAAACAACTCAAATACATGAAATCAATACTATGATTTAACCAACTAAACCATGTTTTTACCTTACAAACTTGATAGAAATCAAGGGTTGTGGATGGATGATGAAGGAATTGAGAGAGTTTTGTGTGAGATGTGTGGTAAAAAAAAGAAAATGAAATGAATAATAAAAACAAAAGGACCGATCGGTCCATTAAGATGGATGGGGGTGGGCCCCACACATCAATTCTAGGCCACACATTAGGATTACGCAATCCGGATAATGTTGTGGATAATCTGGCTCAGTTCGTTTCTCGTTTAAACTCGTAATTCGGCTTAAAACGAGCATAAAATGGTCGTTTTTCGGGTTAAAATAAAATTTACATAAAACCGACTTAAAAACTTTAAAAACTTAAACCATGACATTAAAACATCATATTATTAATAATTACACATCTTTTTCGGCTTGATCGATCGTCTCTTGCTTGGTTTGATGTTAAAGGTTTCGTTTATCGTACCGACGTACTAATAAATCGAAATCCCTTTTCTGTGCTATAATTCACTTATCCCGAAGCATTAATACTTCGTAACATCACTAAACATTATATACTTCGTCTATAATGTAATTCCCGATTCGTTCGGGTTTCAATAATCGTTCATTGGTTAATTGTAATTCCAATACGATTCACTATATAATCGAGTATGATTCGTACTATGAATCATATATACTCGTATAAACGTACTATAACTCATATAATCAATATTAAATGACACGTAAATAGTATATACCGGCTAGGGTATACCTGATTTGCCGGAATCGTTACATTCTCCCCCCGTTATAAAAATTTCGTCCTCGAAATTTTACACGTCAACTACTTCCTTTTGAGGAAATAGGTGGGGGTATTTCTTCCGAAATTCATCCTTTCGTTCCCAAGTAAATTCTGGACCTCGTTGCGAATTCCATCTAACTTTGACCAACGAGATCTTATTGTGTCTAAGTTGCTTGATCTTACCGTCCACTATTTCAATGGGCTCCTCTACGAAGTTGAGCCTATCACTTATTTGAACACCCTCTAAAGGTAACACCGCTGTCTCATCCGACAGACACCTTTTCAAGTTCGACACGTGAAACACGTTGTGAACTGCACTCAGTTCATCAGGCAGTTCTAATCGGTATGCTACCGGACCGATTTTTGCAGTGATGTCGAATGGTCCAATGTATCTCGGGGCTAATTTCCCCGCCTTTCCAAATCTAACCACACCCTTCCACGGTGATACTTTCAAATATACTTTTTCACCCTTCTCAAATGACAACGGTTTTCGACGGGTATCGGCATAACTCTTCTGCCGATCCCGTGCGGCTTTCAGGTTGTTCTTAATTTCAAGAATATTGCTGGTCGTCTCCTGGACCAGATCCGATCTAATGACCTGCGAGTCACCCACTTCAGACCAGCAAAGTGGTGATCGGCACTTCCGTCCATACAATGCTTCATAAGGTGCTGCCTTTATACTGCTATGGTAGCTGTTATTATAGGAAAACTCAACGAGTGGGAGATGTTGATCCCAATTTCCCTTAAAGTCCAGTACGCAAGCACGAAGCAAATCCTCCAAAGTTTGAATGGTCCTCTCAGACTGACCATCGGTCTGAGGGTGGTAAGCCGTGCTTAGGTCAATACGTGTTCCCAATGCTTCTTGAACAGCTTGCCAAAGTTTGGAGGTGAAATGGTTATCCCTATCGGAGATGATCGAGATGGGGATGCCATGACGAGACACTATTTCATTTATATAAATCTGCGCAAGTCTCTCAGTGTTAAAAGTATTCCTAATCGGAATAAAATGTGCCGATTTGGTTAATCGATCCACGATTACCCAAATCGCATCATGACCTCGGGGTGTCTTGGGGAGATGTGTCACAAAATCCATTGTGATCTGCTCCCACTTCCATTCGGGAATTTCCGGCTGTTGTAGCATTCCCGAGGGTTTCTGGTGCTCCGCCTTAACTCTCGCACACGTCGTACACTTGCCGACGTATGTGGCTATATTCTTTTTCATACCTGGCCACCAGTAAAATTCTTTCACATCCTTGTACATTTTATCTGATCCCGGATGTATGGAATATTTCGATTTATGCGCTTCATCCATGATCAAATCACGAAGGTCATGGAGGGTCGGGATCCAAATCCGATTTTTGAAATAGAGAATTTCGTCCACACGCTGTTCGAAATTCTTCTCATTCCCGTAAAGTCCTTCTTTATCCAATTGGTCCTCTTTCAACGCCTCGCGTTGAGCGACTCGAATCAAATCCGAAAGGTTTGACCGGACTATCATCCCCAACGCCCGCACTCGCAATGGTTTAACCCGATCCTTCCTACTCAAGGCATCGGCCACGACGTTAGCCTTGCCGGGGTGATATCGAATGTCACAGTCATAGTCACTCAGCAACTCGACCCATCTTCGTTGCCTCATATTCAGTTCTTTCTGATCGAATATGTGTTGCAAACTTTTATGATCAGTGAAGATGGTGCACTTTGTACCGTAGAGATAGTGTCTCCAGATTTTAAGTGCAAAGATGACTGCTCCCAGTTCCAAGTCATGAGTAGTGTAGTTTTTCTCATGAACTTTTAACTGTCGAGACGCATAGGCTATGACCTTTTTATTTTGCATCAACACGCATCCTAACCCTTTACGGGATGCGTCACAATATACAACAAATCCATCGTCTCCGTCGCGGAGACTTAAGATTGGCGCTTGGCACAATCTTTGTTTTAGTGTTTGAAACGCCGTTTCCTGGTCTTCACCCCATTCATACTTCCGATCATTTTGAGTCAGGAGGGTTAAAGGTTGGGCGATGCTGGAAAAGTTCTCTATAAATCGACGATAGTATCCAGCTAAGCCTAAGAATTGGCGGATTTCCTTTGGAGATTTAGGCGCTTGCCAATTCTTAATTGCTTCAACCTTACTCAGATCAACGTGTATTCCTTGGTGGTTTATAACGTGACCGAGGAATTGCACCTCTTGTAACCAGAAGTTACACTTGGAGAATTTTGCATATAACTTCTCCTGATCCAGGAGCTCTAGAACTAACTTTAAGTGTTGCTCGTGCTCTTCTTTACTCTTCGAGTATATCAAAATATCGTCAATAAATACAATGACGAATTTGTCGAGATAGGGTTTACAGACTCGATTCATGAGATCCATGAATACTGCTGGCGCATTTGTTAGCCCAAAAGGCATAACTAAGAACTCGTAATGGCCGTAGCGAGTCCGGAATGCAGTTTTTGGGATATCCTCCTCCTGGATTCTAACCTGATGGTATCCCGATCTAAGATCTATTTTTGAAAAGTAGCTCGCACCTTGTAGTTGGTCGAACAAATCATCGATTCGGGGAAGAGGATACCTATTTTTGATGGTTAATTTGTTCAATTCCCTGTAGTCAATGCACATTCGAAGGCTTCCGTCCTTCTTTTTCACAAATAGTACAGGTGCACCCCACGGGGAATAGCTGGGACGAATAAATCCCTTATCCAACAATTCCTGCAACTGGTTGGATAATTCTTGCATCTCGGACGGTGCAAGTCTGTAAGGGGCCTTAGCAACAGGGCCAGCTTGTGGTAACAGATCGATTCTGAATTCGACCTGTCGGGTTGGCGGTAATCCAGGAAGTTCCTCTGGAAAAACTTGTGGAAATTCGCGTACCACGGGAATATCGTCCACCCGTTTTTCCTCAGAATCAGCGGCCGTCAGGCTCGCTAGATACGCCACACATCCCTGACGTATATATTTCAACACCTTGAGGTGGGATATAAATGGTATCATGGTGCCGGATTTTTCTCCCTGCACTAATACCTCCTCGTCATCCGACACCCGGATCTTGACGGTTTTCTTTTCGCAGTTTATTTCTACCCTGTTACGTGCCAACCAATCCATTCCCACTATCACGTCAAAACTACCCAATTCTACCGGTAACAAGTCGATCAGGAAGGATTGTTCGTTCAGAATAAAAGGGCAATTCCGAACTATCCGATTAACTATCATGGTTTTACCGTTAGCGACTTCTACGGTGTAAGGTTCTATGGTTTCACCAATAGGAAGGTTTGCTATCGAAAGGAATCTAACGGAGACAAAACTTCTATCGGCGCCTGTATCAAATAATACAGAAGCGTAATGATCAGAGACGAGGAAGGTACCTGTCACTACGCTGGGGTCCTGGCGTGCCTCGTTCGCCCCCATCACAAATGCTCGGCCTCGCGCCAGATTGGACGACGATGCCTGACCCGTGAGTTGTCTCCCGTTTCCTCCCTGGTTCAGTTTCGGGCAGTTCCTTTTGAAGTGATCCGTGCTGCCGCATTCGTAGCAAGCACGGCTAGTGGTCACCATCTGGTTTCCTTGCGGGTTCTGCTGTCGGGCTGGTTGAGTTCTAAATGGCTGCGCACGGATAGGTTGCGGTTGCCGGTTCAGGTTGTTCAGATTTGTCTTACAATTTGGTGCGTAGTGTCCAATCCTGCCACACCGGTGGCACACCACCTCTTTGCACACGCCACCATGGTGGTAACCACATTTCCCGCACTTAGGAAACGTTCCCTTCTGCGGTTCTTGCCTTCCGCCCGAACTAGTCATGGCATAGCTCTGGGCAGCGGGCCTAGCTCGTTTGCTTTGCTGCTTTTCCTGGATTCTATGATCATGTGTACCCCGTTTTCCCCCAGCGGATTCTCCTGTCACCTTTAGTGATCCGCTCCGCAAGAAATCATACGTGACAATGCCAGCCTGTGTCACTGCACTTTCATACGTCCGGTGTCCCCTCGCGTTGACTATACTCCTCACTACCGGAGTAAGTCCCCAAATATAACGTTCCACCCTCTTCGTCTCCGGGGTGACCAACCACGGTACTAATCGTGACAGTTCATTAAACCGATTGGTATAACCCAAGTGGTCCGCCCCCTTCATCTCCAGATTCCACAACTCATTTTCCAGTTTCTGCAATTCATTCTTTGGGCAGAAATGTTCCAACACAAGAGCCTTAAGCTCCGTCCAGGTCATGTGGTTTGTCGCCACCTGACCTCGAGTCTGTACTATGGTGTTCCACCATGTCAAGGCATGGTCGGTGAATGTACAGGTGGCGTACTTAACGACACAATCCTCGGGACAGTTGCTAATATTCACCACTGATTCTATTTTCTCTATCCATTTAACTAACCCATTCGGTCCTTCAGACCCGCTAAACTCTAATGGCTTGCACAACATAAAATCCTTGATCGAACATCCCCTGGATGCACGAATTGGTTCAGTACGGTTTGTCTCTACCGTAGGTATAGGGCCATTGCTGTCAGTAACGACCACCCTAGGCGGTGCGTCATTACTCGGAATAGTGTTATCATTCCTTGGAGGATTAGCATTTTGTTCCCCGTCATTATTTATGGGCGTTTGATTGCTCGGAGGGGTTGGATTGGTCGAGTTATTAATACTGGCGGCGATGCGCGATACTATATCCGGTATCGCCGCCTCCAACTGTTGAGCAATCAAACGGCTCACATCTACTTCCGATATTTTCGTTGATCGTTTCGGTGCCATTCTACACAACATCAAGAAATACATATAATCAATACCATCTCAAATTATAAAACACAATACATATTTCATTCATTAGTAAACACTGATACATATTACACAAACATCAGTTTACATACTTTCCAGTCAACATTACACAACTAAGTTTTAATACAAGGGCCCTATGTCGGTATCATCTCGACATAACCCGTAAAAGGTTCAGTGCTTGAATGATACCCAAAAGTATCTATAAAGATATGCCCCAAAATAGACCCACCCTAGGGGCCAGTGGTTGTATCATAACTAAACAAGATTCACTCCGTGTTAGTATCACCACTAACTACTTACACAGAGTATCAAAAAAAATGGTCCCTGACTATCCCCGTCCAAACATAACTACTAAACACGGTGGTATGCCCACCACATCATCACTGCCACCAACGCCACCACTACTGCCATCACCCCCCGGAGCCACGCCTCTAACCGCTGAACCATCAATAGGGAGTACGAGCACTCCCTTGTCAACCGGTCGATTGCATACTGGCAATCCAGTATGCGGTCACCAAGGTACACCCGTCTCTGTACCCCCACGGTCAGGGCGGCTGAGTGCTCATTTACTTGCTCTGTGAGCACTCGTAGCCAGGCTGCCGCATCCCGCTCCTGTCTCGGAAGGCCCCAGACAGGTAGAGCCATCGGCTCGGGCTGAGATGAGGACTCTCCCCGACGAGTAGCAGGTCGGGGTGGGGGAGAGGTCGGTGGGACACGCGGAATGCTGATCCGCGCCGTAAGGCGAGGACCAAATCTCGGAGGGACAGAGGTGGCCTGCGGTACGAGTGGAGTAGGGGATCTGACGATCCGGGCCGGGGAGGACTGGCTCGAGCTCCTGTGACTCGCCTCGCTAGGCTCGGAGTCGGATGACACGTGTAGGCTCCCGGAGTTTCCGGGGCTAACCTCCTCCGGATCCTCCTCTACTGATAAGCTATGCGGGCTTGACATTTTTACATGCACACAAGTTAACAAGCATATAGTTCTTTCCATAGTGTAATTCATAATCAAATTAATACATACTTATTTATACAACTTTACCACATAATAATATTATCATATATTTACACATATGTTGCCAATTTTACCTATTTAAAGTTCCTCGTGACTTCCCCAGAATTCTCCCGTGCAGACAAGTCTGTTATTATGTTCCGGACCATAATAACTCACTTGTCCATCCAAGTTCATCCAGATCCCGTCACAATAAATTATTAGTTGATATTCAGATCCTATAATACTTGAGCTATTGGTTATATTTTAGGTATCTCTTTCAGACATCCTAATTCTTTATAACCTGGCTCTGATACCAAGTTCTGTAACACCCCGTAACCGCAGCGGAAACGTACACGGGATGCAACAGACACATCTGATATCAACAGCATTGCTTATAAAGAAAATACCACTACATTAATTTATATCATATTACATTGTAGCTAGTTCCGTTACTGTCTAGGTGTTACACACGAGTTTTACCGATAAGACATTAATATATTCATTACAAAATATAGATCAGCAAGCTTCCAACAAGTAGCACAGATCATTAAGCACATTTCAATCATTCCATCTTGGGCATACCTAGAAAACATGTAAGAAAACGGGTCAACTACGAATAGTTGGTGAGTTTCACTAATTTAAATAAACACTGACAGATCATTTTAATAACCATTTATTAGCAATGAAATTATGCTGGGAACTATGTTACCCCAGAACAATAATAACCTCTGGGAACTACGTTACCCCAGAACAATAATAACCCCTGGGAACTACGTTACCCCAGAACAATAATAACCCCTGGGAACTATGTTACCCCAGAACAATAATAACCTCTGGGAACTATGTTACCCCAGAACAATAATAACCTCTGGGAACTATGTTACCCCAGAACAATAATAACCTCTGGGAACTACGTTACCCCAGAACAATAATATGTTACCCCAGAACAATAATAACCCCTGGGAACTATGTTACCCCAGAACAATAATAACCCCTGGGAACTATGTTACCCCAGAACAATCATAACCCCTGGGAACTATGTTACCCCAGAACAATAATAACCTCTGGGAACTATGTTACCCCAGAACAATTACACACGATAAACAATTTATATATTCTGTGCATCAAACATATATATATAAATATACAAGTGTTTCCATACGATCGGTATGTACTTAAATACTTTAATAAAGACATGTTTTCCGCCCCGGGAAAATATTTAGAAACAGTTCAGTAAAAAGGGGCTCGTGAAAACTCACCTTTCTGTGAGTCGGGACGTGATACAATGAACTGCTATAAGCCTGGATCTGTAATATAATATCTAGTCGTTACTATATAATTCCCATAAATTAAATACGTATCAATCGGTACATCTGGGGACATTGTTAGCCCAGTACTGTACTCGATTCGGGGACAATGTTAACCCCGTGACACTTCTAAGGACTCAGATTGTGACATTGCTTAGAGTCTGACGGTCAAAATTATCATTTTTATGATTTCCTTGATTTGCGTGTCTAGCACGGTTATCCGTTTTTAGTTTCAAAAATGGGTTTGGTCACACCCGACCCAAAAATGGTGTTTGACTGTTAATTTAGTTAAAGTGATGAAATTAGAGCTCGGTTTGGACACCCCGTTTGGCCGCGGGGCCCGTTTCCGTCATTTAGGTGCCGGAAACAGTAAAATCGGGTAAAATTACCCAAATCATCCGAATTATTTTCGGATGATTTATTTTTACTTAATTTACTTAGTTTTATGGAAATGGTCCATTTTTAGGGTTTTCATATACCAGTCAGCTCGCTTATGCGAGTTTTGCCGGTTTACACGTTTTAAGCTTTAGAAATTTGTTTTTATGTTCTTTTTAGCACAAATAATTACCCGTTTAGTCTCGGGTCTTGAAATTTTGCACAAAACTTATTTTGACAGTAAGAAACTTTATAAAAATTTTCCAGATTTATTTTCTTATATTTACATTTATTTATCTATTTTTAAACCTTATTAAAACACTAAATATCCAAAAATACCAAAAGACTTTAGAATAATCCCAAATTTTTCCGGGATGATCCCTGCCATCCTCATAACTCCCTGGAATTTTTCCAGAACCCAAAACTCATTTTTAAGCCATTTTCACAAAAACCGAGCTAGAAAGCCCTAGAACTCGTTTTACCGAAAAGCCCCTTTAGACTTCTCCAACTGAGCTCAAATTTTGTGTGTGACTTTAATATGTTATAAAAAGCTTATCCTAAATTTTTCAGAATTTTTCATCAAGTTTAGCTATTTTTCACCATTTTTGGCCAAAACCGAGCATTAAATTCACCAAATATTCATCTTTTATCCAAAAATTACCAAAAATTCACAGATCTCTTATTTTCATGTGTAGATCATCTCTGTGAAATTTCGTGACCCAACTCTAAGCACATTACAATCTGTCCAAAATCACTAAATCACACGAAAACCGAACTATCTTGTGTTTTCTAGCGTTAGATCGCAAAGATCCGGGTTTCTAGCCTTTGCTAGCCACTAGATACAACACTTACAAGCATAATAACACTATACCAAGCAAGTTACACCAACAATCAAACCATTTCTTTCATAGTGTCGGTTTTGATATAAAAACAAAGGTTTTAACCGTAAAAATCCGTTCTCGACTCTTTTTACTCATTTCTTGGACCAAGATCCCTTGTATAACATGTATACATCTCTTGATCATGCAAGAGTCGGTTTCATCTCGGGTTTTCACCCATCTTTCACTTGGAAACTCATTTTAACAAGATTTTAACCGTAAAATTTCGTTCTAAACTCTTTTAACTACTTTCTTGGATCAAGATCCCGTGTATAACTTGTATACATCACTTGATCGTGCAAGGATCGGTTCCATCTCGGGTTTTCACCCATATTTCACTTGGAACCTCTTGTTCTTGCAAAACAACTCAAATACATGAAATCAATACTATGATTTAACCAACTAAACCATGTTTTTACCTTACAAACTTGATAGAAATCAAGGGTTGTGGATGGATGATGAAGGAATTGAGAGAGTTTTGTGTGAGATGTGTGGTAAAAAAAAGAAAATGAAATGAATAATAAAAACGAAAGGACCGATCGGTCCATTAAGATGGATGGGGGTGGGCCCCACACATCAATTCTAGGCCACACATTAGGATTACGCAATCCGGATAATGTTGTGGATAATCTGGCTCAGTTCGTTTCTCGTTTAAACTCGTAATTCGGCTTAAAACGAGCATAAAATGGTCGTTTTTCGGATTAAAATAAAATTTACATAAAACCGACTTAAAAACTTTAAAAACTTAAACCATGACATTAAAACATCATATTATTAATAATTACACATCTTTTTCGGCTTGATCGATCGTCTCTTGCTTGGTTTGATGTTAAAGGTTTCGTTTATCGTACCGACGTACTAATAAATCGAAATCCCTTTTCTGTGCTATAATTCACTTATCCCGAAGCATTAATACTTCGTAACATCACTAAACATTATATACTTCGTCTATAATGTAATTCCCGATTCGTTCGGGTTTCAATAATCGTTCATTGGTTAATTGTAATTCCAATACGATTCACTATATAATCGAGTATGATTCGTACTATGAATCATATATACTCGTATAAACGTACTATAACTCATATAATCAATATTAAATGACACGTAAATAGTATATACCGGCTAGGGTATACCTGGATTTGCCGGAATCGTTACAGTTTGAAAACTTGAAAACCGACCAACTGAACACTTCTATAAAAACCTTATCAGTTATAAATCATATCAATCTGACTAATCAATTTCGAAAATCAGAAAACAATTATGAAGAACCAGACAACAAATTATCTCCCAGCTTTTGCAACTAAAGTGTTAATAAAAACTTTAGTCGATCAACATTTCTAATCACTTGTAATACCAAATTAATAAAATCCAACCAAACCTAAATTGTAAATAGTAATCATAATACCCCCAAAACCTAAACCAAATTCTAGCACAAAAGTGTATCAAACCCTAACTGAACCAATTACTCTTGCAAATTTCAATAAAAATCAATTAGCATAAAACTAAGAGACCGGGAAACAAAAATCTACTAGGGTAGGGAAAGAAAAGAGCAAGAAATCGAGTAAGGAGAAAGAATTCGTACCTGGTTGTGCTTTGAATCGGGCAGAAATCGAGCGATGGTGGTGATGGTGTGCATTGGTCGGTCACCCAAAAGAGAAGAGAAGATGAAGGAATGAACGAATGTGAGGGCAATTAGGTCTTCTTTTCCTTCAGTTCTCATTCAGCGTTGTTGTAAAGCGTAATGGGTAAGAGCCCCATTCAGTTGTTAAGATGTGATATTTGAATGAAACAAACAGTCTGATGTATGAGCGAATCAGACTTCAGCCTCATTCAGCCCATTCAGACCTCAAACAAACACACCCTTAAAGACGGAGATGATGATTCACAACGTAAAGATACCAAAATTACCCCTCCGTTAAATGCTTCAAAACTACCCTTACTGCCAAGTCCAACAACCATGCCACCGACTTCCAAACCGGGAACACTTAGCTCGAGACGTTTGACGAGCGATGAACTCGAGCTGAAAAGGGCAAAAGGTGAATGTTTCTGGTGTACCGAAAAGTTTGTTTCGGGCCACAAGTGTAAAAAGAGACAGCTCTATATACTTCAAGTGATAGATGATGAAGATCAAGCACCAAAGGGGTTTGTTGAAGTGATGGAGACAAGGTTCCTTGAATTACTTTTTGAGGGCAAAAAGACAGATAAGGAGGGAGTATTGTTACGTTATTTATTTTGTTATTAAGTTTAAGGACCATTTATGTTTTTATTTGTTTGTTTGGGTTGCTATTGTAAGTTGAATTCTATTTAAGTTACATATTATGGAATGAATGGTTATGTTTTGGAGATAAACCCTAGCCTCTCTTTCTAGTTTCTCTGTTAATCGGTTCTATACCTATCACATTTATGAACCCTAGGCGACATCGCAAGACGGTGGACAATTAATGTCACACCCCGACTAGGTAATTGCGGAAGCGTAATACTGGAATGTAACAGATAATTCTGGTATCAACCACATTGTTTATAAAGAAATTCAACAAACTAATTTACATCATATTACATGGGTTGGTACTATGTTTACAAACTAGATGAAAATCAAATAACCGGTTCACGAGCTTCTTATTCAATACTATGTACTTGCGTCTACTCACAGCTATTCAACTTCACTTCTAACACCAAGTACGTAAGCAATTCATTCAACTTTGGTTTACCTGAAAAGCATGTTAAAACGCGTCAACTACGTCTAGTTGGTGAGTTTCAAGTTTCACGAGTACGAACAAAATCAGTATATGAGTTCGTAAAGTTCACAATACGTATGTATTTACGTATATATGTGCATGATGTTCTTATACTAAGCCACAAGTGAAACCAAGACAGCTCGCACGCATGGCCACCCTTGCCCATGTACTCTCGTTGGCATTTAATAGCCAATTTGCCCCAAATATGTACTATGTCTAACACCACATAGCAGAATGTAATAAATTTATATGACAATGTGCAACTGTGTTAACAAGTATATCCCGCATACCCCTCCGGCGCCTTCAGTTGGGTTTGTCAAACCGATAGTACTATCCACACGTCACTGGCACGAAGTTAATCACTTGTGTTTGTGGGGACTTTCAAGTGTTAGTACTTAGATAATTCACATCATCACACGTTTTCAAGTATATAAGTATATGTAAACATGTTTTCCACCCCAAAAGTCCGTAAAACAGTTTAGAAAGTGGGGTCATGAAACTCACCTTATCGTAGTTCAAGCTGGTAATACGTGTCAGTAAGTAGTGCGTCTCGTTTATAGCTTGAATCCTATAACCGGTATCTACTGTTAACACTAGTACAGTGTTTAAGTTAAATCGGGCTGCATAACTAGTCTGGATGTAGCTGTTAGGCCCAGAACATGACCATAGTCTTCGATTGTGACGTTGTATACTATGAAATGTTCAAAATCAGATTTTGCTCAGTTTCACCGTTTTCCGAGCCTAGTCAAGTTGATCGTTTACGCGTTTCGGAAATATGTAAGATCACATAAACTTAAGTAAACATACTGATTGATAAAATGATTTGATTTATAAAATAATTTTGAAGTTTCGGTATCTCGATTGATCGCAGGGTTCGTTTCCGTTTTCTTACGGATTTGATTATACAAAACGCGTACAATCCATCCGAATTGTCCGGAATTCTCGTAAAAAGTTTGTTTTTATCAAATTCATCCAAAAATACGATATTTGACCACTTTTGATATTTTGACATACCAGTCAGTCCGTTAAACACAAAACTGCCGGTTTCGTTAAAACAAATTTATTTTAAATCTTTGATTATTCATATCTAATTATGCACTTATATATAAATTGTGGAAATTTTTGTAAAAATAAAATAAAATATGGAGAATTTTATAAAAATATTTTCAGAAATTTTATCATTAAATAACTATTTATAAAAATTCATTTAATGTGTTATAATTAAGTAATAAATAGCCCGTTTATACCAAACGACATCCAAAAAATCTGATAATTTTTCCAAGTGGTCACAATACTATGACATAGCTCCTGCAAAATTTCCATAATCTAACTCTTTGGCCAAAATGCCCTTTCGTGCATTTTTGGCTATTAAAACTCGATTAAAACACAATTGCACAAAAAACACTTAGACATCTCCAAATGTTCTCAAATTTTTCCAGTGATCTTAACATAACATTTCTGGGTTCCAAACTAAATTTCATAATTTTTCATGAAGTTTACTTATTTTTCCCGAATAAACGCCAATAAACGGTAATAAATCGCCAAATATTCTCCGTTTATCGAAAAATTACCAAGTTTTAACAGGGACTCACTTATGTGATCCCTAATGTCCCTGAAAAGTTTCATAACCTGAAAACAAGCATGTCACAATCGAAGCACAAACAGCCCCTAAACGAGTTAACAAGTGATACCTTGTCGGTTTTCGGTAGATTTTGATGGTTTTAACAACTCTCCAGGTATTTGGTCACAAACACAGTGTATCTACATATCATATAACATCAAACCTAGCATAAATAATCCATGGAACAGCCTTGTTAACTAGGGTTTTGGTTTTGGTTTCAAACCGAACTTTTGAACCGTAAAAACGTTATATCAACGTTCTAATCCGTGTTTTTGGTCAAAAATCTATATGGTTCTGATTTGTAAACATGTTTAGCATAATAATATGTTTTTTTGTAAAATTTTGAAAGGATTTTAGTGCTTAACCATAATTTTTTCTTGATTAACTCTTGTTTAAGGTTTATAAACTTGTTAAAATTTATGAAAACCAAAGAACTACCTCAAGAATTTTGCTGTTTCTGGAAAGTATGGAGTTGGTTCAGCAGATAGGAACAAGGAAAATATATTGTTTATGCATTTAGAAACTTTAGAATGAAGAAACATAAAGTGTGATGTTGGTATTTTATTGCGGCCGCCAACAAATGAGGGGCCTGTAGGCCTCTCTTTTGTATATTAGGGTCTTGTTTTGAGTACCAAGGTGAAATATCGAGTTTAAATTTAGTTTGGGTTCGGTTTTTCGCAAGAAAACTAGTTCGAGTGCGAAAAACAGCGCGAAAACGAGTGTTTTTCAGCTTATTTTTGTAAAATAAGAAAAACGTACTGACTCGATGTAAAAATCCAAAATATTTTCACGGATTGCTTAGAACATGTCATATAAGTGATTTATAAATCTTTTTCGGCTTAACGGATGCTACAATGCTCGTTTTGATGTTAACGATTGCGTTTAAACTTATAGCGTATCAATAAACGAAACCTTTTTCGTTTAAATGGTTTTAAACGTACTGGGGCCTAAATATCAATATGTTAGCCACTATAATATATATATAACTCGTATATGACCCCTCAGTATATATACGGGTCTTAGTCAGTATCAGTCGGTTACTCGTTTAATCGCTACGAATTAACCAATATATCGTTTACTCACTACGTAGTGAATAAAGTATACCTCGTTTTGTCATGAATGTCACAATTAATCACACATTCACTGCACAATTGATTTGGGGATAATAATTCAAAACATATGTTTGTGTCTGTATGATCTCCAATTTCATATTAGAAATTAAGTTGAAAAATGTTGGGATTGCAGTTGTGTAGAGTTTTTGTGGCCTATGGTTGCTAACAAGTGGCTCAGTATTCCTACTAATAGTTCTGATTATAGTGTTGATTATGATTATAGCTTCCATGATCCCAATACTACATGTGAGAGTCTCCTGTTAATTTGTTGTTTGTGCATTTAATTTTGGAAAGTAGGGTTTAATTTGATTTTTGGTATAACATATTCAGTTTTGCTTTTACAGATGCTGTTTTTGAGCATGTCATATTCACAGGTTGGCGGGTCCAACCCCAGACGAACTTGAAAAATTGATACGAATACGACCAATTTGACCTGAAAGTTTTTATTTGTTTTTGTTTTTTGACATGAACTCATGTCAAACTGATCATCTAATTCTGAAGAGCTCGCGTCAAACTCATCGTCTAAAACCAACTTTTTGACAAACCGTCTGACTAATTAAATGAAATAACAGCCCACAATAATTAGGTGGTTCGTCAAACTCATAAAATTCGGTATGGTTTTAGACGGTCTGTCTCACTAATTAGGCGGTTCATCATACCAGACCCATTTAGCTAAACGAGTTTGCGGGGTCCACCCGAACCCATTTACAGCAAACCCCGTGTAATCTCATACGCCCTGTATGAGACTCTATAGTTTGAAGATAGCTTTAATTCGGGTTGTTAAAACTTTAAATCCAAAAATAAAATATGTTAATGATATGCTCTTTAAAATTATGTTGCAAGTATTATGCAATGGAATGACGTACAATAATCGATTGTGTTTTTTTCTTATGGAGATAAATGAAGCAACTTAACCAATAAATAGAGGAAGTAGATTGGTTTAATTCAAAATTGTATCTTTTCTGATGTATTCATCTTTTGTAAAACAAAACAAAGAAAAAAAATTACTTAATTTACAAAGAAAACTGCAGAATTATGAAATAACTTGATTCATTTTTGACATCTAAGAGCTTTCCTCAAGCTAAGAAGAAGACATTTAGAGCACAACTTAATGACTCAAAGGAGCTCAGGTATATATGATTCTCAAGCCACTCATTGAGTCGCATTTAATGGTTTTACATCATATATTGATTATTACTATTATTGTTGTTAAGGGTATCTGCTAATATTTGGAATGTTGGAGGTGAACTTCAACCTGAAGATTATTCATAACTGTTACATGTTTCAATTTCTTGCACCTTGGTGGTGGTTTTTTGGTGTTGGCGGTGGTTTGACAAACATTCGCGATGGTAAATGTTTACGCCAGTGGCTGATTCGTCTGTGTTGTTTCCAGGTTCCATGTGTTTCGTATACGAGGCAATGATGAAATGTAGGGTCAGCAAGAAATTGGTCTTTGTAGATCCTATCTGCATCTTGGCTTGGCAATCCAGATGGCAAATTTTATGCAACTAGATTGCAGCCATAGTGGATTCGTGTAAGAAGAAATTTTTTTGCTACACATGCAAGCCTTTGTTTTTCTTTGGTTATGTTATTTTTGCATGTTTCTCAATTTTTTTCCATTTGTAATGCTTCTTTGGTAGTTTATGTTTTTGGATAGTAAGTCAGTATTGAGTCTGGATGTGTTGTTAATGAGTATGGATGTGTTAAGGAGTATGTATTATAACTTTCATAATGTGTTTTTAGTGTCTTCATTGTTCATGTTTAGACATTTTTTGGTTTGGCTGGAGGAGAAGGTTCATTGATAACACTTGAATTTGGGCAAAATCACACGAACAAATGTGTGAACACATTGTGACTCAACATCTGAATCAGCTTCTTTTTCTTTATCAAATGATCCCCCGCAACGCGGGGGATCAAAAAACTAGTTTATTTATAACTCGGACTAGCCATGTAATGTAAATAGTCTGTGTTAACCTTTGGATTTCACCATACCTTTTAAACGATAGATAGTATGTAAAACATGCGATCAATGGGACTTTTTAAATTAGCATATTCAAAAAGCCAATAAGTTAAATGGTGGTTGACAATCACAAAAAAAACCTTTTTATTTTAGCTTTTTAAAAAGGTTAAAAAAAAGTTTTCCAAAAGTCCTAAATCTTTACTTTTCAAAATGGTTTTTTGAAAAGCCATAAACACTTTTCAAACTCAATCCCAAACATGCTCTAATAGGCATAAGTTATTCACACACCATATTGGTTATTTGGACATCATATGCGTCTATACGGCTCGTATAGGGGCTATACGAGTCGTATATGTGCAAACTGTTGTACTTTTGTGTTGGAGAGTGTCAGGTGTTTGAAACCTATACGGCTCGTATAGGGGCTATACGCCCTGTATAGACTGGAAAATCTGTCATCCATACATTAGTTAGTCATGTAAAGGCTATACGACTTGTGTAACCCATATATGAACCGTATAAAGTTTTTAACAAGCCATAGAAGTGGTGTTTGAATTTAATAATAATAATAATAATAATAATAATAATATACTTAGTATTTGATGATGATATAGTTGTGCATCCGTAGTCTGTCTCGTACCCCTACGCAAATCAAATCCCCAAAATCCTTCTTCTTTGGGACCTATCTATTTTAGGCCGAATTCGATAATCGTTGACACACACCACACCCCTGATTCTGAAAGCTCATAATACTTGTATGTTGTTTTATTGTATTTGAGAAAGAATAGAATGTCTCTGGGATACGCGCAGAAGCTGTCTTACAAAGAAGACGTCGGCGATGTCGGAATGTCGGAGTTCTTCGACACCCAACACCTCTTGCAACTTAAAGTCACTTTCTTTCTTTCTTTTCCCTAATTTCACTTCTATTCATATTCAAACCCTAATGCAATATATGAGATATTATTAGTTTTAGTTTCAACGGTTATCATCTCATCATTGCATTGCAGTTACTATTATTATTGCTATTGCTTTCATTTGCGCATATATTATTATCATATAACACCTTGATCGTTGCGTTACCTATGTTTCTTCTTCTCATCATATATTACTTTCCAGTTTAACCAAACCCTTAATAATATAAACCAAATTAACTGATATCGCTTTTTGTTTTCGCCTAACCCAACTTAACCATTAATATTTCTACATTTTATACCTCCATTTTATTTCCTGTATTTTTAAGCAAACCCAAACCCAAATTTGGTTTTGGTTAATAACCAAACAGAACCGTGCACGTCCCTAGTTTCCATTGGAAGAACTTAAGGAAAAGTTTTTAAAATGGAGCCGGTTATCAAACAACAATGCAGCCAGTCTAATATCAATTTGGCTTCTTTTCTTTTTTTTCCTGCCAATTTAGGCCAAAAACATGTGAAATATGTGCTCATGAAGTTTATGTCTGTTAACATTACAAATTTGTCCATCAAGCTCTTTTTTTAATCCCCACTGATATTGCAATTTCTTTTTATTTGCAGATTAAACAACTTGCAAAGATGATTAAAGAGGTTGAGCTCAGATCTGCTGTTTCTTTTATTGTTCATATTATCTTCAGAACAAGTATATTAAGGATTGTATGTTTGTCTGCAGAGTAAGCATCTGGTAGCATTTACGGGTGCGGGAATATCAACTTCTTGCGGAATACCTGATTTTCGAGGCCCGAAAGGAGTTTGGACTCTTCAGGTCCATAACCATACTTCCATACACTCATAATAAAAAAAAACATAAAAAGCTGTATTCGTCTAATCTGTTTCTTTAACTATAGCGCGAGGGCAAAGGTGTACCCGAAGCATCATTACCCTTTCATCGTGCAGCACCGAGTGCTACTCATATGGCTTTAGTTGAACTGGAACGGGCTGGTATTTTGAAGTTCGTTATCAGTCAGGTTAAAATCAATTTTTTTGTTCTTTTTTGGTGAAATTTGTGATTTTTATTTATATTTTTTGAAATTGTTTTGTGTAGAATGTAGATAGCCTTCATCTACGTTCTGGAATACCGAGGGACAAGCTTTCAGAATTGCATGGAAATTCATTCAGGGAGGTTTGCCCTACATGTCGCACAGAGTAAGTTGTTATCAATAATTTTTTTTTGTAGTTTTTTATAAATGCTTTGTTTGCACTTCTTTAGAATGTTTTCGAACCCAAATTTTATACTGTTAGGAACTCATTGCTCATGTAGGTACTTGAGAGATTTTGAGGTGGAGACTATAGGTTTAAAGGAGACATCAAGACGCTGTTGTGATCCAAAATGCGGAGCGAAACTCAAGGACTCAGTTCTTGATTGGGATGTACTACACTACTGATTAATTATTATATATAATGAATATTATGCGTTGTTATTATTATTATTTTTAAACTTTTATGTCTTCAATTGTTCTCATAGGATGAACTACCTCCTAAAGAGATGAAAGCAGCAGAAAATCATTGTCGAAATGCAGATCTTGTGTTATGTTTAGGGACTAGGTAATTATTATTCTAGTCGCACGCCTCTCTTTGTTTTTAAATTTTTATAGTAAGATCATTGGAATTTTGAAATTAATATATTTAAGTTTAATGCAGTTTGCAGATAACTCCCGCATGCAATCTTCCTTTAAGGTCCATTCGCAATGGAGGAAAGATGGTAATAGTCAACCTTCAGGTATTTCATGTTAACCTCACTCAGTGTCATGAATGTTTTCTTAGTTTATATTATTGGTGAAAATTAATTTGCGAATTGCGAGTGTTAATGATTTTATCTATTTACAGAAAACTCCAAAAGACAAGAAAGCGAGTTTGGTCATTCATGGTCTTGTTGACAAGGTAACATTTATTTGAATCAAGTTTAGTCATTTACAGAAGTCAAGAGTTAACAAAGATATTTGAATCGATTAATTAATTGAGACTATTTTCATGTAGGTAATGGTGGAGGTACTGCAACTTCTTAAAATGCCTATTGCTCCATACGTTCGAGTGGATCTTTTCCAGCTAATCCTTAATCAAACAGGATGTGTCTCGGGTACATATGTTTTTTGGTTTATTTGATCATTACTTGAACAAATTTTATTCTTTACTATGCTGTAAATATAGTTTTATAAATATGTTGTTTGCTGCACTTATATTGCAGAATCAAAATATATAAAATGGTCTCTTAAAGTTATTAGTGTTCATGGAGAAAAAGCCCCCCTACCATTTATTGAATCAGTAGAGGTTTAATATTATTGAATTCTTTAAATAACAACTTTTTTATAATTCTTTGTTTAACCTACCTGATACATGATTTTATGTTTTAATGCAGGTTACCTTTCCCGAGAGACCGGAGCTGAAAACCGCGGTCCTAAACCAGCAACCATTTTTGCTCAAAAGGTTATTACTTATTTAGATTTAGATGTTGATTCCAGCCCCTCTTTAAGTATAAAAACTTTCCGAATTTAGTCCCTGTGTTTTTTTTATCATCAAATGCTCATTTTCTATTTACATTTGCAGGGAAACACTTAAATCAAGACCGATTCACATGGTGTTATGGGTTAATTTCAGTGAAGGTTGTGGTTGTCGGTTTATTAGCATTGATTGTCCAATTGATTTTCTGGTAAAGTCCACACATTTAAGTTTAATTAACCTCTGAAATTAAAATACCATTACAGAAATGAAATGTCATATATTTATGCAGTTATCACCTGATGACATCAGCGAAGATAAGAATACTGTGATCCAACGGCTCAGAGATATGGCAAACGAAGATCAATATTGTGGGCAGTCATCTATAATTGACAGAAAACATGTTCAAGATTCTGGGAAAACGGTTTCTACATACGCTGTTGCTACAAACATCGTTCACTACAATGGGTTGAGTAACAATGTCAACGGAGGTCGGGATAAAGTCAATGTTGATGATGGTATAGATACATCTACCAATAGTGTGCCTTCAAAGGCAGTGCAGTCAGAGTTGACTAATAAAGTCAAGGGGAATCGGGAAAAAGTCAATCTTGATGATGGTATAGATCTATTTACCAATTGTGCGCCTTCAAAGAAAGTGAGGTCAGTGTTGACTACCAGAGTCAACGGAGGTTGGGGAAAAGTCAATCTTGATGGTATAGATATGTCTTCCAATAGTACGCCTTCAAAGAAAGCGCGAGTTCATTAATTGAACTGTTGGTTGTTTGGACTGTATGTATCTTGTGTGATGGTGGTTAAAGAAAGTTGGTGATAGGGGTAGTAAAGAGAAACCGGGTCAACGTTGAAGCCCATAGGCAAAACTGTAGTGAGTTACCGAGTTGGTCGTTTTGGCTAGTTATCTTCATTCCACTTGAGTGACTTGATTTTGTTCTCTGCTAATTAGATTCCATCATGTTTCATGCCCTACTTTTATGCAAAAATGACCTTTCTTAGCTATTTTTAAAACTGTATATAATCGGGTTATTTAAAATGAGGCTTTTCAACAAAAACTTTAAGTGGCTAATTTATCGTGCGGATACCGAAATTTGAAAACATTCTTTCATGCTGATCATCCAGGAAATTTTGTGGTTCGATGGCGTAGTTTCAGAGAAATGTTTTAGTTTCAGAGAACAAGTTTATAACTAATATAAACAAAGAGTAACAAACAAACAAGTGAAAAAAAACACAGAGAGTACCAAACAAACAAACAAATGTAAAAACAAACAAACAAATGTAAAAAAGTTAATAGAGCTATTGATAAATTGCTGGAGCATATTTTAAATACAAAAATTTAAAAGAATATAAAAGAATATCCTTTATGGTCATTTTATCTTTAGTTTTACAACTTCTAACACTAGTTTATGTAACAAATGATTTTTTGAGTACTAGTACTACAACTTCTTGCAGCATACACACATCCAAATATCTCATCTGCCATGTTTATAGGAGTTGCTTATTTGATTATATTAATTAGATAAAAGTCCCAAACAACCCTTGGAAAGCAACTCAAAAGGCAACGATGTAGACTTCAACAAGATAAAATCTTGGTGTGAATTTAGCACCTTAGGCAATCAAATAATATCAAATGGATCAATTGTTAATGCAGGTGACGTGTTATTTGCTAAACTTCAATTCTCATTTCTGCAACTTTTTATTTACATTCTATCTGCTAAGCAATAACGTATAGTTTCTCCGCAAAGGGTTCCAAAAGGGTAAAATAAAGCTTCATAATTTTAAAAACATAATATTAACATAGTACTGCCCTCCTAACAAAATCAGTTACCAAAAATAGTCAAAAATCACTACCAAATGGTAGGCCTATTGTCATTCGGTAAAGCTGGAAAGTTCAGGACTTTAATGCCTGAAACTGTTGAGTGTTGACCCTGTGTTGTTTGACCTGAATAGTCATCACATTAAATCAGGCTGAAGGATTATTTTCCATAATTTCTAAGTAGAACTACAATAGAATAAGTACTGTGTTATTATCTTGAATCCCAAGGATATTTTGGTAAAAATCCAGCCTTTCTTCTTCATTCCCCTTCTTGGTTTGAAGCCCATAAATTTTAAGCACAAACAAAGCGGCGTCCTTTATTATATTCCCATTTGGCTTGTTTTGGATTCTTCATCTTTAAAAGTCAATGTGCCGAAAGAGGCGGTCAACACAGAACGTTTCTCACTCAACTCCTTGGCTTTTTCCAAATCCCCAATCTTGTGACAACAATTCACAAGAACATTATATAAATAATTATCTGGTGATATGCCATTTTGCACCATTTCATCTAGTGCTCCACACGCTGCAGTTAAATCCCTAAACTTGCAGAAACCAACGATCATCCTACTATACGAGACAAAGTTTGGAGTCAAACCCTGCTCCTTAATTTTATCAAACATTTCCTTTACTCTCTCGGTTTTACCAATTCTGAAAAAACCCTTCATTAAAATGTTATAAATAAACGTATCTGGAGTACACCAGCCATCTTCAACAAGCTTACAAGCTTCTTCAGCTTTTCCTTTATTGCACAAACCGAATAAAAGAGGACTAAACGATGAAAGATTAAAAACGTGACCCTCGTCTTTTAGTTCCATCAAGAGCCCATAAGCTTCTTGATCTTTTTTACACTTTATGAGACCATCAAGAAGGACTCTATACGTGAAAGTGACGGAAAAGAACTTTCTAGAAAGCATGAATCTAAAAATGGAGAAGGCGTCAACCAAGTTGATACTTTCGCAGTTTTTTTGAATTAAAACTTCATAAGTTGAAGCTAATGGGACTAAACCACGGTCTATCATTGCATAAAAGTACTTATTTGCAACCTTTAGTTCACTTAACTTGCAATAGCCAATGATTATTGCTCCAAATACGTGAGCATTTGGCTCTAAACCGTAATCCATCATTTGATTCATGTAAAATCTTGCTTCATCCATTTTCTCAACTCTACAAAAGCATCCTATAACACTTCCATAACAAATCTCATTCGGAATTACACTTTGGTCCTTCATCACCTCCAGAACTTCTTTCAACTTTTTGTAATCATTTTCTTTTGAACAAGCACTTAAAAAGGTCTCATAAACTACATAATCGAGTTTAAGATTCTTAAAACTTGTTTCCAGCATAAGTACTTCCGCCTTTTCAAGATTCCCAGTGAGACATGATCCAATGATTAAAAGACCATACGTTCTTGCATCCGGTTCCAAATAAAGCTTTCTCATTTCTTCCAAAACTGCAAAAGCATCATTCATTCGCCTCACTTTACAATAACCATGAATCAACAAAGTAAACGTTCTAGCATCAAGTTCCATGCCTAAACTCAACATCTCATTTACTAACTCTTTTACTCTATCCATATTATGCATCCTGCATAGCCAATAAACAAGTGTATTATACACAACCAAATTTGCACCAACACAACTAGCGTTCATCTTATCTTTAACCCTAAACGCGGCTTCCACGTCACCTTCTGACATGAACCCGTTAACCAAAGCGTTATACGTCACAACATCTGGCTCCACGCCCGCATCACTCATCTCATCCAACACCATTCTTGCATCTTCCCATCTTTTCACAATGCAAAAACCATTAACTAATGAGGTATACAAGAATACGTTAGGAGCCAAGCCATTGTTGACCATACTATTCTTGAGCTTAATGGCTTCATCAATACAACCCGTTTTACACAAACCATCAATGAACACATTGTAAGTGACAGAGCTAGGGTTACACCCATTCACATTCATCTTAACAAACACCTCTTTCGCTTTCTCTATATTTCCCACCATACAATAAGCTTTTATCATATTAGTATACGCGTAGACATCAAAGAAACCGACTTTTCTCTGCATCGATTCGCATACCTTCCAAAAAAGCTCCAACTTTTTACCCTTAAGTAAATCTTTCAAAATTGAATTGAAAAACAAAGGACTGAACCCGAACTGATCGGTTTTCAAAAGAATCTCAACCACTTCATCTAACAAACCCTTAACTCTATACCTATCAACAACAACCTCAAACACCTTGGGATTCAAATTACCACAAGAAACAAAACATTCTTTATAACAGCTGACAAAAGACTCCAAAACCGATACCGGAGACAAACGCATTGCAATGATGGCATCAATTAGAATACTAACACACCCATACAAGTTATGATTACACAGACTAATGGCTAAAAATGTAATCTTTTTGGAATTTGGTTGAACACCCACCTGGTTTTCTTGAAGCAGCATACGGATTACACGTGGGTTTAGGTTCTTGGGCACATCTGAGTGTGCAAGAATGGTTTCCCAGTTGTCTGATTGAAGAATATTCTTGATTTCACTCAGCAAGAAGTGGTTCTGCTTGGTGGGATTTGGTGTGTAGGATAAAGATCGGGTTTTTATGGTGTTTTGATGAACACTCAGTAAAGATTTTGGGTTAATTTGAAAGATTTTACGCATTATGAGTGATGAAATGAATACACAGAGTTTTGAATTGAAGTGATGAATGTCAATTCAGTGAAATGAAAACCCTAGAATTCAATAGTAACATGAATACAAACTTACATATAGTATTTTATTTGTTGTTTGTAAATGAATTGGATGGAAAATAGTTTTAGTGAAGTGGGCATTGAATTAGGGTTTTGCTGTTCATGGAATATGATGGCAGAGACGGCGGAGTGAGTACAGGGGTAGTTTGTTTTCGAGTTCACACAGATGAAGCCATTGGGCTGACTTTTATTTTTATTGGGCTTTATAAATATTTCAAGAGCCCAAGTTTTTTGTTTATTTTGACAAATTACAAGTTTTTTACTTTAAGCATAGCCGGTTTTTAAAAAGTTAACTTTCACTCTATTCTTTAAACGTAGCCAATCTTTTTACATGTGAAATAAAACTTATATAACCTTGTACTTTCAAAAATTTAAACTCTATCAAGAATTTAAACTCTACATTTTTTTTCGCATTAGATACCGTATAGTTAAAAGTAAGACATTTTAAAAATTATTATTCCAATTTGATTAGTATATTGTTCTATTTTCTAATAGCTTTTGCTTATAGTATAGTCACGGGTTAAAAGAATATACTATAAGCAAAAGCTATTAGAAAGTAGAACAGTATACAAATCAAATTGAAATAATAACCTTTAACATGTCTTATTTTTAACTATACGGTATCTAATGTGATATAAAAATGTAGCTAACATAAGTCTTAAACATGCCTCCCTCAAGTTAAAACAGCTGCAATCAACTTATATACTTACAAGCTAAGTATATAAATAATAAATATCTAATGTATATCATATATTTATCTTTTTTTTTCTTAAGAGTACTAGTAAAAACACATGAAATGACCATTGTGGTTAACTTTTATAAAAATAAACCCCTTACTTCATAAATTTATATATTGTAATTATTATATATTATATTAATTCAAACCCTATTGAATTCGAGTTAGCACGCCGCTACACGTGCGTGGTTCAACATTTTTACGTTTAACTTCTGTTATGTTTAGCGGTTCTACTGCAACGTGCTTGACCTTTTTTAGCGTAAGCTTTCGGATATTAGCAACGCCCTTACTGTAACGTGTGAGTTTACATAGAATATTTTGTTTTTATATATAAACTTTCGAAACGTTAACTTTTCCTCTGTTTAATGCTAAAATTTTGTATTTGCTTTTGATGAATTCTTCACAAAACATGAGTCATAAATACTAGTTATTTTTATCAAATACTATAGATATATCCATCTCTGTATAGAGAGGGAAGGTATGACCGGTTCTTGTAATATAGAATGATATCCTTTATTATTTATTTGTTGCCATTATAGTTTAATATATATATAAATGTTTTCTAAAAGGAGGTTTGTTTAAATCACTAATTACTAATTCAATTTTTAGTTTATTTTAATGTATAGGATTATAGTATATATTTTTTTATTATACGTCATACAGTTTTTATCTATATTTTAACGTCATGTGTAAACCAACAAAATTCCGTTTTGAACAGCAAATTTATTTTTAATTCTTGTCAAATTTATTTTTAATTTTTGTCGTTTTTGAGACTTAGAGTCATGACCTTCAAAATTCTATAAACTCAAAGTGTTTAAAGCTCCATATTTACCACCCATTAGTGCAGAACATGTAGCTAATCTATAACTCTTCACCATGTCAACCAAAATGAGAATTGGCAAAATAATTTTACAAGTTTATTATTTTCGGTTATACTTTAATAATATAATTCCAAAACTATAATACCCTTTATTATATAAAAATCCGAATAAAAAAATATACGATTCATGATGTTTCAAGTTGAAGTATTTGGTTGGTGAACAATAATACTCCAACCATCGTTAGGTTCTTTAAATAAGTACAAGCCATTGTCTGTCTATATTATTGAAAATCATCACATTAAGTAGTCTTGAGTTATTAATTACATTGAAATAATAGTGTAATTAATCCTTTAATTATGACTTTTGATGGCATACATGTTCTTCAACTTTGGAGAACTATTAATTTAATTATATCATATAAAATATTATTAATTCAATAACCTTTATTAATATAAAGGCGGATTGCACTTGTGTCATATTTAGGTGGATATTAACAATGAATAATTGAGCTAGACTTTGTACAAATATTGTCAGTTCGAACCCTGAGCCCACCCGGGTTTTCGTCCCACGGTGTGTTACGTTATGCCAGAGAGTTCTGCTATTGTGGTGGCACAACGACTGTCAAGTGGCAGTCGCGGTATGGTATCTTGGAGGAACGCCCAAGCTAAACTTTGAAGCCAGTGTGGACCCGATTAAGACGACATAGTCTGGCTAGAGTGGGGCATCGAGGCTCTCCAAGTATGGATAGTGCGGTAGCCTAAATACAAGAAAGTCGTCGTTTAAAAAATATAAAGAATGATCCATGAATCTTTTTCACGTGATTGTTTTTTTTATGGTCGGGTGTCTGTTAGCTGGACGTCCTAATTTTCTATTCATATTGGTTCATGTCACATAAATAATGATATTTTTTTCATTGCAACTAATAAACTAAGAGATACGAGTTTTTTTTAGATAATAATGATCATAAAATGGTAGAGAACTCTTAATTAACCATTAAAAATATAATACTAGAGATGAGTGGGTCTTGGTACCGAAAATACCGGTATCTATAATTCTAAATTCTTGGTGTCGGTATCGAAATGTTTGGCTCAATACGATATTAAATACAAAATTCAGAAAATATTAGTTCCATAGCGATATCAAAAACTCAAACTTTTCAAATTTGACATCAATGAAATGAAAGCTACACGCTAAAAAAAAAGAAAAATCTTTATGAAACACTAAAATTAATTTAATAGTTAAAATCTCTATACTAATAAATAAAAAGGAGATACTTGTCATAATTGTAGGTAATCTAACTAAAATTAATTTAATAGTTAAAATCTCTATACTAATAAATGAAAAGGAGATACTTGTCATAATTGTAGGTAATCTGATTTTTTGTTTTTCACATCTATGTTATATTAAATACTGATATTAAATAATAATGACAATTAAGAATTTATATATGTAGATATTTCATATAACTTTTAATTATGAGTGGTTATTATATGATTATGGATAATTATTAAATCAATAACCAAATAAATTTAATATAAAACTTATTATGAGTTTTCTAAATAATTTTTTTTAATTTAAAAGCTTCTATTTAATTCTTCAACTTACATCAAATTCAAAACTACATGCTCGTTAAAATATTAAGAAAAGAGAATAGTAATAATAATAGTTTTTTATGACTGATTTGAAAATATTTAATGTCACGTCAAGGTTCATTTTACAAAAAACCATATATTACCGATTGTATATGTTAAAAGATCACAACTAGTGTTATATACGGTTTTTTTAAAACATAAGTTTCTGTTACTAAAGTTCCTGTTGGCTTATAATTTTCTAGTGTAAAATAAAATATCTGAAAAAGTCAAAATGCAGTTGGCATAAGGCTGAGGGGTGTAGGGGGCTCTAATGGGGGTTTTAGTGGGGGCTCCAGCCAATAATATTATGACGTGTGGCAGAGAGAGAAACTGGATAAGGGGGGTGTTGGAGCCCCCGTTGGAGCCCCTGGCCCTGGTGTGGAGGGGCTCCAGCAGGGGCTCCAGCGAATTTTTTTTTATTTTTTTATAAATATATTCAAACAACGTATTATTAAAATAACTCATAAATTATTAAAAAAACACACATTAATAAAAAAAACACATTAATATCTAAAAATAAAATAAAAATAAAAGTACTAAAAAAAACATTATTCTTATTCTTCGGCTTGGTCTTCTTCGATCAACCTCTTTCGGATACGTTCCTTTTGCTTTTCCATTAGCATTTGATCGACCGGATTTAAGTTACTGAAGTCTCTAGTAAGGAAGTCCAAATCTCTCATTCGACTTTTTTCCTTTTTGTCATTAGAGACCACCTCCATGGTTTTGTTGAATTTATTGAGGGATTCAACAAGATTGGCGATGTTTATGGCTTCCCCCTCAGCCAGTTTTTTCCCCTTGGCGTCCCTTCCCAATGGCCGCCTCCTCGGCGGTGAAGACGTTTCCTCCTCCGCAATGTTTAGGTCGAATCCAACGCGGCAATCCGACCCGATTGAAGTGCTATACGCTCCTGACGAACTAGTTTTAGTCCGTTTCGGCCGTACTTCCGCATCAACGTCCGGCGCCACCAGCTCAACCCACTTGGAACACCTTTTCAACCTCTCCCACAACTTTAAATCGTCCCACGTCTTCACAGTCTCATACCTCCGTAAACACTCCTGCTTCCACTCTTCGACCGTGAAATTGTAAACCGCCAAATCATCACTGCCACTTGGTCTCATACGACCGCTGTTCCTGTTGAAAAGATTAGTAAACAAGCCGACAAATTTTCTAATTTCGGACCACCGACCCGAAATCATATCGGCGTTCCGCTCTGTACTCCCAACGAGCGTATAGAACGTCTCCCTAACCTTTGTCCAAAAAATCTTGCTCTTTTGGTAGTCGGCTGCAAAATGAATAAATAAATTAGATTTCCATTTAACTTTTTTATTTAACTTTTTTATTAAAAATCATTTTTAAAAACGTTAAAACAATTACCGCAACGCCGATCCTCAGAAATGACTATCCAAGCCCGACATAAGGCTTCCTTCTCATCCGATGACCACGGAGTGGTTTTCCGTTTCGTCCTCGGAGTCGAAGCCGGTCCCGACCCGTCCGTTGCAACTTGTTTTTTCCGGTGGACGCGTCTTCTTGGTCCCGTAGCTTCACCGTGTGATTCTTGTGTCTCCGGAACAACAAAGTTAGGAGACGGTTGTATGTTGGATGGTTGAAAGCCGGATGATTCTTGCGGCCCCGAATAAAACATCGGTTGGTGCGGTGACGACCATAAATCGTCGTCAATATAATCTGAATCTAGGTTTGGGTACCAATTTCCAGCCATTTTTTTAAAAAAAAGTTGGGAAGATGGGTTGATTTTGGGTTTTATTTTGAAGTTGTGGTGATTGATATGGATGAAATGGGGTATTTTATAGATGAAAAAAAGGTTTTTTTTTTAATTAAATAAGAGCCAACGGCTCTTTTAAACACCACCAACGGGTCTTTGCACACTTCCCTATGCCACTTTATGCCCTCATCTGCCGCTAACCCCATCACGCCTGCTTGGATTTTCGTGCTCGCGCCCCGTTAGCGCCCTGGCTAGCGCCTGGTGGTGTGGTGGTCGCGCCTGGGGGCGCGAGCGGAGAGGCTCTAGCGCCCCCGTTGAATCCCCACACCCCTCAAGCCTAAATAAAAAGGGCGTTAGCTTTTACTTGGGTGGTGGTGGTGGTGACGTAAGCATAGGAATATGACCCCACAAATAGCCAGCTGTAATTTATATATATGTATATGTATATGCATCATCTTCTTCTTCTCTCTACTCTAAAAAGTTAGGTATTGGGTTCTTCATTTCTTCTTCAAAATCAAAATTCCCCCAAAACAAAACCACCTTTCAATTCAATTCAATCAAATCAAATCCAACTTCTATCTATCATGGCGGTATGTTTTCAGTTTCAAAATCTTATTATTATTATTATTATTATCTTCTGCTTGTTATACGCTGTGTTTAGATTCCTTGTGTTTAGCTTCTATCGATCGTCTCTGCTTCTTGATTGATTCTGTGTTATTTGTAATAACAAGATGATTGATTTTGTTCTTGTATTGGATTGGACTGCGTTAGGTCAATCAGTTACTGATATTGATTACATCCTTTAATTAATTTTTGTTTCATCTTAGGAATTGAATTGAATCGAATCAATCATCATCTATGGATTCTGTTGCTACTAATCATCCACACTTTGACTTTAACTATCCATGTTTCAAACTGCTTAACAGAACCGAAACCACCCAAAACTGGTCAAAAGACAATCGTAGCCCCGTTAAGAAACCGGTTTCAACCCGAACTGAAACCGATCATAAACCGGTTTTGACTTTTTTGTTGACCGAACTGAACCGGTTTCAACCGAAACCGTAGGTTTGGGACCCATTTGTATTTTGTAATACTCTCAATTGAAGCCAGTTCCAAACAGGTGAAACTGTACCGGTCAAGAAACCGGTTTGTACTTAACCAGGTTTTGACTTTTTGTTGACCAAACGCTGGAACTGGTTTGTGCGCCTCTATGCAGAACTGTTGGTATTTATATTTGCAAAAGAAGTTCCTAAATTTGAACATATGGTAACTGTTAGGTTTGACATAAATAAGTTAACTTTTTATTCTGAAGCATGATTATCTTTGTTAGGGTATGAATCTATGATTGTATGACTCTTTTTTGGCCTTGCAATGAGCATAGCATATTATAAAGGAACAAGCTTTTTCTTATTTACTAATTGTATATTATCTTAAGGAAACTGGTTCATTTTTTGACACGTATATTCACTCATATTGTGTATGAGTGTATGACCAATAATTGTTTCTTCAATAAAGTGCTAGAGTTGTCTACATTCGCAACAATAATCCATATTCGTTTTGGGTTGGGAGGGGACATGGTTTTGGAATATTAATAAGAAGGGACCTAGTACAGTTTTAAGAAGCCCCACAAGGAAAATGTGGAAAGATTGAAATTATTAGAGAATAGAAATGTCATGTCATATTTGTCATCGCATGTGATGATCACCATCGTGGACCATGCTGTGTCATCGCCTCATCATTTCATATTTTCAACAATATACGTGGTAAATTAAGGCTTCGCAAAAGGATTTCTAGACCCAGAAACCTAATGAAACCAAAACATGTCTTACCATTGGTTCTAAGGGTGCAAATGAGCCGAGCCCGAGCATTGTAGCCTTACGCTGCTCAACCTCAGATCGCTAGGCTTTCTTGAAGCTCAAGCTCGACTCAGTTCGAAGAGCCTGGCTTGTATACTGAAATTGTAGCTCGAGATCAACTCGACTCGAGCTAATTTGAGAAATACCTTAAAACGAGCCTAAGCTCGGCTTGAGCTCGTGTGCGATACCTTAAAAGAGCCAAAGCTTGGCTCGAGCTCGGCTGTGCAGCGTGAAATTTAGGAGTGCAAACGAGCCGAGCGCCCGAGCCCAAGCTCGAATTGGGTCGAACTTGATTCGTTTAGGCTTACGAGAGCTCAAGCTTGGATCAGGCTCAGCTCGTTTATTATTTATTAATTGATTTATTTACATTTTTAACTATTTTTGTGTACTTTTTATTTAGTTTGTTTATCATAATTTCATATGTAATAAATATTATTATGTAAATATGTATTTAATACGTTAAATAAAAATTATATAAGTAATAGGCTTGTTTAGGCTCGCTTGACAATTTGAGCTCAATAAACAAAGCTCTGGCTCAGGCTCGTTTATTAAACAAGTTTATTTTAAGGCTCGAACTAATTTAAGTTTGGCACGATTCAAGCTTTTAATGAGCCAATCTCGAGTAGCTCATGAGCCGGCTCGGCTCGCTTGCACCCCTAGTGAAATTAATACATAAAAGTCCAAATGAGTTAAAAGTCAAAGATACACAAGGCTCGAGCTCCTACTCGATAACTAAACGAGCTTTATTTGACGCTCGGGCTCAGCTGTGGCTCAATAACACTCGGCTTGTTTCAAGTTTTTTATAACGATCCGATCTCGAGTAGCTTGTGAGCGGCTCGGCTTCTTTGCACCCCTAATTGGCTCCATGTGTTACTCATGACTTTGATGTTTTGAATGTGTAGTATAAATGAGTTCTTGTAGTCACAATACATGAAGCTTTGTATGTATCAAAACCAGATAGATATAATTTTGTGTAGATTATGAGGAAAAACAAGCAAATATATAAGGAGTTGAACATGGATTTAATTTGGTATTTAGATGCATAGCCATTGTTATTAGTTTTCATTAATTTTTGAATCAAAACCCCTAATTTGTAACCATCTCTGAATGTTTGGATGAAAGTCCTACTCATTTACAAATGATATAAAACTTGTCAAAGTCCACTTTGTTCTTGATATGCTATTTTATACCATACCTAGAAATGAATGAATGCTAATTAAAGGTTAAATATTTACAGGAAAAAGGTCCACCATTGCCAAAGTTTGGTGACTGGGATGTGAACGATCCAGCATCAGCTGAGGGATTTACAGTTATTTTCAACAAGGCTAGGAATGAGAAAAAAGCAGGTGGCACATCTGACTCGCCACCTAAAACCGACTCTACATATAATAAGTCTGGGACAGCTATTCTTGGGAAGCCTCAATCTGTAAGTTGTGCATTTTGTTGATTTGATTAGAATACAGTTATTTTCATAAACTCGTATTGTGTTTGTGTTTAATGAATTAGTGGTTAAGGGTTCGAGAATCGGACCTAAAAATGTAGATGTTATATTAAAGGTGACCAAATGGTTGGGCCGGGTTTGGTTGTAAATGTAATAATACGGTTAAATGTCTCGTGTTCGTGTGAACCCGTGAAAAATCATGTGTCAAATATGATTACAAAAGTTATAGTTTTCTATTTTTTGAGAAAATGATTTATGAGATTTTATGCTTTTAAACTATATTTGGAGTTTTGGAGTAACTTTGACACGATTGACCTGTTTCATTTTTAACTAATTTCTTATCATTATACCCGTTTAACAGATGAAACATAACCTGACTTGACACATTCAACTGTTGGTTTTAATAAATTGTTGAATTAATTTTTTAATTTTGTTTTTGTTTTGCAGAAAAAATGGTTCTGCTGCATGGCATAAAAGTGATGAGAGACTCCTTGTATCTTATCGGGCCGGAGTTCATTCTGCTTTGATTTTTATGATGATAATGTAAACCTTTGAACAGTTGAACAAAATGGGCAACTTGTACATCAAAGTCTATGGTTTCATGATATGGAGATCTGTTTGTAAAACAAAAATGATATACACCTTTTTTGTTAGCTGAAAATTCGTATCTCTCACTAGTTTTGTCATGCGTCTCGTGTATATGCTCGTCTTCCGGGCCTTTTATCTGGAAATGTTAAACACAATATTTTAGAACTTTCAAGCCCATTGACTTAAAATCCAATGTTGACTTTTATTAGTCAAATAAAATTTTCAGCTTCAAAACAGACTGAAGATAATTTGTATCTGACAATCATACAAATACTTGATGAGAGTTAGATATGATTAGCTAATTTTGCATTATTTACAAAAATCAGTTTTATTATATTAACTTCACATTTATCTCAAAAGTCAGCTTTAAGCCATGTTCGGTTTGCAGAATTCGTTGGAACTGGAATCCATTCCTTCAAATTCCTTTACAAAATTCGAGATTCCGTCACCTTGTGAAGGAATATATTTACCAAAATGCTCCTGAATTAAATAGAATCCAGTCCTGCTTTTTCTTAATAAATTGTACAATTTAACTTTTTAAAAGGTTACATGAATAAAAAGTTAATAAAAATGTAGTTTGCAAGCAATTATATTATTATTATTAGTATTGAATATATATATAAAAATATATAAAACAAGCAACGAAGTACAAAAGGATCCTAACAAAGGGCAATTCTATTATTTGTGATTATATACATTCCAATTCTTTTGAGAAATTTACAGAACAAACACGATTATGCAAAATTACAAAACCTAAAACACATTTCTTCAATCAGCCAAACGAATGATGAATTCAAATTTTATTAAATTCTAACTCGTTCAAATTAAAATTAACTAATTGTGGTTCTATAAAAAACATTTTGTCAATCAAACACAATTTTGAGTAGTGCCATGTTTGAACTCAAGCAGAAAATATGAATCTGAGTAGTACTATATATGTTTGCAAATTATACACAGATATTATTTATGCACAAAGATAGGAAAACATATATAAAGTGACACAATTATGGGACAACATAGGACATCAATCAAATGAAATGAAATATTCAAGAGAATAGAATAAATTAAGAAAATTACGAGAAGATCAACAGCGTCTTCGGTGAAATGCCACCTAGTTTCAGCCTTAATAACAACGAAGGAGACATGAACTGTGTCGCCTTCGTATTCAACGTTGTGCGACAGACACTCTTCTTTGTCGATCACAAATCTAATCCCGAAAACCTCCCTTAGTAACACGGAACAGACGACGATAATCATTAGACATAATCTGAATGTGGCAACAGCCATCTCTCTCAAATCAAAAGAATTGGTTAAACCAACGTGAAGAACGGATAGATCTAGTAATAGTAATAGTATTGCATAGGAGTGGGAGTTTATGTATTAGTTATTTATTACCTGCGCCTTAATTAAAGTACTACGTACTTTGGAACAACTCAAACTTGTCGGTTAAACTTATGTTGTTTCCGTTAAGTTTACAAAACAAACCTTGCACTTTATTTAATGTATTTAAACATTATATTTTTACCTTTTTAGATATATTTATTATTCAGTTTTACATGATACAAAAAAAATTTCTTCTCTCTTGAATAAAAACAAGTAATCGACCTTTGACTGCTTGAAACCGAGACGTTGCAAGGAGGTGGTAATTTTTTTGTACCAATTTCTTGATGCTTGTTTAAGCCCATAGAGTGACTTTTTGAGCTTACAAACTCGGTTGTCATCTCGCTTTTCCAAAGCCTTGAGGTATCTTCATGTAAACGTCCTCAAGTAAGTCACCATGCAAGAAAGCATTGTTCACGTCTAGTTGATGGGTGTACCACTCCCTTTTAACTGCTACGACTAGTAAGCTTCAAACCGTGACCAACTTCGCAATAGGAGCAAAAGTATCATGATAGTCAACATCTTCCATTTGTGTGAAGCCTTTCTACGCGTCGCGTTTTGTACCATTCTATTTCTCTACTCGGCTTGTATTTTATTTTGTGCACCCACTTCGAGTCAATGACCCGCTTACCCTTCGACAATTCTTCGAGTGTTCAAGTCCAATTTTTTTCAAGAGCTTGGATTTCGGTCTTCATTGCTTCCACCCATTTTGGGTTCCGGACTGTTTGAGCAAAATATTTTGGCTATTTGAGGTAATGGCCGCTAAGGCACTAAGAATATTTTATGAGAGTTAGTAAAATTATCATAAGAAACAAAATATGATATAGGGTGTACCTTGAAGAATAAATAGCTTATCCATCAATAAGACGTAAACAACACATTTTGCATGGAGATCTTCATGAAAAAGTCTATATAAAAATTCCACATGGGTTTGATAAAGGAAGAGACGACAAAGTTTGTCGGCTAAGGAAGCCTTTATACGGCTTAAAACAAGCCTCTCAAAATTGGTATAAAATGTTTATTTCAACTCTCTTGACACTTAATTTTATACAATTAAAGGCGGATCAATCCCTTTTCATTTGTAAGAAAAGAAATTCTAATGTAGCCACCTTAATATACGTTGATGATGTTATCATAGTTGGTGACAACCCATCCAAAATTCATGCTACAAAGGTTTATCTCAACGATAAGTTGGATTAAAGACCTAGGGAACTTAAAATATTTCCTAGGGGTTGAGGTGCTCGAACAAACGAGGGTTTAGTTCTCAGCCAACGAAAATACACTCTTGGCATTCTAAAAGATTGTGGCGTTCTAGGGTCTCGACCTAGTGCCTTTTCCATGGAACAAAATTTGAAATTGGGAAAAGACGAAGATGGAGCAATAGTGGATGCAAGTCAATACAGGCGTCTCGTGGGAAGGTTACTTTATCTACAAGCAACACGGCATGACATCGTTTACTCTGTTAATGTCTTGAACCGATTCGTTTCTGATCCACGTCAAAGTCACATGGAGGTGACTATGAGAATCATAAGATATTTAAAAATGACCCTGAGACAAGGAATATAGTTACTAAAGGAAGGTGGAACCGAACTCACAACGTATAGTGACGCCGACCGGCTTGTTTGTCCTTACTCAAGAAGATCAAGAATTAGTTACTTACTTCTCTTAGGAAGAGCCCCTATCTCGTGGAAGTCTAAGAAGCAATCCGTTGTGTCCTACTACCACGGTATGTGAAATTTTGTGGGTACGTTAGCTCTTGAAATAAATTGGGTTGCTACAAAAATCAACCAATCCCACTCTTTTGTGACAATCATGGCGAGAGACATATTACCAACAACCTCGTTTATCATAAACACACAAAACATGTCTATATGGATTGTTGTTTTGTTCGTGAACAGGTCAAATAAAAGAACATTCAACCAAGAGCCGTTGACACAAAAAATCAAATAGCTGATATATTCTTCACCAAGGCTTTGGGTTCACAACACTTGCAATACCTCCTTGCTAAGTTAGGCGTTCTTGACTTACACGCCTAAACTTAAAAAAGAGTCTAAATTATTGGCCTAAATTCTGCTTCCATATCATGATATGGTCTCTTTTATTTTCCATTTTTTACTTTCTAATTTTTCCATATCATGATATGGTCTCTTTTATTTTCCATTTTTTACTTTCTAATTTAAGGCTATTTAAGTGGAGTAGTTATTAAATTTTGATTGCATGTGATATTATAACAGAAAGATTAATATATCGAGTTTTAAAGGTTCCAGCTACAACCAATTTTAACTTCAAAATTTCATGAGAATCACTTTTAAACGTTAATTTATTTAATAATGTTTTTTTCATTATTTTTATATGTTGTTAATTTTTACCTAAAAAGGGATAAAAAATATATGTAGATTGTGAAAGTACATGTGTACCTTTCGAACATACGAAGTAATATATGTATTTTCGCGAATTACATATATATATATATATATTTTCATATAATAACATATAAAAAAAATAAAAATTAAAAACTAATGTTTAAAATTGATTTTCACGAGTTCTAAAAGATTTTAGTTGTTTTATTTGAACCCTCCCAGGGGTGTAGCTTTATAGGGGGCGGGGGGGGGGGGGGGTGGGAGTGTTCCTGGTCACCACCGTTTTTCGCTTCGTATAGTATATTTGCGCTATTTGGCTCAGAAATTTTATAGGTATTGAGCCCGGTCACCTATCAGTGACTTTGGTCACCCTTATGACTTAGCCCAAACTTTGGTCACCCTGGATTCAGAAGATAACATGATGATCATGGGCATTATATGACCCGCTAAATTGGAGATTGCTCATTATGATCATGGGCATTATAAGTTTTTCGGAGATGGATTTTTTATTGCCTAAGTTCGGTTAGGGTTCAATCTTAATCAATGGTTCACCTATTAAAGAATTTTTAACTCAAAGGGGTACCTTCATGAAAATTTTGAGCCAAATTTGGCAACTTTAGAAGATGAAAAGGGTCAACTAGTAAAAATGTCAAGGTTATAGTTTAAGGTTTAAAGCGTAAAAAAGCAAATCTCGGGTTAGACGGACCGTCTAATCTTTGTGACGGTCCATCTAATGCATCACTCAACAATAAGATTGACACCTAGGCTAGTACGTGGTAAACATGCATTAAAAGCCTTTTCAAGCGACTTGAGCATTCAAATCACTTAAATCATCCTCAAACACTCCTAGATCAACCCAAACCATTTAAAGTCAACATAGTTGTTCTCGCTTTCTTAGCCTACAACTTTGTGTTCACTCTCTTATTTACTGTACATTGATGTTGTGCTTCATTTTGTTGTACATATGTCTTAGTTTGTTGTACAATATTCATCACATTTATTGTGGCACACGGGTTAAGGTGTATTACACGTGTTTTCTCCTTACTTTCTTCTCTCTGCTTTTTATCAAACAGACGTCCATTTCAGATTTCATTACATTAATTACCCTTCTCAATATTGTCTCTTCTGCTTAGACCATCCTCTATGGTGAGGGGTTTCAAAGCCCCTCCACCGTGACACGTCATCGCCATGTAAGCAACGGGGGGCATCGAAGCCCGCCCCGCTATGGTTTAATGCCCCCAAAAGCGCCCCTATATATATATATGCATATGTATGTATGTGTGTGAGAGAGGGGGCCCACATTCACCATGAACCGCGCCGGCCGTTGGAACCACCCAACCCTACGTGCCCTTGGTTGGATTGCGCCCCACGGCGGTGTTCCGCGCCCAAGGACGCCCGCCACATCAGCTGACCACGCCCCATAGTGGGTGGTCTTAAAGAGATCACCTCACTTGAGAGATTTGACGGCCTGTGGTTGTATGTGGCGGCGATGGAACTATGACAGTTACGTCCTACAAATCCACTGTTCAAACTTAGTTGCATTATGTAGAGAAGGTGTTTCTGTGTATATTTATTATATTAAAGTAGATAGAATGTGTTTTGTTTGGACACATGGGAATCTTTGGAAATACTTTATATCTAAGCTTTGAACTCAAACAATACATGTTTTTTGTTCCTTAATAATGTTTAAAATAAATACATAAACTTTAAATCTACTTTTGCCTTTTATGAATATGGGTCGTGTTATATTTTGAAACTAAAAAGAGATGTTATAATAAGAAAACTATGGTGCCCGGTATAGACCGAAATTCCGTTATCGTTTAATTCTGACTGGTAATAAATATCAGGACTTTGCAATATTTGATTGATCACAATTCTATAGATTCCATTTACTATAAAAGCTCCGAGAGAAGTCATTAGAGAGATTTTTCGTATCAAAACTGTAATACATTAAAACATCATAATGCGTCTATGTCTACCACGTGTGCGTCCGTTACTACGCGTATGGTAAAAAACTCGATGTATAACGTTCTTACTCTTGTTTACGGTTTAACGTACGGATCCAGCCGCCAACGTGCCTCGTTTTTTCTTACATGAACTTGCTATCTTTTTCTTATCCTACAATGCATGTCAATGCGCGCTAGTTCTAGCAAGTTGTTAAAAAGCTGTTATAACAATCCGCTTTAATATAACATGAATACCAACGATGAACTAATGTATTTTAATCTAAGCAAGAAAATGAGTAAGTGTCCGTAGAAGATGGAAAAACCAAAAAAGCCTTAGATAAATAATGTAATACTTTTTTTTTTTTGTAACCAGACAATGGGTTATTTAAAGTAATTGTATTAGTGTTACTTTATAATGGGTGAATTAAAGTAATTGTATAAATTAGTGTTACTTTATTCTATACTAGTTTTAGAACCCGTGTAATACACGAGTTGATCCAAATAGTAAAAAAATAAAGATGTATTTTAGCAATATGTACATAATTTATGTGGAAATGTATTCCATTTATACTACCTACAAGAAACTTTACATTTAGGTCAAGTGTTCAATCCTTATCGTGTACAATATTTAGTTGTTTAAAAAAATTTACGATTTACAAATCTGTAAAAAAAGTTTCTATACAACATTTATAGTTCTACAGAATTGAGCATAGTAATTTACATTAACAATCTACAAAACTCTAAAACCCTCTTTATATAAAAATGTAAGCAAATTTGCATCATTAGTTATTAGTTATTGAGAAGATTTTCTATAGTGACCGTATACATAGCAAACACTGTAAGAACAATATAAATAACTATTTCTATTTTCGCTTGAATAATAGGTCCAAATCATGAAAAATGTTTTCATACAACTTAGCACAGGAAGCATCATTTTATAAAATCTTGTATCTATGTGATTTTGTTTTCATATAAGACCATGTGTAGTCATAACTCTTTACATCCAGGCATTATGCGCCACATGGCGCCCAGTCAGAGTTATGGTTTTTTATAAAAACAGACTGTAGTCATAACTCTCCACCCCCAGGCATTATGCGTCACGTGGCGCCCAGTCACTTTTACACTTTTTGTTTTTTTTTTTAATTTTTAATAAGAATAATCAAATAACAATAATATTTTATTAAATAAATATTACATGAAAATAAAATAAAAACTATTCGTCGTTGTTGTCGTCGTTGTCGTCTTCGCCCTCATCGTCTTCGCCCTCTTCGTCGTCGTCCTCGTCGTCATCATCGTCGTTTTCATCGTCTTCGCCATCTTCGTCGTTGTCTTCATCATCTTCTTCATTGTTGCCCTCGTTTTGATCATCGTTTTCACCAGACAGAGGCCGATACATCCAAAGATGTTGGACCAAATCCTCCTTTAGTGCGTTATGTATCTCTCTTGACCGCACGGAATCCGAGTTTTCGAGTCGTTGCTCCATACTTGCCGGAGTCCGTGGTGGATCCGGGTCCGGTATGAAAGTTGGATATATTGCTCTTCCCTCGTCCTCGATGATCATGTTATGCATTATGATACACGCATACATAGCACATCTCATTCTTTCTAAAGACCACAGACAACAAGGATTTTAACATAATGCCATCGTTGTGGAAGAACACCAAAACACTTCTCGATATCCTTTCTCGCAGACTCTTGCACTTTCTTAAAATACTGTCTTTTTTCATCCATCGGGTCTCTGAATGTTTTAACGACTATCGCGAACTCTGGATATATTCCATCACCCAAATAGTACCCATGATGGTAGAAGTTATCATTAGCCCAAAACGAAGTGACGGGAACGGTCCTAGATATGTAACTCTCCATCACAGGAGACTGCTTTAAGACGGTTATGTCATTGTTGGAACCGAGAACACCAAAGAATACCGACCAAATCCAATGGTCGTATGAAGCGATCGCTTGAAGGCTGACCGTTGGTCCCTTTTGGTCACCTCGTGTGAATTGACCTTGCCACGCAGTTGGACAATTAGCCCATTCCCAATGCATGCAATCTACACTCCCTATCATGCCGGGGAAACCATGCACCCTTGTATGTACCTCGTAAAGACGTTGTAGATTCGTTAACGTTGGGATCTCTCAGATAATGTGGTCCATATAGTTTCAATATTCCTATATTTTACAAAACTTTTATAAAATAAATGATCACAGTAAACAAGTGATAAACTATTAAAAAAAAAAAACAAAACGTACCGTAACAAAAATACTCCAAGGTGTCCCAAGTTGTTTTTTTCGGCCATTTTTAAATACTCGTCGTTGATGTCGGTCGTGTTTCCGTAGGCGAGCACGCGTACGGCTGACGTAACCTTCTGAATAGCCGTGAATCCTAGCGTCCCTCGAGCGTTAGGCTTTTGCTGAAAGTAATCAAACTCAAGCTCCAAATTATTGGTGATGCGCATAAATAAATTTTTAGACATCCGAAAACGACGCCTAAAGGTCTTCGGGTTCTTGTATCTCGGCGAGTCGCCGAAGTAACCCGCCATCAACCGGTTGTTGGCTTCGGTACAATCTCATTCGATATATGCTCTTTTTGAAACGGGGGGTGGTGGAGAGCTAATCGCACTCGTAACGTAGCTCATATACTTTGTCTCGAGCATAATCGCAATCGTAACCGCCTGTTCCTCCTCCACGTCCTCGGCTTGTTGGTCGGGTCCGAAAAACTGTTTATATATAGATGGAGGATCCATATATAGTGAATTTTGTGTAAGGAATTATAGAGTTGAAAGAGAATTTTTATAAATTTGATAAGGTTTGATTGGGGATGAAATGGTTTAATATATAGGAAATAAATTTTTTTTTATTCTCCAACGGTAAACAAGCAACGGTCATCTCCTTGAATTTGGTGCCATTTCTAGCGTTTTACATACAACGTAGATAAAAAAAAACACATAACGCAGGGGGGGGGGGCGGTGTACCCCCGCATTTTCCTCCATAACATGGGTGGCAAAGCTGCCACTACAGGTGTTCTAAAGACCAAAAAATCAAAATGGAAAAGGAACACCTTAACTCCATAAGGTCTTGGGAAACCATTTAGTTTATATTGACACGTATTACAAAAACCAAAAGCAAGAACATTTAGATCACCAAAGCTTCTTCTATATCAACATTCCTAAAGTAAATATACACACCGACACACGCATATCCAAAATGTTTATATCATAGTCTATATCAGAAGCACTTTCAGAAACATAACAACCCTTACATATATGTTCATCATAAAGATCAAGATTCTCACATACTTTAAAAAAAAACAAACAAACCAGAAACATACAAACACTATAATATATGCTTTTTTATATGTGGTCCCCACAAACACATCCTTAAATGCCACATTCCTCACAAGAATATCTACATTGCCATGTATTCTAACGGGCTCGTGTCTCACTTTGAATGGTGTTATAGCTTATGTCTTGATCATAGAAAACGCCTTCGGGTCAAAACCTGAATCAGGGTGCTCATTGTAATCGGCTTTGATTATTATTCCCACCCGCACGTCTTGAGTTCCACACAATTACTTACTATCACGGGTTATATTAAATGAAAAAGAAAAAACATATGCAATACTTTGCTTCCTTCGGAACCTTGGGAGTACAAATAATCTAACTATTGTCACACTTCAGTATTCTATCTATTGCTAAAAATATTATTTCCTTCAAAGTCAACCTAAGAGTCAAAATTGACCAAAAAATGGTCCATTACCTGAACTCGGTTGGGTCACGTTTCGATTTCAACCAAGAAAGATCTTTAAACCAAATATAGTCTTGTGCAGTTATGATTTCAATTAATATAATTTCTTCAAATCTTTGAACTTTCTTTTTGCAGTAGACTTTTGATTTAGTAAAAATGCCCAATATTATTCTTGCACCAAAACTGTGACAATAATTCCCTTACACAACTTTGACTCATTTACAACTTAATCAAATTGTTACTCAGATCTGCAGTCAACACAACCCAAACCTAGAAACATCAACTTTTAGGTATTCCATTAACCTGAAATCAACATTCAGTGAACTGTTTGATGTTTCTAAGCCTGCCCATGAGATCAATCCAGTCAAATGTTACTTTTTCTGCTATCAGTTTACTTTGATTTCAAACTGAAATCTGACCCGTAATCAAAACTATTTTTTGCTAACAAATATCCAATTTCCAAAATTACTCTTTCTTTTGAAACTCCTATTTGTTGAACTGAATTTGCAGACCCGTCCCGAAACCTTATTCAAATCGTAAAAATTTGGTCTATATGGCTATAACGAACTAAAGGAAATACAAACCTAGACATTATATGTTACAAAAAAAATTAATCTGCCATTAAACTTTTTTTATGAAAAAAAAAAACCAAAAAAAAACCCACCTTAACATCAAATATCACATCTCATTTATTTGTTAAACAATTTATCATCAAACCATAAAAATATTATTAACTTTTATAGCAAAAAAATAAAAATTCAAAAAATAAATAAATATTAGAAACAAATAATATAAAACAACCCCGTAATACGTTTTAGCTGTCCTTCATCTTCCTTTGTTGACTTACATAACCAAAAGAAATTAAAGAAGCCAAGGTTGTATGCGCAGGTTACTGGTGACTGGTGAAACATAATCAGTAGATAGCAAACTTGATCCTTATGATTAACCCGAAATATCAAACCAATATGTTCAAAATAAAGATGAAGATCAACATTAATAAATAGATAGCGAGTTTGATTCATAATGTTAAAACCGAAAGTAAGAAATTGAACACAACAGAAAGATGATGAGAAAGTGCCAGATTGAAGTGGTGTTGTATGAAGAAGAAACGGCGATTACAGACTTATCGTGACCAAGAATTTTGAGATTTTGGGTTATAGATTGATTTTAGTTGGGTTATATTAAGCGGGCATAAGATCCAGATGGTAAAAATATGGATCTAATTGGATGAGCGGGAAAATCATTGCGAGGAGAAATCTACGAGTGACACGTGTCCAGATTATTTTATTTTAGTAGAATAGGTAAATGCTTAAATAAAATGTAAACAAACTTGTTTTAGTTTTAGGTAATAAATAAAGGAAACCAACTTTTTTTGACAATCTGGTGGGAAACTTTACATTTGGGTTAAGTAAATCTCAAAGCACAGCATTTTATTAACTTGGTAACGAAACAAACAATATATAATCACAAGATTAATCAACCAACTTATAAAACACACCAGAAAAATACAACAACAAATCAAATGCATTTCAAATCAGTCAATATCTCAACATTGGCATAAATAAGTCTAAACCGCATTTTATTTACTTAGTAACGAAACAAACGATATATCGCCTCTCAACATTGGCAGAAACCAATCTAAACCGTCAAAATCGCCTCTCAAAACAAAGTCATTCACTAAGTATATTTTCTAATCATGTAAAAAAAATGACTACAATCCCAAAAATAAACCTGCAATCCTGCATTGACAACTCTATACAGCAGATACACGCTGAACGGGGATGGAAGTACCTGTTATTATACGACCAAGCCTTTCAAACAGCAACTTGAATCTCTTAGATATGAACAGCAGCAACTGTTATTCCCAAAGTACCACAGGTAGCACTTCAATATCAGCCACACATAACAAAGGCAACCTAGAACAATAACGACGTCTAACGCAACAGAAGTAAATTGTGGATACGTATCTCCAAAAAAACGTAGCAAACAAAACTAACAGTATAGAACCTCAAGAAAGATTTAACATGCAGATGGTGGGCCTGAATGTTTTTTGAAGCAATACTACATATGCAACTAATGCATATGTAGTTATTGAAGTAACTGCAATCTTCACTTTGGCTCCTCCAATAACTGCAAAGAAGCAAACTCCAAGACCTCCACAACAGCTTTAAATTGTCTTCAAACTGTTCATGTGTTACCGTCTCAAACAAACCTCCATCAATATAAACCTTCACAAACAGGCACATTGGAAATGTCGACACACCAAACACAATTCGAACTAAACAGCATTGGATATCGAAATCGCGAGACAAAGTGGCTATTAACACCAGAACACTCGTAAATTAAAAGCCAAGGCCGACAAAAACTGTGTTCAACAACTGCCCAAACAGATACTTTGATGTGAAGAACATTAGAAACCCTAATAGCGCCAACACCGGCATGAACTCACACGATGTTTTGTTATAAATGAGTTGATAATTCGTTCCAGCAAGAGCAGCAATAGAAGCTGCCAAAAAGGTAATACCATACTCGACGATTTTGTTTAACCATATACCAGCCTGAAACAAGGATTTTAAAAATAATGATCAGATTACCAATGACATTGCTTAAGAAACAAGCATACATTAAACAAAAAACATTGTAAATAGACTTCACTCAAAACATCAACAAGCTAACTTACAAACAAAGCATCAATAACTCTTAACATAAAACAATCAGTACCTAAGAGTTTTAACTAACAAAGTTAAACTACAAACAAAACTTTAGTAATTCTCAACCTAATCAATACCTAAGAGATTAACTAACAATCAATAAGTCAAACTATATACAAAACACCAATAATTGTCAACCTAAAACAATCAATACCTAATAGATCAACTAAAAAATAACCTAAAACAATCAACATCTAATAGATTAACTATAAATCAAAAAGTTAACCTAAAATCAATAAGTTAAGTATATACAAAACATCAATAACTCTCAGCCAAAAACAATCAATACCTAATATATTAACTATAATCAATAAGTTAAAGTATATACAAAACATCAGTAACTCTCAGCGTAAAAACAATCAAAACATAATAGATCAACTAAAACATCAATAACTCTCAACCTTAAATAATCAATACCTAATAGATAAACTAAAATCAATAAGTTAGAATTTACACAAAACATCAATAACTCTCAACCTAAAACAATCAGCATCTAATAGATTAACTACAAATCAATAAGTTAAACTACATACAAAAATCAATAGATCTCAACATAGAACAGTCAATACCTAAGAGATTATGTAAGGCCCCGAACCCGGTAGCCCTACTTTAACGTCGGATTTACTCATAAACACAGTTCTTACAAATAAGAGTTAATTAAAACTTTCGCGGAATATAAAAACTTTCATAAAACATTACAAAAATCCAAAACTTTCCTTAGTTAAACATCTTGTCTTTCAAAATAAATGTCGATTAACATTAAAACATCTTGAGTCTTCGGATGCCAGTCTCTTATTCATCCACCATGTGTTCGCTCAAGCTAGCTGTCTCATTCTACTCACCTGCGTGCATACTAAAAGTCAGCTACGCTGAGTGAGTTCTAGTTAATCAGACGCCATACAATACATACACATACATACATATCCAAAGATACATATCCATACTTAATCCGTTACCCTACTACCATACATACATACATATCTACAATATCACTAACCCCAGTCTACCGAGAGTACGTTCATAGTCCGCCGTCTATACCTATACTCAAGGTCGTGAACATGTAAAGTCCGCAGTCCTTACCTATGTTCACCAGTTATGGTACGTGCAAGGTCCGCAGTCCTTTCCTGTACCATCCTATATTGACAACACGTACAAGGTCCTCAGTCCTTCCCTATGTTGCAACCTAAACCATAGCACGTACGAAGTCCGCAGTCCTCCCCTATGCTAACACAAATATAGTACGTATAAGGTCCACAATTCTTTCCTATGCTGAAGCCAATCTACATTACGTATAAGGTCCACAGTCCTTATCTACGTTGACATCCATCTCCTATAACACGTATAAGGCCCACTGTCCCTATCTACATCTACATCTATCATCTACATCACGTATAAGGCCCGCAGTCCTTAACTACACCATCACCAGCCGAGTCTAGGTCCAAAAGAAGTTAGAGGGATTCACCATCCTAACTTATTATGTCTAACGTAGGACTCACATACCACTAGTGTACCTGTATACACATACTTCACATATAAAATAATATCATTATAGCATATGAACACTCTAGGCGTTCTTTACATCATTCATTTAACAACCATACCCCTTGTCGATACGTGCAATATCCGAAGATCGTTCACGCCCCGACAAGTGTTCACTTGTAATGTTCATAAATCTTCCATATATAATATTCGTACCTTTATTTATAACCTGACAGTACGCGCAATATCCGAAGATCGTTCGTGTACCGACAATCAATCATTCATATCTATCACATATGGCATACACTTATCACTTAGGATAAATGTATTAACAACACATCGAGTATGCACACAGCCCCGAAAACATAACAACGAATTGGGCTAGAAACTCACATGGGTCCTGTTGCATTCACCGTTAATTGTTATCCCCTTATTTAATTGTGCACTGCCAACTGTTAAATATATATATATATATATATATATATATATATATTAACTAACCGTATAATTATTTAAGTTGGCATTTTAGTTATCCAACACACTTTCTAAGTTGGACTTGTTTTGTTATACAAGTGGGCTAGCTCGTTTCAAATGAGTTTAATTAAACCCGGCCCATCTATCCTTCTAATGGCGTCTGGGCCAGCTGAGTCTAGGCCCAAAGCCAACAGTGGACCAAATGGCCGAGAACTCAAGCAGGAACCCCAGTTGGCCGAGAACACTGTTCTGGACTGAGAACCTATGTTTTTGGCCGAGAACACAGTAGCCGAGAACTCAATGGCCGAGAACTCGTGTTGACCGACAACCTTTGGTGACCGAAAACCCCGAGTCACCGAGAACCCTCGTTGACCGAAAGCTTCCGTTGACCGAGAACCTATTTTGACCGAGAACCCATGTCTGATGCCTTCAGCCCTTGTTTTTTCTAACCTTAAACCCATTCAAGGCTCATCTAACGGTTAACCGGTCCATGACTACACTTTTAACCATCTATAATCCACTTCTCCTTAACCGTTTTACATTCGTTATCAACCCATCATCAAGACTCAACCCTTTACTAGCATAAAGCTTGAACCTTTATGGCTAAAACGTTCAACACTAGATCTAGGGTTTATTTAAACGAGCCGTTCATAACCATGAGTTCGTTAAGTCCATTTTAACCTTCAAGTTTGCAACTTTACGATTTTTCTAGACCCGATCTATCATCCTACCAATTTTCATGTAAATCCGTTAATGAAAAGTAAACCTTTTTAACAAAAACGTACATTTGAGGTTTTTGTTTGAAATCACTCGAGATGCTCAAAACCATATCAAATGAACTTCGATTTGAGTGATTCAAGCGTCCACGGAACCATCTCGTCCCGATCTACAAACCCATCATCTCACCTTCGCCGAAACCCGCCTCTACAGTCGCCGGAATAGTGTAACAGTGGCCGGAAAACTTCATTTTGAGCTGCTACGGTTTTTCTGATAAACACCGTACTTTCCGACCTCTGATCGAAAATCTAATCGGTAGGAATCTTCATTTATATACCGTGAACACTCAGTTAAAATTTGGGACCGATCCGACGGCTAGATCTCCGGGAATCTTTGTGTCATTGTGGGTGGTTTTCTCAAAAACGGGAATTGAGTTAAGTGTGTGTTTTGATGGTGGAGGCTATGATGTAGAGATGTATGAAAATGGAAAGGATTAGAGTTTTAAGGTATTTATACTCCCTTAAGCCCATGGACCTACGACCCATCTTTCTTTTTTGGTCCATAATTAATTCCATCTAATTAGCCTACTTATTCTTCCATCCTTATTATTTTATTAATTCTCTACTAACTCAAGTAAACTTTTCCATCATAAATAAATAATATATTAAACATTATTTTTAGAAATTTCGGGATGTTACAGATTAGCTAAAACTCAATAAGTTAACCAATAGACAAAACCGCAATAACTCTCAACATAGCACCCCCTAAGTTTTTTAAAAATTGGATCGAATATAGTTGGGCTAGACTCGTATAAATAATTAACAACAACCCATTTCAGTCTTCCTAATAAAATAAAATTGCAATAATATCACACAAATTGGTAATAAATTTAAGGGCAAATTGAATTAAATTAATCTCACTCTTTGTGTAGTAGACAATAATAATCTCACCTGAGTTACTTTCCTCTGGTAGTCCTACATTTTTTATGTTTTTTAGTTTATGATCTCCCTTTAAAAATTGTTAACGGGGTGGTTTTTTTTTGACATGACTTGATGTGTTGGCAATTAAAAATCCCACCTGCCTGTGACTTGGCTTTTATTTTATTTCTTGCTTCTAATTATGATTTTATTAACCAAGAAATAATGATTCAGAATCAAAGCTTCCGTTGAATATTAAATCTTTTCCGGTAAACCAGAAAGTTTATTTTTCATGGCGAGTGTTGTTTCAGTGATGTTTTGATTCAGGACGATTGTGTCTGTAGAGTGACTGAAACTACTCCAGTTTCCATGCATCAGGCTTCGTCATCAGAAAGAATAAGGGTTTGGGTTTGATTACAATGTGTTGCCGAAGAACTGGGAAGTGGGAGTCCGACGAGTTGGAGTTTGCCGTAATTGGTTATTCTACAAGATAATGATGCGTTGACAGGTGAGTCAGCCAGCATTGACTGAGCAGATTCTGGTTGTGGGTTTGGTGAGGTTGAAGCAATACATGGAGAAAATTAAGTGGTTACCGGAGTTTGGTGATCGGAGAAAGCCAGCGGCGAAGACGGAGTTGTTGGTTAACAGGATTCTTTTATCAATGCATAAAATCATAAAAATAAACAAGAAATCATAATAAAAAGTCAAGTCACAGTCAAGTAGAATTTTTAATTACCAACACATCAAGCCACGTTAGCAAAAAATTAACCCCGTTAACTATTTTTAACAGAGGATCATAAACACAAAAACATGGAAAATATGAGATTATCATAAGGAAATAACTCATGTGAGATTATTATTGGTCAATACATAATAGGTAAGATTATTGTAATTCAATTTACCTAAATTTAAAATGCAAGAGACATATAATTCAACTATGAAATGAAAATGTTACATAGTTTAAACGACAATGAAAAACCAAAGCGTACATGAAAACTGAAACAATTGGCACGGGAACGCAAACATAGGTACATGAAATGTTGTAAAAGTAGGTTTCCAAGGCCGAGTACTCCCCGAGTACTCGCTACAAGGTATGTTGCCGGGGCGAGTTTCTTTAAATCTGCATAGTTACTAAGAATTGACTAAAGGTGGTCAACCTTAGTCAGAATTGCAACTAGTTGGTGAACTTGAGCCGATTTTGGCTTAAAAAAATAAAACATAACTTGTATTTCTTTAAAATTAAAGAATAAATATCATTTTTTTTACTTAATGACTAACAATTTTTAGAATAATTTATTATTTAAAATTGTATTTCTCTTATTTATATTGATCTTTACCTATTTTGTTATAAATATTAGTAAGTTTGTGATATTCGACATATATAAATATCCAAAAACTAATTTTCCTTATACTTACCATGTCCGAGTAAAATCTGAGTACTCCGAGTACGCCCAACTCCCCAGTCGGCCGCCTAGGGTCCGCTTAGCGACTTTTGCTACCATGGGTACATCACAATATTACTAAAAAAACAACAAAAAATATTAAGCGACACCATCTCCACACAAGATCAACTCAATTGACAACACGAGCAAACTTAGTCCTTTTAATAGGCACCTAGCCCTCTTCTGCCTCATCTTTAGAACTACCAATCTCTATAATATCCTCCCATTTCCGCTTATCAAGTATCTTTAACCGTTAGTTAATTCTTTGAGCCTTGTGAACCTAAAGTCAATGTTTTCAGACCTGGGCCGGACATCGACCCGGGCGCCTTACCGGGTCACAGGTCGGACCGGACGTCGACCCGGATGACGTTATAAATATATAATTAATATATTATGTAAAATGAGCATGATCAAATTCTTAAAAAAGAAAGAAAAGACTTGCTCGTGATTCTATTACTATTTTCCATAAATGGTTGTCACAAATGTGAATGATACAGGTTATTTTTCCTAAATTAATGCTTTTGTCTATAAATTTAAATCACAAATGTGGATGATAAAAGCTTTCTAAATTGAGGGACCTCAATTGCACCTAACAATTTACCATTTTGTTCCACATCGCAAATTTAATGTTATATGGGCCGCTATTTGCATATTTAAGCTTCATGCTTCATATACAAATGTTCATAAAGTAACCCTGGTCGGTTGGCTCTTGCAATATTTATTAATCTCTTTCAGTTTCATGGTTGGCCTGTGTTTGACTCCCATCCCATACATCATTTTGATTTAAGTAAAAGCATATGCTTTAACCGCCGAAATGGCGGTTCAACGGTTTCAGTCGGGTCGCAAACCGCCCCGGTTATTTGAAAACGGGTTTATACTGCGAACCGGACCGGAATTCATACCGGGTCCCGGTCGGACCGGCTAGTCTGGGTTTCAAAATATTGGCTAAAGTAAAATATATTAATCAACTATTAACTACTTTCAGTAAACACAACTATTAAATACAACTATCAAATAAGTACCTTCTTAATCTCAAGATTAATCTCCTTCTCGCAAGTAGAATAATACGACGGGATGTTATCCTAATCCTTCAACTCGTCAAAAAAGAATTTGTTTCCTATTATTTAAATAACAGAAAAGTTGTTACCTTTGATTTTAGTAGCCTAAGGTTGGTTCAATGTCCTTGTAGGGTTGATGCAGCTAAAAACACAAAGGCAAAACAGTTAGGGAATATGTGTAAAACATACATTGTGTCATACCCCGTCTTGGCAGAATCGCGAGGGGTGACGAACATGGATGTCAAAGCATATGATTATCGCAAACACAAACACACAATTGGATACATAGATTAAAATCCATAGTTTACGTCTCAAAATCAAGTTTAAATATTACAATATTTATGAAAAGATACGGTTTCTAATATTTCACTCATATGACTCAATATGTTGGGTTATTCAAGTAAAATCCTTCAAAATTTGTATCCGAATCTTGTGTGCATGTTTTCCTATGATGTTTTTCACTAGCACAGTTGTGCGTTAATTTCCTAAAAAACATACTTAAAAGTGTCAACACGAGGTTTGTGAGTTCACAGGTTTTGTAGCCATAATGTAAAATCGTTTCCCATAAAAACGCTAATATTGTATATGTGTTAATTGCTTTAAATTGTTTCCCTTAAATGTAGCCATAACGTATGAAAAATGGACCCTTGAAAACAGTATAAACATGGCCATAATGTATGAAAATGTATCCTTGTAAATGATATGAATGTGGTCATAATGTATGAAAATGTATCCTTAAAAATGATATGAATGTGACCATAATGTATGAAAGCGTATCCTTGAAAACGGCATGAAGATGGCGATAATGTATGAAAACGTATCTTTGAAAACGATACATATATGTATTTATATGATGTACGAACATAAATGAAATATGACCTATTCGTAAGCTTACAAGACATGCAAATGATATGTAGTTACATGTGCCTATAACCAAACCAGGCAGATAACGAGTTTACCCAACGAAATTTGGACAATAAACATTCACACTGATAATGATGTTGGAGCGACCAACGGTGAATGGGGGTTGTCGGGCCCAATAATACTATTGATAATTCCAACGACTTAAGATAGTTAATGCTTATATAGCAATACATGGTATTAATGAAACAACTCATGCTTACATTAAGTCAGTTTTCATTTATTGTTAACGTATATCGAGGTAGTTACAAACACGTTTCTTATAAACACATCCTTCATAAAAGAGAGTGTGAATGTCTTTCTTATACTTTCGTGTAAACACAAGTATGATTGTGTTGCTTATACTACCGTATTAAACCATGTATTACTATTGTTGGGCCATAATTTGGTTAGACTGACGCATATCAAAAGGCCATGACATGATCAAGACTAAAGTGACAAAAATGAAGACGAGTTGAAGAATTGCATTGGTATAATACCGAAATCCTTATGGATTTCGGTTAGCCTAGTCTGAAGTGAAATAAACAAGATTGAAGAGAAAGCTACAAACCAAGGGGGATATTGTTGGGCCTAGTTTATGTGGTTTGTACTTGGTCTACATATGTATGTATAGGCTACGGGTTTGGTGTATGAGCCGAGAATCGGTGGGCTTTTGGGTTTTACTTGGGCTTGGTTGTTAGCTTCCCTATATATAGTTCTCTAATGTATAGGGTAAAGGTTGCTAGTTCAGGAGTAGTTGTTCACATTGAGAAAAACGTAAGCCACCATCTAGAGAGCAATAACGATTGTGTGTAATCTCATGTACCAGACGGTTTAATAATATAATCGTGTGCATTTGGAGTATTACATCGTGTTTATTATATTCATTCTGTTCTACATCGTTCTTGAATCACCACTGTGTTAGGATTCCGCACTAACATCGTGTTCGGGTTGATATCATATTGTAGTGATCCAGATTCGGGACTTACAATTGGTATCAGAGCCATTGAACCATTCAAGGCTTGGGTTTGATATCAAAGATTCAAGTTTTGGATCTTCATGTTTGTGGAGCATTGGAGAATTCTGGAAATTGAAGAACAACTGTTCTTCGTGTTCTTAGGGGTTGTTGAGATAACTTGGGAAAGATTTTGGATTGAATTTGGATTTTAATTCAAATCCCAGAGATTTCGGGTGTTATTCCGTTACCAAATTTACTTGGTCAAAGTTGATATTTTGGGGGGTTCTCAGCTAGAAAACAGAGCTCTCTGTCAAAATCTCGAGTTTTCGGTTAAAATCTTGAGTTTTCGGCCAAATTTCAAGAGTTCTCGGTCAAAGCTCTCTGTTATCGGTCAAAGTTGTGGGTTCTCGGTCAACATTTTCAGATCTCGGTTAAATGTTTGAGATCTCGGTCAACGCAACTGGTTCTCGGTCAATAGCTTGAGTTTTCGGTCAAAGGAGTTCTCGGCCAAAGTAGTTCTCGGTCAAGGAGTAAAAAAAAAGTATTTTGGCGGGAAAATGTTTCTTGAACGAAATTTTTCCGGGAAATTTTGGCGAAAATAATATTTTTTGGGTGATTTTCGGTGAGATTTTAGCGGGAAATTCGGAAAAATTTGTCTTTAACGAAATTTTTCCTAGACACTTCTCTTGACTGGGACATTCTTCTTGAGAATTTTGGCGCTCATATTTTTTTCCGAAAAATTTGGCTGGAAAATGAGTTCGTCTGAGATAAGGTTTCAACCATGCTCTTTAAATTGTGGTGAGAAAATAGAAATGTATAAGATTCATAACGACAGTTTAAGTAGAGATATGGAGAGAATAAAATCAGAAAATTTTAAACTTAAGAAAAATGAAAAGGGCTTTCTAGACAAAATAGAAGCACAGAACAACGACATTAAAAAGCTTAAGTCTGATTTTAGTATAAAAAGTTGTCATCACCTAGATGTCAAACAAGAAATTGCTGAGTTAACTGCTAAACTGGAAGCTTCCAAGCTAGAAATCTTGAATCTAACTAGCAAGTTTGAAAGGGCTGAACTTGATTTTAAAAAATTCGATGGTTCCAGTAAAGTAGTTAACTCAATGATTGAAAACTAATTGTGGTGGAAGGAAAATGAAGGTGAGGGAATAGGATACAGTCAAGTTCCCCCACCTTACAAACACAATTATGTCCCTACCCCTGTCATTAAAGAACAGGAGGAAAAGATAAAAGATATGAAGTATGGTAAATAGGTTCAATATGAAACTGTTGGATCAGGATCCCTAGAGGAAATCAAGCTTGTTTTTAAATGTGTGAACAATTTTGATGCTTCTACTTCATGTGCAGATATAGTAAATGATGTTGCTTATGATAGTAAAGGGGTTCAGGCTAGTGAAAATGAATATCATTCTGACGTGCCATCAAACTCAGATGACACCACAACTCAAATTGTACTAACAATAATACACAGAGTTGTGGCAACAAAGGTAAGGCAAGTAACAAATCAGCACAACAAGGACAGTCTCGTCCTCATAGATCCTACGGATCTCCATGTGTTGATAAATCATCGGGTGCTAGAAGCAAACATGTTACCACTGTGGCACGCCAGGACATATAGCCAGAAATTGTGTCCATCGTCTATATGTTCCCTATTACAAGCAAAATCAGCAGGATGTGCCAAGGGGTAAGAAGAATGGAAAAACCTTTCCTAAGAAGGAATTCCAACATGAGGCAAGTGCTTCCGTTGACATTAGAAGAAGGATGAAGGCGTGTTTCGTGCGTGGGAACGACGAGCATTTGGCAAAGGAGTGTCACTACCGTGCTGTTAATAGACAAGCTCATCAGGTGAAAGGTAACAAGTTTCAACCGAATCGCGTGGTTTAACAAAATGCTTATTTTAGAAAACCACGAGTATCTGTACAACGGGTCACAGATACTCAAGGATTCCAAGCTAATATGACAGGTTTGCACTCAAATGATTTAGAAACTGTTAAAAGAAAAATAAATTTTCAGAAGTCAAAGAGTGTTGAGAGTTCACAAATCAGCACAACAAGGACAGTCTCGTCCTCATAGATCCTACGGATCTCCATGTGTTGATAAATCATCGGGGTGCTACTTATATCAAGAAGCAAACATGTTACCACTGTGGCATGCCAGGACATATAGCCAGAAATTGTGTCCATCGTCTATATGTTCCCTATTACAAGCAAAATCAGCAGGATGTGCCAAGGGGTAAGAAGAATGGAAAAACCTTTCCTAAGAAGGAATTCCAACATGAGATAAGTGCTTCCGTTGACATTAGAAGAAGGATGAAGGCGTGTTTCATGCGTGGGAATGGCGGGCATTTGGCAAAGGAGTGTCACTACCGTGTTATTAATAGACAAGCTCATCAGGTGAAAGGTAACAAGTTTCAACTGAATCGAGTGGTTAAACAAAATGCTTATTTTAGAAAACCACGAGTATCTGTACAACGGGTCACAGATACTCAAGGATTCAAAGCTAATATGATAGGTTTGCACTCAAATGATTTAGAAACTGTTAAAAGAAACATAAATTTTCAGAAGTCAAAGAGTGTTGAGAGTTCTAAGAATTCGAATTCGAATTGCACCACTCCAAAGTCTGTTCTTTCAAATTTCATTAAACCAAGACAGACTTGGAAACTTAAAACTCTGCAACCAGAATCTGTCATAACAAATGATTCTGTTAAAGATGGGAATAATATGAGTTGGCCAGAGGTCACATATGTTGATGCTCAAGGAAACCCCAAGACATTTATGACTTGGGTTCCTATGTCCAACTAATCCCGCTATGCGTGTATGAACAACCACAAATTCATTGTTTATTAAATGGGTTGTTCCAGGCACATGACAGGGCAAATATCCATTGTTTTTATATCTTTAAACCGTGAAATGGATTATTTGTTGCCTGGACGGGATGATTTTATTGTGATAGAACGTTTTTAATATGCTCTCTAAGTGTGGAGGAACAAATCAGGGTATACATTGCATATTAAAAAGTTTGTTCCAGACATTCAACTCGCAAGAATGCAGAATCTCAAAACAAGCTTATTCCTAGGGGGAGATTCTCACAAATGGGAAAGTTATGTCTTGAAGATAAAAGGTAACCGTATCATTTTGGTATGAAATATTGATCAGTCAAAAAGATTTTAAAATTTTTATTTATTAAAAAAATACAAAAATATGTTCACGTATAGTTTTTCAAGTATAGTGTATTTTGTTTCTCAAAAATTGAGAAAATGACTTGAGCGTACATGGAAATGATAGTACATCAGTTGGCTGACTATCACACTTATTCATAAAAGTTTTTATTAAATACTACGTTTCGACGATTGAGTCTTTTTGAGGTTAAATTTGTACATAAAAGTTTTTGCATAAATTTAGGGGGAGAAAATTAAAAAATTCAAAAAGTGTGTGTGTGTGTGCGTTTAATAAAAATTTATCTATGTCTTTCAAACTTTACTCTCGCTTAAAATTATGTCGGCTGCTCAAGTTTGAAGAACATATACTTGTATATGTTTGGTCCGGTGATCTACTTGTAGATTCACAGGATAGCCATTTATCTAAGGACTGAAAGCATCTGGGGCGATTGTGATGTGTTTTTATGTTTTGAATTCTTTCACTTAAAATTATGTCGGTAATTCTAAGTCGGAGGGACACGTATTCTCATATGTGTTTGGTCCTGTTAACCACTAGTGGTCATACGGGATAGCCATTTACCTGAAAACTGAAGAGTGACCGGGGTGACTGAGTTCTTAACATGTGTGTCTTCTGTAACTTTCTGGGAAGTGATATTATTATTTAGTTAACTTTTTTTAAGAAGCTTTAAAATATTTTCAAATGAAAATTGATCCAACCTTTGGAAAGTGATAGATAAATTGTTTTTGTGTGCCTAACGGGTGAAGTTATTAAGCTTAAAAGGCTCTAGAACAGTCATTGATATTGTATGGTAGCTTTCCATGGTGCGTAAAAGTTGAAGTGATATAAACTAAATTTGCCAAACTTAATGTGGAGAGTCATTTTGAAGACATGTTCATGTCTCCAGATACATCTCTCCGAATGATAGGCAGAAAAGCAATTACCCAGTCATACACGAGCCCGTTAGTGTCTTGATCACCAAAAATATTGTGCTATTATGTTTATTATTATAAAAAAAATAAAAAAAGGGATAAAAAAAAGATGAAAAAAAGAACTTATTATGAGTATGTATATAACTTGTGCTGTTAAAAACTTGGTATTTCAAAAGCTTAAAGGGTCAAACTAGAACTATAGAGATGGGGGCACACAAGTAAGTCCTGTCATGTCTCGAATGAAAGGCTTGTCAGTTTACTGGCACTAAGTCCAACGTTCAACCTTAAAGCTTAAATTTGCTTTTATATAAAATCTTTTGATCAAGCACTAGGGGGTTGAAGTCAAATTGAGGTGATCTGGGGAAAGCCAAATACGCTTTGAGAAGAGATAGGAGGCACCACAGGTCCATGAGTGATGTCCATCTAAGCTTTATGCCGAACTGAACCTAATTCATATCATTGATGCAATGAAAATCATGCTAAGTTCGTTATACCTGCTATCAACCTGTTTCTTTATGTCATAATAACGCTGAACATGAATCTTTGTGACATCACCTTAAACAATATGATTCCATATTCAGATCTTTTCATAAAAGGCGGTGTTTTTATCAAAACTGAAATTTGATCCCAAATTTGCTAAGTTACAAGAAGACCGGGTGATTAAATTTGTTTTATGTGTTGTTTTTGGTCTTATTTTATTTCAATTATTTTATTTTTTACTTCTTGATTACTCTTGTCGGAACATATATGTTAAAAAAATCATTTTAGAATATGTCTTCAGCTAATGAAACCTGATATCGGTTATTGTGTTATAGTTGGTTTAGCTGGTATGATCTCATCTCAAGTCTTTTCAAGAAAATCATAAAAATTAGAGAAATAAAAAATTAAAAATATGTCTGTCTTATTTTGTTTATTTAATTATTTTCAAAATATTTTGGTTGATCTTTCTATCAAAGTTAATTGTTCTTTCAAGACTGATTTCTTGCAACGGAAGCATATGAAGTATCTGAGATTCAAATTGGATGATGCTATCAAAAAGAGGGAGATGGTAGAGTATTGGATGCAGATGCTGAAGTTGTTGATCATGTTCAAGTAAAGAGTCTGAAGGTTTTGAAAGCACCAGTCTAAAGGGGAGATTGTTGGGCCATAATTTGGTTAGACTGACGCATATCAAAAGGCCATGACATGATCAAGACTAAAGTGACAAAAACGAAGACGAGTTGAAGAATTGCATTGGTATAATACCGAAATCCTTATGGATTTTGGTTAGGCTAGTGTGAAGTGAAATAAACAAGATTGAAGACAAAGCTACAAACCAAGGGGGAGATTGTTGGGCCTAGTTTATGTGGTTTGTACTTGGTCTACATATATTGTAGGTTCCCAGCCGGATCTACACGAGATATCGCATTCTACGTAGGTGCGGAATCCCTACGTAAGACGTTACGAGTATAGAAAACAATACGAGCTAATACACGATATGATAATCAAACACACGTTGTATTCCAACCGTAAACACGTGATACTATGATCACTGAATACAAACTCTCTGACTTGAATACACGAATAAACTGGAATTCTTATTGAATAAGCCGTAAACAAAACAACTTATATAGACACGACAACTTCGCCTGGCATGTTAAGGCGAAGTTGTCCCTAACTTCGCTTGTCTAACAAGTTCGCCCATATCAGCGAACTTGTTAGCAACTTCGCTTACATACAAAACTCAAATCTAACTAACACGATTACAGACACTCGACACTGAACTACTGACATCATGCACCAACAGACTCCCCCTTGGCAGTAGCTTCATCTCTTTAGCTTCAAACACGTGTCTAGTAATCTTCAATCTTCTATCTTCAAGCATGCACTCCTTCTCGAACACAAACCGAGACAACTCTTTGATATTTCCTCGCTTCGTCTTTCCAAGCAGGAATATAAAATATCTTCTTATCATTCAACACCTGCAAATCAGCTTGCGATAAGTTTACCAAGTGCATCGGATCATAAACTCTTAGCACCTCTTGTTCATCCTCGTCTTCCATCACTGCCTCAGCTGTCTCACAATCTACATACCACCACTTCAGGTCTTTAAGCACATTCCTCGGCATTTGTTTCATCGGCACTTCTTTCAAACACCGGATCGGATTATACTTCATAACCATCCAAGGTTTTCCATCAGCTCTTAAACCTCTATCCTTGTCTTCAACAAGTTTTCCCTTTTGTGGTTTCAACAGCTCAAATTTCTTCTCTTTTATACTCTCTTTCCACACAATCTTCCCAATGACTCTAGCCATATTATCGTCACTTCTGTTTATCAATCCCAATCTGGCTAATTCTTTCACTTCACATTCTGGCAGTGTATTCAACGATCTCAACATCCTTCTAAAGTACTGAACACCGTCATACCTTTTAATCACGAAGAGCCTCAACTGCTCATCATATATCCAGCAAATAATTCCTTTCTTCGCTTCAACATAGCCTTTAATGTTGTAACTCTTCTTAAACATTGTAGGAACCGCTGGTTTCTTTGTTTTGACGAACCACTGAGCATAGCCTTCCTTCCATCTAGGCTGCTATTCCCATTCAGTTTCATCACTTGCCATCTCTTTACTCATATCTGCTTTCTCAACGTCTGGTATGTCATGCTCAATATATTCCTCAACTATCTCTCCCTCTTCTATCTCTGTATCAATCACAATCTCTTCTCCAATCTTCTCTATCTCATCACTCGGTAGTACATCATCATCACCAACCAAACCATCATCCATCTCCTCTACGTCCACTACCACCACATCATCACCACCAGCTGCAGTTGTCGACTCCCCCTGAGTTGTGGAAGTTCCAAGAGCCTGATCAGTTCTTGGCAACTCACCACCTGCACCTTTCGATGCATTGGGATCATCGTCTCTATCATTTCGTCTCTTGGTCCTCAACTCATCGCCTTTACAGCTCGTCTCCCCCTGAGATGCCAAGAACTCCTTGAAAGCATCTATGATTTTTCATGTTGTACCAGCAGGGACGACTGCATCTGATTCTCTGCAACTAGGCGTTAAATAGCCTGGGTCTGGATAAGATTAATCCTTGACTGCTTTGCCACGACCCGTTCAAGTGCTGCTATTCGTTCAGAGTCTGATAGTGTTGCATCGAAATCGAACCTCATATGTGATATATCTTGAGTGTACTGAGGAGGGATTTCCGATGTCACCGGGACCTCAGAAGTAGAAATAGACGTAACCGCAGGTGGTATCGTCACCGATAACCCTGCAGTGGCCATAACAGTCGACTCGATAAATTGTGCCACGACCTCTGTTGGAGTAATAGTCGGAGGCCAAATGTAGATAAATTGTGCAACGAAACGATCTCAGGAGTCGAAAGTTGGAAAGTAGTGGGTGGGAGGCCAAATGTAGATGAGGTAGCCACCACGGGAACAACCGTAGCGCTTGGCCTTGTAACCTGTAGTGATGAGGGAACCATTGTCATACCGGATAGTGCTGGTGGAGTGAAACGTACCACCCTAGAGCTCTCACCGGCTCCCGATCCTGCACCTATCCGTTCCCTTCTTGACCTCCGGATCAACTGTTGTACCTCTTCCTCATAGTCTGACTCGCTGTCATCATCTGTTCTCTTTCTTTTCCCATGTAGTCTTTCTCGAGTTACCATAATCCTTCTTGCCTCTGCCACTTCATCATCAGAATCAGAACCAGCCACCGTAGCAGCTGTCCTAATAACATTCACAGTCGAAGCACGTTCAACCGGGACCTGTACGTTCTCCTCTGGATCCACCCGATCCATGTCAAAAAATCCCTGACCGCTGAACTCTGCGTCAAGGTCAACGTTCTCCTCCGGTGACACAACAGGAGCAGCAGGTATAGCTTGAGGTGCTCCTGCCTGTTGTGGTGCCGGGTCCCTAAACTCGTCCCCACGAGCAGGCACATAACTCGGGTTGATCAAGTACCCAAAAAGTGGAGTATGTCGAGGACGGAGCTCAGGTTTGCTCCTCACACTCGAAGATCTGCATTGGGCGAAGATTCTTTTATTCACACTCTCAACGTATCGGATCGGACGGGGCTGAGGAAGCGTTGGAGCAACATGATTCAAGATCATTTGAAGAAATCTTGGATACATGATAAATCGCTCACGCGCCATCGCTCTTCTTTGACGATCAATCTCATAAAAGACCATCTAACTAAAGCTGTATCGCTTGTTGTAAGTCAGAGCAGTCATCGCTGACTGCATGGTCGCGCCCATGCCATCAGTGCCCGCCTTTCTCCCTTACATGCAAACAATCATAACATGCATGAGAAAGCGCCACTGGTCAAGTAAAAATCCTTTCCTCCTCTGCGTATCCCCCAAGGGACCAGAGTATCCCATTCTCAAAAAACGCTCCATCACGGAAAGGAGCTACAAACTCTGTCGGGTCATCCCTTGTCTCATTTCCAAACCGTAAAGCCGCCCGGATTTGTTCAGAAGAGAACTGAACAATCTGATTGTTGACTGTTGCGCGCATTACCGGGGGTTCGACTCTACAGTCATATTCCACAGTCTGCCAAAAATCCTCAATGTTGGGCAAGGATATCGGCAGAGTTGTTGTAATCGCGTGGAATATCCGCGAGCGTAACAGAAATGTGATGATTTCGCGGAAATCATCAACTTCGCTCGCCTCCGGGTCTAATGTTATATACATGTTGTGACCCGGAAAGAACTGCCTCTGGTTATCACCTCCGTCATCACCGCCTGCACCACTTGCTCCAGCAACAGCAGCCATATCTGCAACAAACAGGTTAAGTTAGATAAACGTCAAAGCAAGTCACAAGTTCGCCTGTTACCATGAGCGAAGTTGTGATCTATTCTGTATAGGCGAAGTTAAAGGTGGGGCGAAGTTGGGAAACAACTTCGCTTCAACTTGAACTTCATCTGATAACTGTTAAGTAAAATGGTCCAGGCGAAGTTAATGATAACTTCGCCTAACCACAACATCGCCTCATAAACTGTTTCAAAATCTATAATCAGGCGAAGTTGCGGATAACTTCGCCCAACCTGTAACTTCGCCGAATTCGAATCGGCAACAGTTAGGATAATCAAACGACGTGTAAATGATGATTTTGGAGATCGAGGACTCCGTAACACATGATTTTATGAAGTTTTAGACGTTCAAGTAAACTACTATCACTTAATAACAAGTTTTAAATCGGGTGTTTAAGGTTCGAAAGAACGAGGTCGTGAATCGAGTCGAAACGACCGATGATTAACCTCAATAGACAATGATAATATGATAATCGAACCCTACACACCTTGAATTTGATTAGAATCGAAGTAAGAAAAACACAGATGATCGAGATCGATAAGTTCGCTAAGGTTTCGGAGTATAAGTTCGCTGGTTTTGAAATAATGAAACTGTTTGACCTAAAAACTTCTTTATATAGGGTCAAAGTTAGTACAGGCGAAGTTATCGATAACTTCGCCTATTCCAGGCGAAGTTATGAACAAGTTCACCGGTATTTACAAAACAAACCCCTATACTTTGAACAATTTTCAATAAAGTTTTAAAAACTTCCTTTAAAGCGTTAAATGATACGATCAAGACCAAGTAACCACGTATAAAATCATACAACTACATAAGTAACGAAAATTTGAAAAAAATAAAGTACACGGGATCAAATTTCAGTCTCGACAGGGACTACCATGTTTTAGAAAAGATCCGAACAGGAATCATACTAATTACGTGACTGTCACACAGATCCGTGTTCAGCTGTATTATGACATAAATAGACAGGTTGTAAGCATGTAATATACTTAAAATGGTTTTCATCGTTTCTGTGATACGAGTTAGGTTCAATTAAGCTCAAAACTTAAGTGGGCAACAACTCAGAGATTATGATATCTCCTATCTATTCTCAAAGCGTATTTGGCTTTCCCCAAGTCACCCCGAGTTGACCTCGACCCGTAGTGTCTGATTAAGTAACAATTACTCTTCGATCTTAGACTCTGCTTCCCGTTCACCTTCTTGCGTCTTGATTGAGAATCATTAACATTATGAACTCTAGAAATAATTTTTTTTAACATGTATATACACAACTTCAAGTAGAAAATAACTGCAAGTCCCGAATCTGGATCACTGCAGCGTCTTGACACGCTATCTTCACGGGAATCAGAACACTCACGGGCTCGTGTATGACTGGGTAATCGCTTTTCTGCCTATCATTCGGAAAGATATGTATGAAGACATGCACAACTCTTAAGGAGTTTACACACCATAAAAAGCTACCATGACATACAATGACTGTTCTAAAGTCTTTTAGGCCTAATAACTTCACTAGTTAAGCACACAGAATCAGTATATCTATTACTTTCCAAGGTTGGATCAATTTTCTGTTAAACATAGTAAAGAAACTTCTTACGAAGTAGTAGACTTGAAAAATAATTTCATCTCCCGGAAAGAAAAAAAATTTAACTTCAATCGCCCCGACCAAATCAAAGTCTTCAGGTAAACGACTATCCCGAAGATCCAATGGATCAGCTGGACCGACCACATACAAGTATGTGTCCTTCTAACTAAGTATGATCGACTAATTTTCAGCGAAAGAATGAAAACACATCATAAACCGCCCCGGTCACTTTCAGTCATCTGGTTAATAGCTATCCTCATATTCTACAAGTAGAAATGAGGACCAAACATATCCAAAGATATGTCCTTCAAACTGAGGCAACCGACATAATTCTAAGCGATAGTGACGTTTTTTTTTTTTTTTTTAAACAAAAACACACGACATGGTTACTCGGGAATGATCATCCCATTCAGCTCAACAAGGTTTTGAAATCTAGTTTTGTCAAACGCTTTCGTGAACAAGTCAGCGAAATTATCTAACGTGTCAACCTTTTCGAGCACAATCAGCTTCTTCTCAGCACAATCCCGTATAAAATGATGACGTATGTCAATATGTTTAGTTTTACTGTGATTCACGGGATTGTTAGTTACTGAGATAGCAGCAGTGTTATCAATGCAAATAGGAGTAAGTGAGAAATTCAGACCATAATCGCGCAACTGTTGTTGAATCCAAAGAACCTGGGAGCAGCAGTTGGATGCTGCTATGTATTCTGCTTCACAGGTTGAAATTGCGACTGAGGTCTGCTTCTTGCATTGCCACGACACTAGTCTGCCACCAAGAAACTGACATCCACCAGTTGTAGACTTCTGACTCTGATTGCACCCTCCATAATCAGAATCTGTGTAAGCGACTAGCTCCAAGTCTCCTCCTTTCGAGTATCACAACCCCAGCTTCGGCTTGCCTTTGAGATACCGCAGTATCCTCTTCGCACCCTTCAAATGAGATTCTTTTGGGTTTGCCTGAAAGCGTGCACAAAGACAAACAGCAAACATTATATCAGGCCTAGAAGCAGTTAAGTACATTAAAGAACCTATAATAGCCCGATATTGGGTTGGGTCCACGTCTGCATCGTTGTCTGAATCAGCACCCAATTTGTGATTGACGCAGACTGGAGTATCATATGGAGTGCTGTCTTCCATCTTGAAGCGTTTGAGAACATCATGGACATACTTCGTCTGATGAATGAACATCCCATCTTTCTTCTGATCAACCTGCAATCCTAAAAAGAAGGTTAGTTCACCCATAGCACTCATTTCAAATCTCTTCTTTATGACGGCCTCAAACTCCTGACACATGGCGACCTTTGAAGCAGCAAAGATAATGTCGTCCACGTAGACTTGCACCAGTAGAAAGTCGCTCCCTTTTCTCTTGAAGAACAATGTGCTGTCAATCTTACCTCTTTCAAACTCATTCTCAAGCAGGTAATCGGATAACGTTGAGTACCAGGCACGTGGTGCCTGATGTAGTCCATACAGCGCTTTACTTAGCTTGTACACGTGATCGGGAAAGTCAGGGTCAGGAAAACCCGGAGGTTGCTCAACATACACAACCTCGTCGACTTTACCGTTTAGGAACGCACTCTTCACATCCAACTGAAAGACCTTCATCTCCTTATGAGCAGCAAATGCCAAAAACAGCCGAATGGCTTCCAATCTTGCCACAGGAGCAAACACCTCATTGTAATCAATCCCCTCTTGTTGATTAAAGCCTTTAACAACCAGCCTCGCATTGTTCCTGATAACAATCCCTTTCTCATCTCTCTTGCATTTGAAGACCCATTTTGTGCCAATCGCATGCACATTCCTTGGTTTTTCAACCAAATTCCATACTTCCATTTTCTTAAACTGAGCTAACTCTTCTTGCATGGCTTCGACCCACGAGCTGTCCTTAAGAGCCATTTGATAGTTCTTTGGTTCAATCTGGCTGATGAAGCAGGTGTACAAGCATTCGTTGATAATGCCTGTGTCTTTAATGCATGTGAAAACACAGGAGTGCTCATTCAAGCTTTTTCTTGTTTGTACACCGGCGGACAGATCACCTATCACATTCTCCAAAGGATAATCTTTGTGAATTCTCGTAGTCGGAACCGAACTGACATTCAGATTATCTTCCAAGTTCGAAGATAGCTCATCAATGTGTGATTGATGTTGAGAGTGAAACGGATTGATGAATTCCTCTTCAGTAGAGGCAGCAGGGGTATTGACAGCATTTGACAAGGAAGGCTGACATTCATCATACTGTGGTCGTTGCACCAAAGTGTCTTCCTCATCGCATATCATCTTCGTAGCAATTCTTTCCTCAACTTCTACAAAATCCAAATAAGGCATGTTAAAAGATTTAAAAAGTCTATCATAGTCGAAAACCCCAGCGGGTCCCGTGCTTGGTTTTGGTGATTTGTAACTTGTGATATCAGTGTTACACACCACCTCAACCTTGCTGGTCGATGTATTAAAGACCCGTCTGTTGGGAGTCCCAACAACGTATCCGACTAAGATTCCTTCGTCGGCTACTTCACCAAATTTAGAATTGGTCTTTAATATCGAACACGGGGACCCGAATGGTTCAAGACCACTCAAGTTGGGCTTTCTCCCATGCATAAGTTCATAACAGGTTTTATTTAATCTTTTAACAGTTAACACTCTATTAAGGATAAAACAGGCTGTTGCAACAGCTTCAGCCCAGAACACCACGGGAAGTTTCGAATCAGCCAGCATGGTTTTGGCTCCTTCAATTAAGGTTCTGTTCTTCCTCTCAGCCACTCCATTTTGTTGCGGTGTATACGGTGCGCTGTATTGGTGTTCTATCCCCTTCTGTAAGCAGAAGATCTCCATCTCATAGTTCTTGAACTCAGTTCCATTGTCACTCCTGATGAATTTAACCCGTTTCCCCATGATATTCTCAACCTTGGTAATCAAATTCTTTACCATCTGCACTGTTTCATCCTTTGACTTCAGGAAATATACCCAGGAATATCGAGAGAAATCATCAGTGATCACCAAACAGTAAGATGTTCCTCCTAGAATTTTTACATTCACGGGACCGAAGAGATCCATGTGAAGTAATTCTAGGGTACTGACAATTGAATTGACCTTCTTGGTGAGATGGGATTTCTTGTGTTGCTTTCCCTTTTTGCATGATACGCATTTGTCTTCAAAGTTGAAATTCTTCAAGGGAACACCCAGCACAAGCCCATTTTTGACAAGGTAGTTTATTTTCCGAAGATGAATGTGCCCCATTCTCCTATGCCACAACTCGGACTCCGATTCAGTTGCTTTTGACAGAAGACACGATTCTTCTGTGGCCATCTCAGTAGACCTCATGTCCATGATATACGTATTCTTCACTCTTGGAGCCTTCATAACAATCCAATCCTCTGGTATCTTAAAACCAGGATATAGCACGATCGCCTCATTCTTTGTAAAATGTACGGTGTACTCTTTGTCACAGATCTGCGAAACACTCAGCAGATTGTGCTTCAGTTCTTCAATAAAATTTACTTTCTCCAAAGTCATCTTTCCATTCGACACCGTCTCTATTCCTGTAATCCTTCCACCGCTCTCTCCTGCGAAACTCACTCTTCCTCCTTGAACAGGTTTCAAGTCGTGTAACAATTTCTTGTTACCCGTCATGTGCCGGGAACAACCGCTATCCACAACCCATTGATTGTTGGCAGCCCTGTTCAACTGTTCCTGCACGATTAAAGCAGATGATTAAAATCTGGGGACCCAAGACCGATTGGTCTTGGGTCGATACATCCCGTACCTTGGCTGTCCAAAGTTAGTATCATAATAATTTCTGTGAGTCCTAACATGATACCTTCTTGTGGATTGACTATGAGGCCATCCAAACCTTCGTGAATTAAAAGAATTATTACTTAAGGTTTGGTTGTTAGCAGTGAAAAACTGAGATCTATTTCTTTGAAAACCTGGATTAGTCCATTTTCTGAAATTTGATGAGTTTTCATTTTTACCGTTATATTGATTACCGTTAGTTCTTTTCTCAGATTTTGAAGTCCTCACACCTCTGAATTTCTGCTTCAGAGGGCAATCAGCAACAAGGTCCTAATTGATTACATCTAAAACAACTCCTGTGTTCAACTTTCTTATCAAAAGTTTTCTTAGATGTTGAGGCTGTATTACTGCCCGTTTGTCTCACATATGGTGGGACATACGGGTTTAGTGGAGACTTCTTTTCAGGTGTTTTATTTTTCTCTCCACTTTTTGGTAACACTTCCTCTTGTTTTGTCTCACTCGACTCAGAAGACTTGTCTGAGTTAGATGAGACAGGACTCGGAGCAGAAATCTTAACACTTGCAACAGGCTTACTAACTTCTGGTTCTTTAATAGTAACTTTAACTGGAACTGTCTGACCATAGTCAACATCAACAGATTTCTGATTACTAGGATCATAAGTGTAATTATGATTGAAAGGTGGTGGAACTTCATGTTAACCAATTCCTCCCCTTTTGGGGGAACCTTGATCACTAACGAGGTGATCAAGTATAGCGGAGGAATTTCTGAATTGCTCAAGTTTCCTGTAAAGTTCCACCACTTTTACCTGGTGATCAGCTATCTGTTTTTCCCTTTCAGCTATTAGTTTGGTTTTCTCCTCTAGAACCTCATAGCTAAGATCAATCACTTGAATTTTTTCAGCAAGCTTTGCTTTAAGACTTTTAATATCCTTCTCACTAGCTTTAATTTTTACTTTGTAACTATTTTCTCTAGCTTTAGTGAAATGATGATCTTCTTTTAAAGTTTTAAATTGCGCATCCAAACTAACAAACTGATCAGTTATAGTTGTCAGTTGTTCAGACAGATGTTCACACTTAGTACAAGGGAGTTCGGTACTTACCTCGGAGAGCTGGTCTGCCACATCTGCCATGTAAGCTTCATTTTCGCCAGTTCCCTTCTCACTATCTGCAGTTTCGATTTTTGCAAATTGGCCTGTTCAAATACTTCTTCAACATGCAGATTCCAGTTGTACTCCTCGTTCTGTCTGGAAATCATGACTTTATAGTCATTACCACTACCACTCTGCTGTGTAGATCTGTTTTGACTGCGTTCTACACGTTCATTTTTGCACTCTTTTACAAAGTGGCCATTCTGCTGACAGTTGTAACAGCGAACCTTCGACTTATCAAACCCTGGCCTCTCACCGACAAACTTCCTGCCAGTCTTCTTCATGAACCTCTTAACCCTTCTGACAATCATAGCCATCTGCCACTGCAGATCCATCTCCTCCAGATCATCACCGTCAATCTGATCATAGTCTTCATCCAAAATTGCAGGATCAACAATCTTACCCTGAATGTAATTCTCATACGAAGTAATAAAAGATGCATAGAGAGCAAACTGCTGTTCAGCAGATTTAACACTCATGGGCATCTTCAAGTAGTTGTTGTTTGAAACACTTGGGGTAAAACTACTCTTGGTTGCTTGAGGTTGAGAAGCATTTGATCCTCCAGCTACAAAGCACACATCACCGTTCATGTTGAGAGATACATGTCCTTCATGTGTTGAGCTAGCGCCTGACTCTCCCTTAGAGTAATAAGCAGACGATTCAGTTTTCGAACTTGATCCTGAGTTAACCTTTGCACCATACATACCCGGATCTTGAACCTGATCGGTAGGTGTCTCCTTTCGTACCATGTTCAGTTCAAACGTTCTTAGCTTGTTAACTGCTGTCTCTAGGTCATAGTCAGCAAAGTCTTTGTCTTCTCTCATCAACAAAGTATACATCTCCCATTTCGGTGGGAGAGCATCAAGAAGCTTTTCAACAATCTCATCTTCTTTGTAAACAATTGAATAGTTGCTGAGTTCAGTCATCAGATGATGTAGGTTCCTGGACGGATCGTACACGGGATGTCTCTAACAACGCAGGTGCGGAATCCCTGCGTAGGTAGATACGAGTGTAGAGAATATAGAGATCGAACACACAAGCAATAAACCAACCACGTTATATTGATAACAAACACGTGACCCGAGGTCACCGTTACAGACTATGACACGTAACTCGGTTACTGAAAACTGAAACGAAAACCCTAAACGAACAACCTTCAACTGTTTCGTCTGAAACAGTATATAAACACGACAACTTCGCCACAGGCGAAGTTGTCAATAACTTCGCTGATTCAACAAGTTCGCCATAGCGAACTTGTTGACAACTTCGCGCATTACAAAACAAACATAAACAAAACATAATTACATTACAGACTCGATTACAAATGCTAGACTATGAACTACTGACATACATGTACCAACAGACTCCCCCTTGGCAGTAGCTTCATATCTTGATCTTCAAATCTTGAGTCTTGTAATCTTTACCTCTACGCGTGCGCCCCTTCTCTCACACATACCGACACTACCCTTTGATATTTCCTAGCTTGATCCTTCCAAGCAGGAATGTAGAAGATCTTCTTCTCGTTGAGCACTTTCAAATCATCCTTCGATAGATTAACAAGATGCATCGGGTCGTACACCCGAAGTACTTCTTGTTCATCCTCATCTTCCATTACCGCCTCAGCTGTCTCACAATCCACGTACCACCATTTTAAATCTTTTAGGACGTTCTTGGGCATAACTTTCATCGGTACTTCTTTCAAATGACGGACTGGTTTATACTTCATTACCATCCAAGGTTTGCCGTCAGCCCTCATTCCACGATCTTTGTCTTCTATCAACTTTCCTTTTTGAGGCTTTAGGAGTTCAAACTTTTTGTCTTTAATGGCTTCTTTCCAGACGATCTTCCCAATGATTCTTGCCATATCATCATTACTTCTATTGATCAGCCCCAATCTCGCTAAATCTCTCACCTCACATTCTGGTAAGGAATTCAGAGATCTCAACAATCTCTTAAAGTACTGAATGCCGTCGTACCGTTTGATCACAAATAGTTTCAGCTCTTTGTCGTACAACCAGCATATGATTCCTTTCTTTGACTCTGCATAGCCCTTTATATTATAAGTCTTTCTGAACATCGTTGGCACTGCAGGCTTCTTGGTTTTAACAAACCACTGAGCACAGCCTTCTTTCCAGTTCGGCTGCTCCTCCCATACTGTATCTTCGATCACACTCTCATCCCCCAATTCTGATCTCTCAACAGCTGGAATCTCATGTTCCACTGACTCATCTACAATCTCACCTTCTTCTAACACATCTTCCACATTAATCTGTTCTCCAATCCTCTCAATCTCATCCATAGGCAACACGTCATCATCATCCATCAACTCATCGTCCTCCTCCTCATCCAACTCCTTCAACGCATCAATAACGTCTTCAACATCAGCGTCGTCATCCACAACTACAACATCATCACCATCTGCATTTGTAGACTCCCCCTCAGTTGTGGAAGCTCCAAGAGCCTGAGAGGTTCTTGGCAGCTCATCACCTGCACCTGAAGGTGCATTGGGATCATCGTCATGATCTTCTCGTCTTTTCGTTCTCAACTCATCGCCCCTACACGACTTCTCCCCCTGAGATGCCAAGTAATCCTTGAAGGCATCTATTATTCGTCCATGTTCTACCAGGAGGGCAGCTTGTAGTCGATTGGATTCCACTAGGCGGTCAATAGTCTTTGACTGTTCAGCAACAATCCGCTCTAGCGAAAGAATCCTCTCGGTATCTGAAGTAGGCAATGGAGTTGGTGGAACATCAGCAGAAGTGACCGCAGGTGGTACACTTGGTAACCCTGCAGTAGAGGTGATTGTCGACTCCACAAACCGTGCAACTACCACCGGTGGATTAAGCGGTTGAGGTGGTAGGGACACAATTGTTGGTGCCGACGTCTCGATCGCTGAAACCTGTGCAGTAGTAGGAATAAGAGACATACCAGATAGGGCAGGTGGAGCAAAACGTACTAGTCTTGAAGATTCTCCAGCTCCCGAACCTATCCCTCTCTGTTCTCTTCTTGAGCGTCTTAGCACAATCTGTACTGCCTCCTCTTCATCCACTTCATCCTCATCCTCCCCCACAGTTCTCGGCCTCTTTCCCGTAGTCCGTTCACGAGACACCATAAGCCTTCTTGCCTCAGCAAACGTCTCGTCTAGATCAGAGTCAGCTACCGAAGTAGCTGCTCTGGTAACATCCATAAACTGAGGACCCGAGACATCCATATCAAACAAACCATGTCCACTAAAAGCAGCATCTAGATCAACGTTTTCAGCAGTGGACACAGCCTGAGATATAGTAGCTGGCACAGCAGCAGAAGATACAACAGGCGCAGCTGATACAGCATGAGGTGCTGCCGCCTGATGTGGTTGCGGATCCCTGAACTCGTCCCCTCCTGCAGGAACATACTCCGGGTTAATGAGATACCCGAAAAGTGTAGTATGCCTGGGACGCCGCTCAGGGTTGCTTCGAGTGCTCGACGTTCTGCACTGAGCAAAGATACGTTTTGTTACGCACTCAACATATCTGATAGGGCGTCTTTGCGGTACAGACGGAGCGACATGATTGATAATCATTTGTAGGAACCGAGGATACATAATAAAACGCTCGCGCGCCGTCGCCCGTCTCTGACGATCAATCTCGTAAAAGATTAGCTGACTAAACGAATATCTGCGGTTGTAAGTCAGCGCAATCATAGCCGATTGCATCGTCGCACCCATCCCATCTGTTCCTGCCTTTCTGCCGGACATGCATACTATCAACACATGCATCAAAAAGCGCCATTGATCCAGCAGAAAGCCTTTCCTCCTCTGCGAGTCCCCCAGCGGACCCGAATAACCCATCCTTAAGTAAGCTCCGTCACGGAAAGGAGCTACGAATTCCGTTGGGTCGTCTCTCGTTTCATCACCGAACTGCAGAGCCAACCGTATGTCTTCCGAGGAAAACTGTATGTCTTGACCATTGACAGTTGCTCGCATCACTGGAGGCTCAGGTCTGCAATCATAATACACCGTCTGCCAGAAATCTTGAATGTTGGGCAGAGATATGGGTAGTGTATTAGTGATCGCGTGAAAAACTCGTGATCGTTGGAGAAATGTGATAATCTCCCTATAGTCTTCAACGCCTCGTGCGTCTGGATCCAAAGTGATGTATTGGTTATGAGCTGGGAAGAATTGTCGTTGCTCATCACCATCATCACCTCCAGCACCTCCAACAGCAGCCATATCTGCACAAAACAAATCAAGTTAGAGACCATATAATCATCTCACAAGTTCGCTGTGAACCATATGCGAAGTTGTGATGTACAGGCGAATTTAAAGTTGAGGCGAAGTTGGGAACAACTTCGCTTCATCTGTAAGTTCGTCTATAAACTTATAAAAAATTTGAAATAGGCGAAGTTATGTTCAAGGCGAAGTTATGGATAACTTCGCCATAGGCGAAATTAAGCTTCAAGCGAAGTTGTGGATAACTTCGCTGAAGGCGAACTTAAGCCACTGGCGAAGTTGAGAATAACTTCGCGTAAACCTTAACTTCGCCTGAATCTGAAATGGCGACTGTTCAGATTCAAACAAGATTTATCCGATGTATCGGACCGATTTAACGATCTAACAATGAAGTCCAACATATTTCAATGGTGTTAGGACGAAAAGGTCGTCCATGAACACGTAACGTGAGGTCGGAAAACTTGGTTTCTAAGGTTCGACGACCCGAGGTCTCGAACCGGGTAAAACTATAACGAGAAAGATAGGATGTTATTGACTACACATACCACTAGTATAGTAGAAACAAGGAACACAAGATCGAAATCGAAAGTGAATAACAAGATCCGGATGTATTGGTTTTGAGAACAAGTTCGCCGGTAAATCGAGAAAAAGTATACAGTTTACTGTTTACAATCCCTTATATAGGGCAGAGTTGGTTCAGGCGAAGTTACGCTTAACTTCGCCAAGGCGAAGTTAAGCACAACTTCGCTGAATTCAACAACTTCGCCCGTAATTTTCAAAATCAGCCCTTTAAGTTTGAATAATCCTGAATTTAACCTTAGAAATTACCAAAAAGAGTTAAACAAATATGATCAAGACCCAGTAACCAACAATAAAATAATATAACTACAAAAACTAAAAAAAATTTTAGAAAAATTTTAACGAAATAAGGGATCAAATTTCAGTCTAGTCAGGGACCACTACGTTTTAGAAAAGATCCTAACAGGAATCATACTAACGATGTGACTGTCACTTAGATCCGTGTTTGGCTGTATTATGACATAGAGAAACAGGTTGTAAGCATGTAAATAACTTAAATGGTTTTCATCGTTTCTGTGATACGGATTAAGGTTCAGTTAAGCTCAAAATTTAAGTTGGCAACATCTCATAGATAATGGTGTCTTCTATCTATTCTCAAAGCGTATTTGGCTATACCCAAGTCACCCCGAATTGACTTCGACCCATAGTGTCTGATTAACTTGTATATACTCGTTGACTGCTTCCCGTTCTCTTCTTACTCCAGACATGAGAAGTCTTGATTGTTACTATGTCTCATAAGTACTAAAAATATACATTTTTTTTTTTTTTTTTTTTTTTTTTTTTTTTTAACCAAACATTCTTATTGACTTCGGAGTATTAAACTACTGCAAGTCCCGAATCTGGATCACTGCAGTGTCTTGAAATGCTTTCTTCACGGGAATCAGATCACTCAGGGGCTCGTGTATGACTGGGTAGTCGCTTTTCTGCCTATCATTCGGAAAGATATGTGTGAAGACATTCAAAACTCTTAAGGAGTTTCCACGTAAATTCGAGTAGTTTAAGTTAGTATCACATACACTTTTACGCACCATAAAAATTACCACGACATACAATGACTGTTCTAAAGCCTTTTAAGCCTAATAACTTCACTAGTTAAGCACACACGATCAGTATATATATCATTTTCCAAGGTTGGATCAATTTTCTGTTAAACACAGCATAGAACTTCATACGAAGTAACAGACTTGAAAATTAATTTCATTTCCCTTAAAAAAAAACTTTAAATTCAATCGCCCCAATCACGTCAAAGTCGTCAGGTAAACGGCTATCCTGAAGATCCAATGGATCAACTGGACCGACCACATATAAGTATGTGTCCTTCTTACTAAGTATGACCGACTAATTTTCAGCAACTGAAAGAACACACGTCATAGCTGCACCGGTCACTTTCAGTCTTCCGGTTAATGGCTATCCTCATTCTCTAAGTTGAAACGAGGACCAAAACATATCCTAGGATATGTCCATCAAACTGAGGTAACCGACTAATTTTAAGCAAAAATAACCCATGTTTTTTTTTTTTTTTTTTTTTTTTTTTTTTTTTTTTTTAAATCAAAGACATGGTTACTCGGGATTGATCATCCCGTTTAGCTCAATTAGGTTTTGAAATCTGGATTTATCAAACGCTTTTGTAAACAAGTCAGCAAAATTTTCAAGTGTATCAACTTTTTCGATCTTGATCAGTTTCTTCTCAGCACAATCCCGTATGAAGTGATGACGAATGTCAATATGCTTAGTTTTACTGTGCTTCACGGGATTGTTAATTACTGAGATGGCGGCAGTGTTATCAATTAAAATAGGAGTAAGTAAGAAATTCAGACCATAGTCGCGCAATTGTTGCTGAATCCACAAAACCTGAGAGCAGCAGTTGGATGCTGCCATGTATTCAGCTTCGCATGTTGAAATTGCAACTGATGTCTGTTTCTTGCACTGCCAGGAAACTAATCTTCCTCCAAGAAACTGACAGCCTCCTGTTGTTGACTTCCGACTCTGATTACAGCCACCATAATCAGAATCTGTATACGCCACCAGTTCAACGTCTCCCCCCTTTGGGTACCACAACCCTAGTTTCGGCTTACCCTTAAGATACCGCAAAATCCTCTTCACACCTTTCATGTGAGATTCCTTTGGGTTTGCCTGAAAACGAGCACAAAGACAAACAGAAAACATTATATCGGGCCTAGAAGCAGTTAAATACATTAATGAACCTATTATCGCCCGATACAGAGTAGGGTCCACATCTGCGTCACCATCTGATTCAGCGCCCAATTTGTGATTGACGCAGATTGGGGTGTCATATGGAGAACTGTCCTCCATCTTGAATCTCTTCAGCACATCATGAACATACTTTGTTTGATGAATGAACATCCCATCCTTCTTCTGATCAACCTGCAATCCTAGAAAGAAGGTTAGTTCACCCATAGCACTCATCTCGAATCGTTTCTTCATGACAGCCTCAAAATCCTGACACATGGATACTCTTGATGCAGCAAAAATGATATCATCCACGTAGACTTGAACCAGTAAGAAGTCACATCCTTCTCTCTTCACAAACAGCGTACTGTCAATCAATCCCCTTTCAAAACCATTTTCCAGCAAGTAGTCCGATAACGTTGAATACCAGGCACGAGGTGCCTGATGTAACCCATATAACGCCTTGCTCAACCTGTATACGTGATCCGGAAAGTCTGGGTCAGGAAAACCTGGAGGTTGCTCAACAAACACAACCTCATCAACTTTCCCATTAAGAAACGCGCTCTTCACATCTAACTGAAACACCTTCATCTTTTTAGATGCAGCAAACGCCACAAACAATCGAATCGCTTCTAACCGGGCAACAGGAGCGAAAACCTCATTGTAGTCAATACCCTCTTGTTGATTAAAACCTTTAACAACCAACCTCGCCTTATTTCTCACGATAATCCCCTTTTCATCCCTCTTGCACTTGAACACCCATTTCGTGCCTATAGCATGCACATTTCTTGGTTTTTCAACCAAGGTCCAAACTTCCATTTTCTCGAACTGAGCCAACTCTTCTTGCATGGCTTCGACCCACGAGCTGTCCTTTAAAGCCATTTGATAATTCTTTGGTTCAATTTGGCTTATAAAGCAGGAGTACAAACATTCATTCATTATCCCTGTTTCTTTTATACTTGAATAAACACAGGTGTGCTCATTCAGGCTACTTCTGGTTTGTACACTCGAGGACACATCACCTATAACGTTCTCCAATGGGTGATCTTTGTGAATTCTCGTGGTCGGAACAGCACCGACATGCAAATTGTCTTCCAAGTTCGAAGAGATCTCATCTATGGTTGTTTCTGGCTGAGAGTGAAAAGGATTAATAAATTCATCTTCAGTTGAGGCCGCAGGGGTATCGATCGTGTTTGATGTGGAAGGTTGAGATTTCTCAAAAATCTGATGTTGCAACATATTCTCTTCCTCATCAAGTATCATCTTCGTCACAGCTCTTTCGTCTTCTTCAGAAATTTCCAAATTAGGTACGTTAAACGACTTAAAAAGTTTAACATAGTCAAACAGCTCAGCAGGTCCATTGCTTGGTTTTGGCGGTTGGTAACTAGTAATGTCGGTGTTACAAACCACCTCCACCTTGCAAGTCGACGTATTGAAGACCCGTCTGTTGGGAGTCCCAACAACATAACCGACTAGGATTCCCTCATCGGCCACTTCACCAAATTTCGAGTTAGTCTTCAAAATCGAACAAGGAGACCCAAAAGGTTCAAGACCGCACAAGTTGGGCTTCCTTCCGTGCATAAGCTCGTAACAAGTTTTTCCAAGTCTCTTAACGGTTAACACCCGATTCAGAACATAGCAGGCTGTAGCAACTGCTTCAGCCCAGAACATCACAGGAAGCTTTGAGTCTGCCAGCATAGTTCTGGCTCCTTCAATCAACGTTCGGTTCTTCCTTTCAGCTACTCCGTTCTGTTGTGGAGTATACGGAGCGCTGTATTGATGCTCAATACCCTTCTGAAGACAAAAGATTTCCATCTCAAAGTTCTTGAACTCTGTCCCATTGTCGCTTCTGATGAATTTAACTGATTTACTCATGACGTTCTCGACTTTTGTAATCAGATTCTTCACCATCTGAGTCGTCTCGTCTTTCGTTTTCAGAAAATATACCCACGAGTATCGCGAGTAATCATCAGTTATCACCAAGCAGTAAGAAGTACCACCTAGACTTTGTACATTCACCGGACCGAAGAGATCCATATGAAGTAGTTCTAGAGTACCAGCAATTGAGTTGATTGTCTTGGTGAGATGGCTTTTCTTGTGTTGTTTTCCCTTCTTGCACGCTATGCATTTATTTTCAAAGTTAAAACTCTTTAAGGGAACGCCCATCACAAGCCCATTTTTGACAATGAAGTTCATCTTACGAAGATGAATATGTCCCATTCTCCTGTGCCATAATTCTGATTCTGATTCGCTTGCCTTCGTCATTAAACAGGATTCTCCGGTGGCCATTTCAGTAGACCTCATATCCATCACATATGTATTCGTTTCACGTGGAGCTTTCATTACTATCCATTCTTCTGGTATATGAAAACCAGGCTTCAATACAATCGCTTCATTCTTAGTGAAATGGACAGTGTATTCTTTATCACAGATCTGCGACACACTCAGCAGATTGTGCTTTAATTCCTCCACAAAATTTACGTTTTCAAGTGTCATTCTCCCGTTCGACACAGTTCCTCTACCGGTAATCCTTCCTCCGCTTTCACCAGCAAAACTAACTCTAGCTCCCTGAACAGGTTTTAAGTCTTGCAACAAGTGTTTGTTGCCTGTCATGTGCCTGGAACAGCCGCTATCAACAATCCAAAGATTGTTTGCAGCCCTGTTCAACTGTTCCTGCACAATAAAACAAAGAGTTAGAATCTTGGGACCCAAGACCAATTGGTCTTGGATCGATACGTCCCGTACCCTGGCTTTCTTAAGTTAGCATCAGGATAATTTCTGTAAGTCCTGTTAGGGAATCTCCCTGCAGATTGTGTGTAATGCCTTCCAAACCTTTGAGAATTGAAGGTGCTATATCTTGAGGTTTGGTTGTAAAACTGAGGTTGGTTTTTATGAAAACTTGAATTCGTTACATTTTGGCATTTTTTAAAGTTTTCATTTTTAGCAGTAACAAAATGACGCTTATACTCAGTTTTATTTGGCTTCATACCTCTTAATCTCGGCTCCAGAGGGCAATCTGCAACTAAATGCCCTAACTTATTACATCTAAAGCAACACCGACTCTCCAATTTCTTGTCAAATGTTGGTTTGGATGTAGAGGTAGTGTTACCAGCCGTTCATCTCACATAAGGTGGGACGTACGGATTGAGTGGAGAACTCTTTTTAGAAACTTTATTTGTATCTCCATCGGTGGGTAACCCTACCTTCTCTTTTGTCTGATCAGATTCGGACAACTTATCCGAATCCGATGAGACTGGACTCAAAACAGAAATATTCACATTAGAAACTTTCGAACTTGTTTCTCCACAGCTAACACTTGGTTTTACACTTGTAATCTTGATTGGAGTTGTCTGAGGAACTTCGAAATCGACAGATTTCTGAACACTCGGATTATAAGTATAGTTGTGGTTAAAGGGTGGTGGAACTTCATTATATCCGATTCCTCCCCTCTTTGCAGAGGTACCTGGATCACTCACGAGGTGATCAAGGATGGCCGAGGAATTTCTGAACTGCTCAAGTTTGCGGTTCAGTTCCACCACCTTTACCTGGTGGTCAGCAATCTGTTTATCTCGATCAGCAATCACTTTAGTTTTTTCCTCCAAAACTTCATAACTAAGATCAATTATTTCAATTTTCTCAGCAAGTTTAATTTTTAAGCTTTGAACGTCTTTTTCACATGCTTTTATTTTAATTTTATAACTCGTTTCTCTTGCTTTCGTAAAATGGTGATCTTCTTTAATAGTTTTAAAGTCAGCATCTAAATGGACATACTGATCAGTTATTGTTTTAAGTTGCTCAGACAAATTCTCACAACTAGTACAAATAGTTTTAGGACTTACCTCGGAGCGATTATCTTTGTCATTTGCCATGAAAGCGGTTTCTTCTTCATTTGCTTTCTCAATTTCTTCAACCTTCTTACATTCTTCAGCTTCAGACTCAGCCATGTTTGCTTGCTCACCAGAACCACTTGAGCGTTGATTCCAGTTGTACTCTCCTGCCTCTCTGGTCAACATGGCATTTATCTCTCTGTTAACTCCTGAGTGTTGTGTAGGTCGACCTTGTCCTCGTTCAACCCTCTCATTTCTGCATTCCTTGGCAAAGTGCCCGTACTGTTGACAATTATAGCACCTTACTTTGGACTTGTCGAACCCGGGCCGACCACCAACAAACTTTCTCCCCGTCTTATTCATGAAACGCTTGACTCTCCTCACTATCATGGCCATTTGCCATTGCAAATCCATCTCCTCCAGATCATCAGCATCGATCTGGTCATAATCCTCATCTAGAACAGCAGGGTCCACAATCTTCCCCTGGATGTAGTTTTCATAGGAAGCAATAAATGATGCATAGACTGCAAACTGCTCTTCAGCAGATTTTACACTCATAGGCATCTTGGAATGACTATTGCTAGATGCATTTGCAGAAAAACTACTTGTGGATGCTTGAGGCTTTGAAGTACTAGATCCTCCAGCAACGAAACATACATCACCATTCGTGTTTACAGAAACTTTTCCTTCATGAGACGAGTCAGAGCCTGACTCCCCTTTCGAGTAAAAAGCAGCAGATTCAGGCCTTGAACTTGAGCCTGAGTTAACCTTAGCACCATACATACCAGGGTCTTGTATCTGATCTGTTGGTGTTTCCTTTCGAACCATATTAAGCTCATAAGTTCTGAGCTTGTTTACTGCCGTTTCAAGATCACAATTTGGAAAGTCTCTGTCTTCCCTCATAAGGACGGTGTACATTTCCCACTTCGGTGGGAGAGCATCGAGAAGCTTTTCAACGATCTCTTCTTCTCGGTAAGCAATTGAATAATTGCTGAGCTCTGTCATTAGATGATAGTATCTGGTGATAATATCATCCAGTGATTCGTTCTTCAAAAATTTGAAGACGGAGAACTGGGTTTTTAAGAGTTTGATCTTTGATGCACGTATACCCACATTCCCCTCGAATCTATTTTCAAGAGCATCCCAAAGCTCTCTCGCAGAAGTGTACTTTCGGAACGTATGGAGAACCTCTTGAGGAAGTGCCATTGTTATCGCAGCATGGGCCTTGCTTTCGGCCTCGTACATTTTCTTCTCTTCGTCCTCCATTTTGCTGTACTTCTTAACCACATCGCGACCTTCGTATTGCGCAGTTGGAGGGATATATCCATCCTGGATGCACACCCACATTTTGGCATCCTGGTATTTGATGTATTGGATGAATCTGTCCTTCCATGCCACGAAGTCAGTTCCCTTCATCAGCCTCGGGGCCTTAGTGGCAGACCCCGCTTCTACCTCCATCTTGACCAAGTCGGAGATATTGATCGACGACATCCTTGCAAAAACCTGAAAAACCTGGAAAAACAAAAAAATATTAAAACAGCTCAGTTGGCGAAGTTAAGAATAACTTCGCTTGAAGGTTAACTTCGCTGAAAGAGAACTTCGCTGAGATCTTAAATTCGCTTGATTTGGGCGAAGTTAAGAATAACTTCGCTTAGCTCTGGCGAACTTATGAGTTGAGCGAACTTGGGTTTGAAGCGAAGTTGCGGATAACTTCGCTAAGGCGAACTTATGAAGTGAGCGAAGTTGTAGTTAACTTCGCTAATCCTTATATCTTCGCCAAAAACCCTAATTCCAGCGACGGCAACTTCGCCTGAAGAATGGTAACTTCGCCCGATGAACGGTAACTTCGCCCGATGAACAGGAAAGTTTGTTCAGATCTGTTTTCGTCAATCCAGCAGCTCCCGATCAATGCAAAGGCTTGAAAATGACTGTCAAGCACTAGCAAAACTCAATCCCAACAAAAACACGTCCCGCGAATAGGTCAAACGAGACGTTTTCTACACCCGCGTGAAATCCCGAACCTCACAATCGAGCCGATTGGCTCTGATACCAATTGTAGGTTCCTGGACGGATCGTACACGGGATGTCTCTAACAACGCAGGTGCGGAATCCCTGCGTAGGTAGATACGAGTGTAGAGAATATAGAGATCGAACACACAAGCAATAAACCAACCACGTTATATTGATAACAAACACGTGACCCGAGGTCACCGTTACAGACTATGACACGTAACTCGGTTACTGAAAACTGAAACGAAAACCCTAAACGAACAACCTTCAACTGTTTCGTCTGAAACAGTATATAAACACGACAACTTCGCCACAGGCGAAGTTGTCAATAACTTCGCTGATTCAACAAGTTCGCCATAGCGAACTTGTTGACAACTTCGCGCATTACAAAACAAACATAAACAAAACATAATTACATTACAGACTCGATTACAAATGCTAGACTATGAACTACTGACATACATGTACCAACAGATGATAATATCTAGTGATGATATCATCAAGTGATTCATTCTTCAGATACTTGAAGACCGAGAATTGGGTTTTTAGAAGTTTAATCTTTGACGCACGAATTCCCACGTTACCCTCAAACCGGTTCTCAAGTGCTTCCCAAAGCTCTCTAGCCGTTTTATACTTTTTGAAAGTGTGCAGAATCTCTTGTGGAAGAGCCATTGTAATTGCTGCATGAGCTTTGCTTTCGGCCTCATACATTTTCTTCTCTTCTTCTTCCATCTCTTTGTATTTCTTGATCTGATCACGACCCTCATACTCAGCAGTAGGTGGAATGTAACCATCTTGTATGCACACCCACATCTTAGCATCTTGGTACTTAACATATTGTTCAAAACGATCTTTCCACGCTACATAATCAGTTTTCTTAAGCATCTTAGGTGCCTTTGTAGCCGAACCCGCTTCTACTTCCATCTTTACCAGTTCGGTAATGTTTATCGAAGACATCTTTCACAAAACTTAAAGAAATCCGAAAATCAAAAATTTTATTTTCAAACAGCACTGTAGGCGAAGTTGTGGATAACTTCGCTTAAGACTTAACTTCGTGTGAATTTGCAACTTCGCTCACTTTCTTAAATTTGCCGGATTGGCGAAGTTGAGAATAACTTCGCTTAAGTTGAGCGAACTTGGGAGGTAGGCGAAGTTGTGGGTAACTTCGCTTGAGGTAAGCGAACTTGAAGAGGTAGGCGAAGTTGTGGATAACTTCGCTTAACCTTATATCTTCGCCGAAACCCTACTAACAGTGACGGCAACTTCGCCTGATGAACACGAACTTTCTGCAGATTGGATTTCTGGGTTTTTCGAGGTTTGTGAAGGTGTTATGGGTTGTTTATGATTGTAGGAGGTGAGTATAGCACAAAAACTCAGAAAACTCGTCCCGCGAATAGTCGAACGGAACGATTTCTACACCCGCGTGATAATCCCGAACCACACAATCGAGCAAAAGCTCTGATACCAATTGTAGGTTCCCAGCCGGATCTACACGAGATATCGCGTTCTACGTAGGTGCGGAATCCCTACGTAAGACGTTACGAGTATAGAAAACAATACGAGCTAATACACGATACGATAATCAAACACACGTTGTATTCCAACCGTAAACACGTGATACTATGATCACTGAATACAAACTCTCTGACTTGAATACACGAATAAACTGGAATTCTTATTGAATAAGCCGTAAACAAAACAGCTTATATAGACACGACAACTTCGCCTGGCATGTTCAGGCGAAGTTGTCCCTAACTTCGCTTGTCTAACAAGTTCGCCCATATCAGCGAACTTGTTAGCAACTTCGCTTACATACAAAACTCAAATCTAACTAACACGATTACAGACACTCGACACTGAACTACTGACATCATGCACCAACATATGTATGTATGGGCTACGGGTTTGGTGTATGAGCCGAGAATCGGCGGGCTTTTGGGTTTTACTTGGGCTTGGTTGTTAGCTTCCCTATATATAGTTCTCTAATGTATAGGGTAAAGGTTGCTAGTTCAGGAGTAGTTGTTCACATTGAGAAAAACGTAAGCCACCATCTAGAGAGCAATAACGATCTTGTGTAATATCATGTACCAGACGGTTTAATAACTTAATCGTGTGCATTTGGAGTATTACATCGTGTTTATTATATTCATTCTGTTCTACATCGTTCTTGAATCACCACTGTGTTAGGATTCTGCACTAACATCGTGTTCGGGTTGATATCATACTGTAGTGATCCACATTCGGGACTTACAACTATGTTTCTCCCCCGGGTTTTATAAATCATTAAAAGCATAAAAGGGGGTCGTGAACTCACCTCTAAGTTTCCAATGAAAAAAGTTAGCGAATATTGAAAACAAGTGTGGGACTTAGGGTTACTTAGAATCTCATATTAGAACATCTACTTACAAGTTGATCTTGTATAAAGTCCACCCAATATGTTAGACTTGGTGTACGTGTTAAGTGTTAACATGTATCCCGGTGAACCGTTAGTGATTCATTTATGTGTTTTATCATACGTCTAAGTTTTGAATCAATATATATAAGGTGATATATATTAAATATGCTATTATATGACTTAGAACTAGTATTCTTCATTTGATGTGCCCATAAATTCTTCACTTATTCTTTAGCTATTTTGGGGTGCGAAGTGACCGTATTTTCTTGTATTAAATGACTTTATTTTGACTTCAAGTTTTTATCACATACTCTCACATTTATTAGGTTTTCAGAAAACTATGATGGTGTTTAAGGGGTCCAAACCCATTTATTAGTACACCAAGATTGTACAGCGAAATTTCAGGATAGTCTATGGGAAAACCTTTATTTGACTAACCTAAACTTATTTTCGCGAGGAGTGTGCATATAAATTTTGAACCTAAGACATTATGGTACCTTTTTCAAAACGAAATATCATTTGGACTTGATATGACTGAGTTATGGGTCCATGAGTAAGATTCAACATCTGTTAGCAAAATGATAGTTTTGACGTGTGTTTTCGTAAAGTCCTTTTCAGGCATCAAAACTCGTCTAAATTGAATTAAAACAGTTTGGAACTACACTCTAAGTAGTGCATTTTAGACTCAAGAATCATGCATTTTGGTTAATTATTGACCTAGTTAAGACCTTGTGAATCCGAGTTATAAAAGCTGTCAGCAAACTGTTTTTTTTAAATTGTTTTTTAAGCCAATTTTACACATTTCCTAAAGGTGTAATGGTATTAACCAATGGGTTAATGGTTTAATAGGCTTTCAAATTTATATTTAACATTTTTTGGCCTAAATTTCCAGATTTCTTTACTTTTGTTACTGAAAAATGTGTAATACGTCCATATCTTGATTTAGCCCAACTTTTATATATTGTCACTTATCTTTTATTGATTCTTTGTTTATGAACTTTATTGTTAGATCTTTGTATACCAAGTTTGTATTCCCACTTACTATACTATTTAAGTATGTGTAGGTTATTATTTTTCAAGTTGAAAGAAGATTATCACCCTTTTTGTTTAGGCTTACAAGATTTTGTTTGTAATCTTTGTGAGTATGTTAGCCTTTACCCAGTATGTAGTGTAGGTCCCTTGGCCAGATCTTATAACACTCTAACTATTACTATTTATCTTGGATCAACCTCTACACTAGTTGGCGGAAACAACTAGTTAGGACTGAGATCTCGGATCTTGTTTGTTGGTTATTTCAGCCGCGAACAAGAAGGAGAATAAAAGAGTTTGTGAGTTGTGATATTTTGCAAAAAGTTGTTTGTGTATGAGATACTCATGCTATTTATAGCATGAGTTCTTATGCACTACTAGCATTCATAAATGGCTCAATGGGCTCTAAGTACATAGGATCAAAGGCCCAAACATAACAAGTAAATTGTTCAACATCATACAAACAAACATAAACTAAACAAAACACAAATACGAAAGACTCAAACTAAAAGGGCCTAACAATCTCCCTCTAGTATTTGATATTTGCTTTATTGACCTCCATCACCACTTGCACTCGGACTCGTACTCAAAGACATTGCCTGGATCTTCAAATGGTTGTTTTTCAACAAGTAGATTGACAAACTTGTTGAATTTTCCGACGATTGCGTCTGTGTTGTCTAGACGGACATCTTTTACCGTATAGAGATGCGACTTCACAAGCCTTTTCAAGTTGCTGAGTCCAAAACTTGCAAGTTCATGCTCGTCAAAGAAACACAGGTCGTGAGTGCGGGCGCAGTGAATGATGACCACACGGTGCACGTTGTCAAACTCCCAAGCGATGAAGTCAAAGAGAAAGTCGTCCTCAAAGGGCATCCCATGACAAATTGGCATACCATGATCCTCAGGCATTCTGTAACGTCTTCCCTTGGACAGCTTGTTGGTCAAGGGGTTGATCTTCTTTATCTTGTACGACCTACCCGGATTGACGGTGAACGTCGGGTAGTCGGCCCTCCAATCTCTCTTCAAAAACCTGTTCTTGAACCACCAGATTTTACCTCCATCTTAAGCTACCCATCCTTCTTACACTCTAAAACTTGACACCTTTTCTTGACTTTCTTAGAGCATGTGTATCAGCAGGAGTGACATCTGGTTCTTTAGCAACCGGCTCAACATATTCACTAACTGGTGTGTCGGGGTTAGGAGAATAATTGATGCCATCATCACTATCATCTTTATCGTCTTCCACGGCTTTCTCAACTGAAGGGTCGGTACCTGCAAAAGAACACACGTTAAATAAAGAGGCGATTTTAGCCTCCACCACAGCATCTGTTTCCCTCGTTTACTCAACCTCCTTTGGCAGTTCATCATCTCCCGCCTTATCACCGGTAGCATCACCACTACCATTTCCATTCCCACCACGAGGCTCATCGTAACTATCATACTCGTCATCATCGTCCTCGTCATCCTTATTCTCATCAACGTCATCATCATCATCATTAGTCTCATCACCAGACTCGTCATCGTCTCCATCATCACCATCATCACCACATGCTACTTGTTGTTGTGGAGCATATGTAATCAATGCAGTGGTAAACACGACACTTACTTATGCACAAGTGGCGGGTGCAAAAAGTGGTTAGCTTGTAGAAATAATATACCTATATGCAACGACAGTAGTAGCTACAGGCTTAGTTCCCACAACGAGGCCTACAACAATAGGCTCTTCCTCGGCAGCCTTAGCACCATATCCTTCTTCACCTCCATCTTTTCTTGGCTCTCCCGTGTAGAGGAAACCATGAATGATTCCAGGAGCTCTGACCCTCTCGGCATCAGTGGCTAAACGAGCAAGAATAGTTTTTCTTCGGTTGAATTTCTTAGCCCTTGGCTCAACTACACGTATAAAGCCTCGAAAAGTCTCCATGAGATGTACCCTTAGGTTCTCAACATCCTCATTTGTCAACCACATAACCTTCATCACAGCGAGGTAACGGTTGACCAACGACTCATTCACACGCCCCTGTTCAGCGCTTTGTCCTTAGTCTAAGCTTCCAACACCTCCACCATTCCCCGTAATCTCACACTTTCACCCATTACCCTGCTAACATCCCAGATATCCGCACCTCCCAATCCACTCACCCTTGAGCCTAAACGCTCAAATTCGATCCATACTTTGTCAAGAGTAGTGTTAAGTTCTCTATGGAACTCACTTGCAAAGTTGGAAGAGGAGGAAGGATCAGTTTGAAGCTTTGATACTCTCGATTCAAGCCTTTCTAGCCCATGATGTTGATCATCATTCCTCAACGAGTTGTTGTTTATCAACTCTTGTTGGTTGTTGATTCTTTGCTGCAACTGATTAATCCAATCTCTTTGACTTGTGATTTGAGCTTGATCCAAGTCACGTTGTTCTTGCAAGATGGCCACTTTGTACGCCAAAGCATCACACTATCGAGTGACTTCTTGATTTACAGCTCGTTGATCTTTCAGAACGCTGATCAACATGAGCTCTCGCTTGGCGCGATTCTCATTCGCCTCCTCTAGTGCCTTAATCCTATCGAGGATAGGATCTCGAAAGACTGGTGACTTCTTCGACTTTTCACTCGAGATGGGAGTGGCAGCTATGGTTGGGCTTCTATGGGTTGAGGGAGGTGTGGTTGAAAAGGTTGAGTGTGGGGTGGTTGGAATGGGTAAAGTTATGATTAAGGTTAGGAATGATGTGGTTATGGTTAAGGGTAGACTGGTTAGTGTGGTTGTGGTGGCTTGGGTAAAGGTAGAGGTCCAGACAGATGTGCCTCTATTTGGTGAGGCGAATCGGAATGTGGGTGAGGTAACGGGTGCGGTTGTTCTAGGGGATATGATGGTTTCAGCTTGAGTGGTTGGGGGAATGTCTTCAAATATGGACGGTATAGGTTCATCTAGGCGTGTTGGGGAGGTTTCGGGTGAGGTGATAGGTTCATCTAAGAGTGGAGGTTTCTTATCCTAGGCTTGGCTTTGGTTGGGGCCTTGGGTGAGGTGAGTTTGGTTTTGATTTTGGTTTTTGGAGAGATTGGGGTTTGGGCTTTGGAAACCTAAATTTGTTTTGCTTGGAGGGCTTCTAAGGTTCTGGCTAAAGATCTGGGTGATCCTATGGGTGATCCTATGTGTGGATTAGTCTTTGGTGTGGTGGTTTGGTTGGTTTATAGGGATTCACTAATCATAGCTCAAACCGAAGGAAAAATTACCTTGGTTGAAGGTACCTTTGTAGACGAGGACTTCTTGGAGTCCTTTTCCTTCTTCAAGCGTTTGTGAGAATGCTCCGACTCTTCCTCTTCTTCCTCCTCTTCCTCAGCAATTGATCTTTTAGAGGATTCACCAGCCTTCCTCTTTTTCTTGTCATGCTTCCCTTTGGTTCGGTGTTCACCCTCTACATCAGACGATGGATCAAACTCTTGCTCATGAGCCTCAGGTTCATCAACCGGCTCATCTTGCTCTTCCTCCTCATCACCACCTTCATCCTGGCCTTCATCATCATCATCATCAGGATCATCATCATCACCTTCTTCCTCAATCTCAGTCTCCTCACTATCTGATTCTGTTTCCTTAAACTGACCGAACTTTTCACCCGGCTGTTTGCCCTTGTATTTGTATGAACTCCTACTGGTAGGCTTAAGAATAGCACTCATGGCAGAATGCTTGATCTCTTTCACATGAAATGACTCAACAAACTCAACTGCATTTCCCTCTTCATTAACTTCATCAGTATGCATGGGCTTTGGTGTGCCAGGAAGCAGATGGTCCAATATCAGTTGTATGAAACGAGGATACATCATTCTTCTGTTATTGGCAAGAACATTTTGTTGGATGTACTTGAAGAACAGCTGATAATAGTTGTACTTTCTCTTCCTTGTCAAAAATTAACATCACCCCTACCCAATCCGCGCTGAGCCTGTCAAATCCGCCATTCTGAGAAGACAAGAAGTTTGCTACTATGTGAAACAAAAGCCTCCAGTAAATGGGCAGATGCTTCTTTCACACGTTGACCATTCAACATCGTATCCTATTTCATCCAAATAGTCAGCAATTAGTTCCTTTGTAAAGGTGGTGCAAGGATCATTTGCATCATCTTCTATTTGCAATGCTTGACGAATCACCTCCTCATTAACTGCCACCTTCAGCCCATCAATTTCTGAAGTGATTCTTGAACTGCCTTTCTTTGATTTTTCCTTGGACCAGAACTGCTCCTATCCAAGAATAATGAACTTCAGGATCAGCCGAGATGGCATAGGATAGAAGGCATTATTGTAATCCCTTGATCATAGAGATGAATAATTTGAACTTTTTTATTTTTCGGAATGTCCAAGGAACAAAAGCTATTATGACCCTAAAAGATACAAAAGTGACATTAGTGTTGTTTATTGAGTTGAAAGATAACAAATATGTACAAGCATTAATCTAAAATAAAAATAAATTTAAATAAAACTTTACAAAGTTTATGCACAATATTTGAACTAAAACAGAAAATTCATCTAAGTATGAAGTATTCGAATGGGACAAAAAGAACAACAAAAAACACCAAGTCTTTTGTATTCGAATCGAATTAGTATAAGAAACCTTTTAATGATCAAGTGTAGATAAGTAGGGACATTTTAAAAATTTCTAAGTATAGATCATCCGAATAGAATGATCATTCTATTCGAATTGAATGAGCATTCGATTCGAATAAAATTATCATTAGATCAGAATGTTCATTACTTAGTTTCTCAAAGGTTTTAATTTCCTATTCGAATGATCATTCGAATGACACTTAGGAGTTTTTCTAAAAATTTTAATCTATTCGAATGCCAATTCGAATACACCATACTTAAGAGGTTTCTAAATTTTTTTATCTTATTCGAATGTCTAGTCCTTTGGAAATATTTATCAAGTTTTCATTCTATCCGAATATCCATTCGAATACGTAGTCCTTAGCTGCATTTTAACCACTAATACATCCATTCGAATACAAGACACTTGGTCAAATTTTAAGGTCTGATAACAATTAATTCAAATAGCAATTCAAATTGAATGAACATTCGAATCAAATATTCATTCGATTCGAGTGGCCATTCGAATACTTTGACCTTAACAAATTTTTACAGATTCAATTCTCAACAAGTTTCCATCCACCTACACAAGACCATTCGAATCCAAATGCCATTTAAATGCAATTCAGTTCATTCGAATACAAGTGTCAAATATTCAGAACATCACCATAACCAATCCTTGAACACTTTCTGGGTTCATCTTCATGCGATTTGAAGATCATCTAGTCAACATTCATGCATATTCAAACTTTAAACTGGGTTTATTGACCCAAAATAACACTGAAAACCCAAAAAATTACAAAACTATACAAATCATAACAAAAATTCAATTAAATCCACACACATGTACTAATGATATCGATAATAAGATATGACAACAAATCCGACGAAGAACAACTTTAAGAAGGCCAATCAGGTATGAACAGTTCCGTCGTGAACTGTTCATCAGCCTAGAAACAAACATAGCATGAAACAAAGCTTAAAATCTTTACCACGGGGAACATATCCATGTTTAAAAGATGATTAAGTGTAACTATTAAAGCAGATCTGTGTATTGATGAAGATCTTTGAAGATCCGATGACTTTTAAGCGGTGGGGGCGGTGTGGATTTTGAGAGAAAAAGTAAGAGAGAGAGAGAGAGAGAGAGAGTGGATAAGGTTGGAAAAGGAAAATGAAAGATATTTTGAGTGACCTATTTATAGGGTCAACCTATCTTGCGATAGGGTCAAAATATCTCGAGTTATAAACGATCTTACACTCTCAATCCCCGAACTTTGAAAATATTTACAGATTTATACCCACAAAATGTTTACCCGCCGAATCCAAACACTTTAATTATATACAAGATATATTTTTGTCGGGTCAATGCTTAACAAACATTGCATTAATGACCTTGCACTACGTGAAAGTTGACCTTTGGTCACACGAAAAAAGTGTGGCCGTAGGCCTATAGCCACACACTTTGGTTCAAGTCATATGTGACCAAAGGTCGCGACACCGTGGGTATGATATGGCCACACACAGTTTTTAGTAGCCTTATGTGGTTATAAGTGTGGCTAAATGGTACATGCATTAGTTGCTAGCCATCAAGAAGCCTCTCCAATATGTGTGGCTAAACGGTAGAAAATGGTCACATGACTATTTACTATGAGTGACCATTGCACGTATAGAGCCACATGAATTCATGTTTCAGCCACATGGATTTTATAATAATGTGGCCAATAGGGTTGTGTTAAGCGTGCATTGTGACCTATACCGTGTGGAAATAGCAAAGCAATGGCCACTTAAATTTAATAATAGTGTGGCTAATTATATCATATAGACACTGGATATTACATTAAAAGTGGCTAACAATGTTTACTTTCCACTCAAACACTCCTTTGTAGATTATAGTGTGGCTATTGTCTTACCGTTTGTCACACATAATGCCTTTCGTAATTTAAAGTGTGGCTATTGTCAAACTTTTTGTCACACATAGTGAGGTATTGTGTGGCTAATCATATCATATAGACACTGGAGGTTATTGTCAATGTGGCTAAAAATGTGAACTTGCCGCTCAAACACTCTTTTGTAGTTTGTGGTGTGGTCATTGTCTTACCATTTGTCACACATAATGCTTTTCCTAATTTAAAGTGTGGCTATTGTCAAACTTTTCGTGACACATAGTGATGTATTGTGTGGCTAATCATATCTTATAGACACTGGAGGTTATTGTCAATGTGGCTAAAAATGTGAACTTGCCACTCAAACACTCTTTTGTAGTTTGTGGCGTGGCAATTGTCTTACCGTTTGTCACACATAATGCTTTTGTAATATAAAGTGTGACTATTATCATACTTTTGGTCACACATAATGATTTTTCCATAAGTTTAACAAACCCAGTAACATAAATTCAAAACAAGTTTACATTAACAGACACTTTAAAAATAAAGTAAGATAAAAAATAAAATTTAAAATAAGGTTAAGTAAAAATAAAAAACAAAATAAGATAAAATAAAAAATTGAATAAGGAAAAGTTAAGATAAACACATACTAAGATGGTTTACAAATATACAAAAGCTAAGAATAAAGAAAAGTAAAATTAAATTAAAAGTAAAATAAAATTATAAAAAAAATAAAATTAAAAATAAAAGAGGATAAAAATAAAATAAAAATGATACATATTTAAAAAGATTTAAATTTGTAAATAAAAATAAAATAAAACTTAAAATATTTGAAGTAAAGATGAAATTAATATTATATTAATTATATTAATTATTTACAAAATTATATAAATACATGTTTTTGGTGAGAAAGATCACGACATGGAATCACATGATCTATTATGTCCTAGATCACACTTTTATTTGGATATTATTATGCCAAGAACCCAAAGTCGATTGCAGATATATTTTGTCCACTTTAAACTCAACAAGTATTTAGATTTCACTGTGATACGTTAAGGTATGAATTTAGGCACAATACTTATGTGGTCCCCTGTTAATCCGACATGTTACAAACTCCATCATACCTTGGGCATAGTTTGTGTTTATCAGTATCACCTCGAATTGACTCCGACCCCCTAATGATTGATCAAAACATTTTGAGCTTATTTGAACTTTTTGCACATTTTTCTTTCAAAGATATAAAAGGTTATACATACTTACATGCCTTCATATAAAGTGTTTAGCTCTTACTTGTTTGCCCCACGTCACGTAGTTCTAATATACTCCTTTTTGTTTGATAAATTATCAACATTGTTAGTGCACGGTTTTGCATCTCGAGTCTTTGTAATTATCATTTTATATTTATCATTTATTAATGTAAAAGTTATTTATATTAAGTTAAGTTAGTTCGTTAGAAGAAAAGTCTAGTTCGTTAAAGATGTTTAACGAACTAGACCTTAAGTTAAGTTTCCTCATGATTCGTTAAGGATGTTTAACGAATCAGGGGGTGGTTCGTTATAGTTTACTATTTATTGTAATGTAACGAATTGGAATGCTAGTTCGTTACGGAATGTGTAAAGAACTAGATTCCATCATCTATTTATAGAGGGTTCCCCCTCTCTTAATATTAAGTTTTGAGTTAATGTATTGAATTGCTGTCCAGATTTTCTCTCGATCAAAGCTTCACATAATTAACCTATTACTAATATATACACACCTAATACAACTAATACTAATATATATATAACACATAATTAAGAGTAATAATGAACTAGATCCGTTAATCGTTTATTAAGCTTTAGATCTGAGATCCAAGGCTTTCACAAGTGGTATCAGAGCTTTCGGGGATTTGATTGCTCTTGATTTATGTGTTAATTCGTTAATTAAGGACTGATAAGTATAAGTTTGGTATTATTTGGTTTTTGGTTTGAGTTTGATCGGATTTAGTGTGAATTTGATTGAATTTGTATTGAGTTTGGTTGAATTGTGGTTCGTTAAGGTTTTGGGAAGGATTGGTGAACTAGAATTGGTATTGGATTGAGTTTGTATTGGATTGGTTTGGATATGAGTTTTGGCCGAAACAGGGTATTGATTTGGTCAAAATTGGATTTGTGTTAAGGTAAATTGGTTTACGGGATGGTTTGATCTGGATTCGTGTTAAGTTTCCGAGTAGTTTGATAGGTTATTTGGGCTATTTGGTAAAGTATTGAACGTGTATTACGGATTTGGGATTTGAAGATCTTCATCACCTGTTGAAGACTCTTCTTCGTTAACCTAATTCGTTATATTATTTCGTTAACTTTAATCTAATTCGTTACTCAGTTCGTCACTTAATTCGTTGTCTTTCTGATTCATGTTCTTCAATTCGTGAGAAACGTGGCCAATTCGTTAACCTCAAATCTAACAAACTTTTGCGACTTGGCAATAGTTGTCAGAATTTGTTATAACCGTTATAACAACCTGATTCGTTATAGTTGATTCGTTATCAACTGTAGCAAGTTCGTTATCTTAATTCGTTATCTTGAATCAGAGATTCGTTATCTAATTCGTTAAGTTGAGTTTGTGATTCGTTAAGCTTGACTTAGTGATTCGTTAAGGGAACTCAGTACTTCGTTACCTTAATTCGCTAAGATTTCACTTAGTGATTCGTTACTTGATTCGTTAAGTAAACTTAGTGATTCGTTACCTTAATTCGTCACTTTGAACTCAGATTCGTTAATCTGATTCGTTAACCTATTTCGTCAAACCAATTAGTCAATTTGACCTAATTCGTTGACCCAGTTCGTTATAACCTAATTCGTGTGACACTGTTCCTGATTCGTTACTCAGATAACTTTCAATTCGTTATAATTGATTTATTATCTTAGTTCGATAAAGATACTGTTCACAGTTCGTTATATTTACTGTTCCAAGTTCGTTATATATATTTTCAAGTTTAATCCATGAAGGTTCATTGTTTTGTTACTTATCAATATGGCTGGTATGTACGCATTAGCTTCCCAAAATATGCTTATGCAACAAATGTTACAACTGGACATCGAGATCGGATCACATTCCAAGTGTCCTCGTTTAATGAAATTTAGTGACTTTGCTAAGTGGGAACCTCGTTTCCGTGCTCATCTAGGATCGGTTCACCCTGATTGTTCTTTTTGCTTGGATGAAGTGTATACCGTTCCAATGATTGGACATGAAACTATCGGATTCACACCTAAAGCCATCTCACAATACTCTCAATAAGAAAAGAAGGCTTTGGAGATTGAAACAAAAGCAAATTCAACTTTTACAATGGCATTACCTGAAAACACATTTCATTAAGTTGGTAGCATCAAAATTTGTGCTTCGTTGTTTCAACATATTCGTATGAGAAGTATGGGTAACACTGCTGAAAGCAAGAAAGTGATGTTAAAGTTTCAATTTAGAAATTTTAACTTACTGAAAGGTGAGATTGTCGAAGAAATGACAACACGGTTTAATCATCTGATAGCCGAAATGGACAAGATGAGGATGGAACCCTCTGAAAGTGATAATTTAGATAAAATCAAGAGTGCTTTACCGAGTTCCTACTCGACTTTCTTAATGGTGTTGAAAGAAAAAAATTACTTCAGTAATGAAGATCTGACCTTATCCGAGTTCATACAAAAGATCGAAGCTCGTGAATATGATCTTAGGTGTCAAAAGTCTTCTAAGGATAGCCAAGATCCAGCTTTTTATGGTGGGAGTATGCCCTTGAGTTCAACAATCTCACCAAAATCACTGCATTCCTTACACAATCTCACCAAAATCACTGCTAGAAGTTTTAGATCACCTGGTGCTTCTGGTTTATCTGGAGGGTATGGAAATTCAAATACTGCAAATCAATTCTCAGCTCAATCAAATGTGAACATGAAGGAGGCTGAACAAAACTTTGCCTTCTTGTCTGCCTTCATGATTTCGTATGAGAATCTGGTTAGTAGTAAGATTGCAACAAGCGATTTGACTGATGAAGACTATGATCAAACTGATCCTGACGAGTTGGAACTCATGGATTTGAAATGGAATATGGAAATGATTGTCAGGAAAGTGAAAAAGTTTATGCACAGAACCGGCAAAGATCTTCCGTCACTAAATATGAAGGTTGGGTTCGATAAACTGAAGGTTAAATGTTATAATTGTCAAGAATTTGGACATTTTGCCAAAGAATGTGATAAACCAAAGAATGAGTATACTGGTCCTAGAAATCAAGATCGAAGTTCATCTAGTAAAAATGGAAATGATGCTGTTAAGACTTCTGGAACCACATCGTCTTCTCTGGGTCACAAGCTATGCTGACAAACATGGATGGAACTGATTGTTCACAAATATTGTTGTGCAATGAAAATCAAGCTAATCTGGCTAAGTTCGGATTAATTGAAAATCTTCAAGATGCAAGTGGGAGTGAGATGTCATCTGATAACGATACTGAGTCTGATTCTGACGACTCATGTGAAAAGCTTCCAACTACTTTTGTTTGCATGGACAAGATTAATGAGGTTAGTAATTCTGTTCCTATCTCTGTTAATGCATCTGCCAATATGTCTTATGTTGAATGTGAGAAAAACAAGTCTAAGTTAGACTCTTTGAAAAATCACAATGACTGTTTAGTGAGAGAAATTGCTTAACTTAAAGATACTTATCGACAATATTTAGAATCTCAAATGAGATCTAGGGAGTAAGTTGAAGCATTGTCGACAAGTAATCATGATCTCAAAGCTGAGTTGTCTGTTAAAATGACAATCTACGATAAAAAATTTCAAGATATTTTGAAACATCGTTCTAAGATAACTGAGCTTGAGAATGAAGGTCTTGAGTTGATAAACAAGTTGGGCAAATTTAAAAACTTTTCCTTTTTGCTAAACGAAATAATCGAAGTATCTGGTAAGCAAAAAGATTTGAAAAAGGGTATAGGTTTTATTGAAATACCACCACCTTTTCAAAATGATTATAGAGCAAATCCTTTTGCTATAAGAGAAGAATAAGTGATTGTGAATGAACCTGTTGTTTCTGAAAAGCTTAAACCAGTAAAAACTGATCATGTTAAAGCCCAAACTTCAACTCAAAAACCTCATGTTGAAAGCAACAAAGTTTTTGTTGAGAATGTTGATAAAGTGATTATTGAGGATGTGTTTGAACCCGAAGTGATACACAAAAACCATAACATTCCAAGTTCTAATCACATTTTACGTGAACCTCATGAATTTGAGGAGGCCGTGTATGGTTCACACACAACTCAAGTGATAAAGGAGGACCAAGTTAAGGTTAAACCAGTGAAGGCTAAGAAATCAGAAAAACCCAAAATTTCTGATGAGGATTTGATGCGTTTTATCAATCCTGCTGTTTCCAAGCCGTCAACTGGTCGTGTGTTATCAAACCAGAATTGATCAAAAGTGTCTTTCACAATGAAAATTCCAAGATACAAGATCTTGAACGTCAGTATGTTTGTGCCAAAACATCAAACATATCAGACCCATTGATTAAAGCTAAGCAATTGTTAAAAACTGCTAAAAAAGATCATTTTGTGAAATCAACTAGAACTGACACATTGCAAAGTTTTTTCCAACTGTTCTAATCTTGACTTCTATATGAAAAAGAAGTCTGCGTCGTCTGATGATTTGGGCAAGAGTTTTACTAAGAATGTGAGTCATCAACCTTCTATGGCATCTGTTTTTGCCAAATCTCAACATGATCGTGTGGACATGAGAAGTTGTTTTCTGTGTGGACAACAAGGTCATGTGGTGAGAAACTGTGGACAGAAGAAATCTCAGAATCTTCATCCATTTGTCAAGGACCAATCGAAACCGGTTCCTGTGATAAAGGAGATTCTGAAACGACCTTTGTCATGTAATGATGATACTCACATTATGTTTTCAAATCTGAATCCACGTAAGGTAATTCATGTGAATGAAAAATATGGTAAAGTAAAACCAAAGTTTGTTCCAACCGAGCCAATCTGTAAGAACGTGAACTCAGATGTCGTTCAAGCTGCCTATCTAAGACAAAAGTCTAATAGGCCTGTAACTTATTCTCAAGTTGTTGAACAACAATTGAATTCGGCTAAATTTGTTTCTTCTCATGAAACTCAAAAGGTGCCCAAGACTGAGGCCTCGGCTGCCTTTTTGAACTAATCACTTTCACTTTGTGTATAGGGTACATCCAAGACCATATCATGTGAAAACTGGATAATGGATAGTGGATGTTCTCGTCATATTACTGGAAATCTCGATCTCTTAACAAATGTCAGAAATATTAAAGGAGGTAATGTGGCTTTTGCTGGGACATCTGGGGGTATGATAGTACAAGAAGGTGAAGTTTCAGATGGTCACATTACATTTGAGAAGGTCAATTACTGTGACAAGGTGGACCATAACTTATTAAGTGTGTCGCAAATCTGTGACAAGAAGTACACCACTGTATTTACTGATAAAGAATGTCTGATTTTGAAACCGGGATACGTCATTCCCGAGGACATGGTCATGCGATCTCCTCGATCGATTGATATTTATGTGTTGAATATGTCTTCCAAAGCTTCAACGTCTGTGGAAACGTGTTTCGTTTCTAAAGCAACTGAAAAGGATTCTATTCTATGGCATCGTTTAATGGGTCATATTCACGTTAGGAAGATGAATTATTTAATTGCTAATGACTTGGTCGAATGTATTTCCTTGAAACACTTTAAACTATCTGACCACTGTGTTGCTTGCAAGAAAGGCAAACATAAGAAAAAGTCAAATCCAGCTAAGTTAATGAATTCCATTGATACTCCTCTTGAACGACTTCATATGGATCATTTTGGTCCTATGAATCGTGCTAGTATCTCTGGAGATTGGTATTGTCTTGTAGTTACCGATGACTATTCAAGATATTCATGGGTCTTATTTATGAGTTCAAAAGATCAAATACCGGTTCTGGTACAAAAATTTAATCACTAAGATCGAATCACTATACTAGCAAAAAGTGAGGAGAATTCGAAGTGATAATGGTACTGAATTTAAAAACACTGTATTAGATTTCTTTTGCATTCAAAAGGGAATTCACCGAGAATATAGTGCACCTTATGTACCTCAACAGAACGGTGTTGCCAAAAGGAAAAACAGAACTTTGATTGAAGCCGCTAGAACTATGCTTGCCGATTCTAAGCTTCCTGTCCAATTCTGGAACGAGGCGGTGAATATTGCTTGTTATACTCTTACTCGAGTTCTAACTTTTAAGAGACTCCAAAAGACGAGTTATGAACTTTTGAACAAACGAAAGTGTAACTCAAAGTACTTGGAACCATTTGGGTGTCCTTGTACGATGTTGAAAAGAGATGCGGGTAAATTTGAAGAAAAAGCCATTGAGGGTTACTTCTTAGGTTACGCGTCTCCGAAGAAAAGAGTATTTAACTTTACTTTTGATTGTGTGGAGGAATGGTACCATGTGGATTGCCAAAGGTACACCACACCTCCTCAAGGTAAAGGTCCCGATTGGATGTTTGATTATGATGGTCTATTTAACTCATTTACTCCATCAACTGAGCAACCAGATGAAGACTTGGTTCGTGCGTATTTTGAAGATCAATTGGTCATTCCAAGATTTTCAAGTTCTAATGATGTTGTAGCTCCAACTGAAGATCCATGTGATGATCCTCCAGCTTCTTTTGATAATGTTTCTACTTCTTCTGATGATACTCAAGTTATTGATCAAGTTATTGAACCTGAGGTTGCTGACACAGTCGACAGTGATGATTCATTTCACGAGCTTGGAGAACATTACACTAACTTATTCGACAATGTTGTTGTTCCTGAGAATCCCACTCTTCGGATTCATAATTATCATCCAAAGAAAAACATCATTGGAGAACTTGATGTGGCGTTCAAACACGTCATCAAGTTGCTTCTTCGAGTGAAAATAATGTGTTATGTGCTTATGCAGATTTACATTCTTCTGGAATTGTAAATCTTGCCAAATACACTTGCTTTCTATCCCAAGTTAAGTCGACGACCACTCGTAAGGCACTTGAATATCCTTCTTGGGTAGGGGCAATGCAAGAGGAATTGCAACAGTTTAGCAGACTGGGTGTTTGGGATCTTATCGATAAACCTGCTAGAGTCAAGAAGCCTATTCCGATTAAGTGAGTATTTAAATGTAAAATAGATGATCGTGGTGTGATCATGAGAAACAAGGCACGATTAGTGGTGCAAGGTTTCCATCAGCAAAAGGGTATTGACTACACTGAGGTATATGCTCCGGTTGCAAGATTGGAAGCTATATGAATCTTTCTGGCTTATGCAGCTTACAAGAATATCAAAGTCTATCAAATGAATGTGAAAAGTGCTTTTCTCAATGGCGAATTACACGAGGAGGTGTTTATTTTACAGCCTCCTGGCTTTGAAGATCCTGATTATCCGGATTGAGTTACCGATTAAACAAGGCCCTGTAAGGTTTACATCAAGCCCCGAGAGCTTGGTATGGTACGCTTGCCGACCAGCTGACTGATAACGGCTTCAAGTGAGGGACTGTCGACTGCACTTTATTTTATAAGAATATTGGTGATGATCTTCTCCTCGTTCAGATTTATTTCGATTTGGGTCAACAAACGACACGTTATGTAAGGATTTCGAGAAGTCAATACAAACAAAGTTCGAGATGAGTTCGATGGGAGAGATGAACTTTTTCTTAGGGTTGCAAGTTCACCAGTCTGCAAAAGGAATCTTTATTCACCAGACTAAATATGTGAACGATGTCTTGAGCCGAATCAAGATATCTGCCGGAAACATCCCTTCAACTCCTCTCCCCGTGGGTCACAATTTATCACCAGATGAATTGGAGGACACCATTGATCCTACCCTCTATCGTGCTATGATTGGATCTTTAATGTATCTTATGGCTTCTCGCCCTGATATAATGTATGTTGTTTGTTTATGTGCTAGGTACCAAGCTAGTCCCCGAGTGACTCACCTGGCAGCGGTCAAGTGTATTCTTCAATATCTGATGGGCAATCCAGACATCGGGTTATGGTACCCCAAGGACGATACCTTTGAACTTACCGCCTTTTCAGACTCAGACTACGGAAGGTGCAAGATTAATTTCAAATCGACGACAGCAGGGTGTCAATTCTTAGGAAGCCGACTTGTTTCCTGGAAGTGTAAGAAGCAGACGGCGGCCTCCACTTCAACCCCTGAGGAAGAATATGTTGCAGCCTCAAGTTGCTGTTCCCAGGTTTTGTGGATCCAACAACATTTGCGCGACTAAGGTTTGAAGTTTCTTACTACTCCAATTTTAATTGATAACTCTGCTGCCATTAGCATCGCCAAAAATCCTGTACAACATTTTAAAACGAAACATATCGAAATTCGATATCATTTCATAAGGGATTGTTTTGAAAAGAAATTGATTGACATTGAGAAAGTACCTACCGATTTTCAAAAAGCCGATCTATTTACCAAAGTTTTTGACAAAACTCGTTTTCAATTTTTGCTTAGTTTAAATGGATTGAAGACCCTTGATGATATCCTAAAACAAGGATGACTATCTTTATTTTCGATTTATTTTTATTTTGAATTTTATTTTTGTTTTGGATTTTAGGGGGTGAAAAATAGAAAACACAAAAATATTGTGCTTTTTGTTTGTATAGATAAAACCCAAAACATTGAGAAATTTGAAAAATAAAAAAATATTATGTTTTCTTGTCTTTAATGTTTTTCCATAAAATATTTTGAAAATCCAAAAACATTTTAAAATCTTGAAAAACCAAAAATATTGTGTTTTCAGTTTGTATAGAAAAATCCGAAAAATCAAAAAGATTGTGAAGTTTTATTTTGTTTAAAAGAAAATTGAAAAAGACAAAAAAATTGTGTTTTATGTATGTAAAGAGAAAAACCAAAAATATTTTTGCACATGTTCACTGAAAAGTATGTCAATTACTCATATTTAAAGGACATGTACTTATATATGTTTGGTCCTGATTTTTACTAGTAAATGTTCGGGATAGCCATTTACCTGACAATGGAAAGTAGTTGGGGGCGTTTGTTATGCGCTTTACTTTATGTTCTCGTTGAAAATTATGTCGGTTATTTAAGTTTGTGGAGCATGCTTGCATGTCTTGGTCCTATTATTCACTTGTGAATTGATAGGGTAGCCATTAATCTATAGACTGAATGTAACTGGGGCGATTAAATTCATTTTGTTTTATGCTTCAAAACTCAAAATTTTTGAGGAGCATAAAACAAAAAGACATTGATTGTTTGACCCCATATCCAGCAAGAAATAAGCTTAAAAGACTGAGTGCTTAATTGCATTGGTGCATTGGTAGGTCTTAAACAAGCTATTAGAGTAAAGTATGTGATATAAACATAAAGAAATGCCAAATTGAAAGAGGTGTTAGTCTCTAGCAAAATCTCGGTGCGGATGGCAGAAATGTAATAACCTGTCATACTCAAGCCTTATATTTGTTTGATCACCCAAAAATAAAATAAAGCAAATAACAAGCGTTGAGGTTCTGGACACTGTGAGTCTTTATGCGGCTTAATCATTTGGGTATTCATATGTATGAATATTTCATTAGCTTTTAGAGCAAACCCAAAGTCATTAAACTTGATCACTGTTGTACCTCGTACAATATAAATTACTGACTTGATCAAAATCCGCTGTTAGTCATACATTTGTTCCTCCCTTGCGCGCGTCTCAATACCAGTAAGAAACGGACCCCAGGGGATACAATGTATGTAAGCCGACAGATGTACTCGTGCATACTCACTCATAGTAAAGGAAACTCAATGCATTGCTAATAAATTTCCCAGCAGATCAAAAGTATTTTCACTCATACCCTTATTTTTCATTATTCCTTTCAGGGTCTTGATCATCTCTTCATCCTCCCATGGATCTCTGTATTCAACATGTTCTGGTTTGACCTGTGTAGGGATAGAAGATTTTGAGGTTTCAGCTCTTTCCAGATCATCCTTCTCAATTTCAGACATGTATAGAGCCAGTTTCTCTGATCTGCTTATGCTTTGAAGTTCACTTAGTCCCCCCTGCCTCCATTAATTTGTTCAACAAATCTAACGGCTCATCTTCCCATTTCTTTTTCTTTTCAATGTTACTCTTCTCAGCCAGGGTTACAAGTCTTGGTTTCTTGGTAGAAGTTTCTGGTTGATCTTTCATGGATAATCTTCTAAAATGAGATTCAACCTTTTCTTTTGTCAGACTATCAACAAATTCTAGAGCCATTCCTTTATCAGTTAAATACTTACACTTTCCACCAAATCTTTTTGACAATTCATTGATCTTTTTAGTATGTTTCCCTTCTTTAGCCAATATCTCCTTCTCCTATTTCTCTATTGTTTCTCTAGTCAAATTATAATGTCTTTCCAAATCATTGAAACTCATTATGCTCAAATCTTTTTCATTCAAACCATGTTTTCTCAAATATTCTCTATACTTCATGGAATCTGTATTTTTCTTTTCCAACCTTTTCTTGATTTCATAGTCCTCTTTATCAATCAATTTTTGCAACTCCTCATCAAATAAAGGAGCCAATCTTTCAAATCTGTACCCATGTCTTATTAAAATCATAATCAGTTGATTATTTCTCCATAAAATTCAAATTTTGATCAACAATATAATGGTTTAAGATAAGTTGGGGTGATATGGCAAAAATCAAATTAAGCTCGAACCAAGATTAGAGGCTGATAGTTTATGATATTCAGTGCTCTAATTGAACATTTAATCATATAAAAAAAAACCTTGAAAGTTTGTTATAAGATTTAAGTGGACAACAATATCAATGACCGACTTAACGCTAGTCACAATGTCGCTGAAATATAAAACTGTGATGGAAGGGCAATCTAGTCAATATGATACCCTGCTTAAACTCACAAAAAATCCAAAAATATGTACTGCTTTTGAAAAACCATACAAAAACACAAAAACATTTTCTATTCTATGTTTTTATTTTCAGATATTTCTTTTGTAAATATTCTACGTCAAAAGTTCAAAATACCAAAAAAGATTTTACTTTTTATTTTACATATTATTTAATTTTTCTTTAAATTAAGTGTTTTAAGCGTGAAACACGTTAAGATATTCGATCATCGAGATATGAATTCTCGTTGATATTTTTAAGTTAATTCAATTGGTATCAATATTTAATTATTATTTAATTTAATTGATTTAATTAATTTAATTATTTAATTTAAAATTACATAAGGGTAATTCGTTATTTATGTATAACGAATTAGGTCATTCTTAACCAAATTGCATTCTAATTCGTTAACTTAATTCACTTCCGCCACTCTGTAACAAATGACGTCAAATTCGTTAAACATAACTTAACGAATTAAACACGAATTACAGCTAATTCGTTATTGTTTCGTCTTAAACCTTAACGAATTGACTCTAATTCGTTATGCCACGTATGCATATATGATAAATAATCACATGATTCGTTAGTTTAAATTTAAACGAATCTACTGACTCAGCGCATTGGAGGTTGTGCCGTATCATACTATATAGGAATTCGTGAAGGCGGTTCGTCTTCACTATTCACTTTCTTCTTCATATTCCTACTGATACTCTGGCCAATTTTTCCAAAACTTCCGATCATCGTTATATCGTGTTTTGATCATACTTTCTGAATCATAAGGTACATACGATCATAACGTAACACTTTTCGTCAAATTTGGTGAACAATTGCAGGGTTAATTTGTTGATTAAATTATCGGGTTTTACGTTTTTCATAAACCTCTAATTTATCCTATTTGTACCGTGATTTAGTACAAAAGCTCAATACCATTACACTCACGATGTGTTTCCGAGATCTCATTGATCATTTGTTCGGCTATACAACGTTGATTATGATTGTATTGAATTTCGGATTGACGGTTTGACTTTTGATGTTCTTGGTGATTTTGACCTTGACCAGATTAGTCAAAAATTAAGCTTAAGGGCCATTCGTTATTGTGTAACGAATTGGAACTAATTCGTGTCCAATTCGTTATACAAATCACACGTATCAGGATAACGAATCTTACTTTATAACGAATCAGATTTTCATTCATTATTTATAACGAATTAGACTATAATTCGTTAACTTTTATTCATGATTCGTTAGACCTAATTCGTCCATTATTTACTTGATAGCGAAGTAGCTAATTCGTTATAACGAATCTCCATTTCGTTATAAGGAATCAGAATATTTAACGAATGACATATTTAATTTATTTTAAAATTAAAAGGTTTATAAATTAGTTTAATTTTAATCTTTTAATTATATGTAAATTATATGATCGTTTTTATTATTCATTATCACTAATACTTGATTTTACGTTATCAGTCATGGCCGATAATGTGAATCAAGATCCTCCCGTTGCTGCACAACAACAAAAACAACAGGTACAAGATATTCCGTTACTTCCATATGACAAACGACACAACATTTGTGCCTTCGTTGGTACAAACTTTGCTGACGAGAACGTCTTTGGATAGTTGTTGGTGTTCTTACGTCGCTCGCGTATTCATTTCGCTATCACTGCTAATCCTGATGTCAGATTCAGCATCGTTCGACAATTTTGGAATATTGCGAGATATGTGGAGACTGAGAACCACATTGTTGCTGAGGTGAATACGAGACCAGTAGTGATATCAACTGAGTATGTTCGAAGGGTGTTGCGGTTCGATGATACTATTGATGATCCAAGTGAGTACCATAAAGAGTTGATAAAAGGGTTGTTCGGATGATTATTTTATTCTGGAGATCTTGATGAGTCCATGTATAACAAGGCATACTTGTGTCCCACATACAAGTATTTACTGCACGTTCTTATACATTGCCTAAGTGGACGGAAAGGGGGTTTCGACGAATGCCGTATCATGCTTCAATCGGCGTTCGTTGCGTTAATACTGAACAAACCTTTCAACTTCTATGAAATGATCTTCGATCATCTCAAAGAAAATTGTATTGTTGTGAAGCGATGGGCAAAGTTCTTGATGTATCCTCGTTTTATCCAATTGTTCGTTCAAGATGCAATACGTGATTTGGTGCTCGATCCAACACGCCTCAATGATAAATTGAAGTTGGATCACATGACAACGATACTATACGAAGGATGAAGTCGTATCGTCAAACTCCTCATCCACGAACCAAAAGATTGATTGGTCATTTGGTGAATCCGAATTATGTATGTCCTGAAGATGATCGCTGGATCCACGATGACTCGGATTCAGAGCGTGAGGAAGGACCAGGTGGGAATGATGGTGATGATAATGATGATAATGATGGTAATGATAGTGGTGATGGTGGTAATCCAGCTCAACAGCAACATGTTGAGGCTAAGGCAGCTGTTGTTGCAGCTTCTGAGCGTAAAAGGAAAGGGAAGGAGTTAGCTGGTGAAGGGTCGTCCAAACGACGTGTGTCGGCTGGTGCTGGCATTTTATTTGGAGTTCAACCTCCAAGGTCGTCCACTATTCAACGCTCGGCGGTGTCGCTTACTACTAGCACCCCGGAATTTACATTAACGACCACACTCACTTCTGATCCGAGGCTTGGCATGATCCCACAGTCGATTCTATCTGCTCTGCCAAGGCCTGTGACTGCTACTTCGGTGGTTTCTCCGACACCGAAAATGATGTTTCCACCGCATATGGACATCTCATTTATAAGACTCAGTCGTCCTCAAAGCCCTGTTCAGCCGATTCCTCCTTCGTTTCATGCAATGATTTAGGATCAGCAGATGAATAGTCTTTTGAGCTTACTGCATCTATATGAGAATCAAATGTCTGCTGATCATCTTAATCAAGAGCGGTTGATGGAAAATAAGAAGAAACTGCTGAGTTATGTCTCTTTTTTCCAAAAAGAGACCAAAGCCCTTCGTGAGATTGCTACGTCTCAGGGGGTGAGCATAAAAGAGCAAGAGGAGCTTATCTTGCAGCTGACATGCAAGGACGACACGCTGAAGAAGCTTAAGAACAATGATGAAGATCTAGATGCGTCCGGTACTGGAGGAAGTGAGCCGAAAGAAGCTCACGGCTCATCCTCTGGTGCTGGTACTAGTGCTGTCGGTGATTCGGGAAAGCAGATAATTATTTATCGTGATTATACTGTTGCTAAACCCATTGAGATGATCAAGGCTGATACTATCATCTTTGTTGATGGTACGGGGGTGGTTAGAAGTATTGTAAATGCATATGAGATTGAAGTGGGACAGTTTGTTGAGAGGTCTCTAACACGAGAGCAAATTTCTATACTGCTAGGTCTGAATGATGATGATGAGTTAACCGTGTTAGATGCTAAGGATGATGTGGAGGTCTAGAACTATTAAGAGATCTTAAATGATCCAACTATTCAAATGAATACAACATTTATTTATGAGGACGAGGAAGTTGAGGTTGAAGATATAACAGTTGAGGAATATCCTGACTTATTTCAACACTCTAACGTTGATCAGGGTGCTCCGGCATTTAACGAAAAACTGTCAAAGCAGCCGAGGATCAGTTGGAGTAGAAATCAAAGGGCAAAACTGTTGATACAAGATTTGATTCAAAGACTGATCCAACCGTTGAAGATATTCAAGGCTGGTTTGCTCACATAGACAAGAGGGCTCGTAAAATTATTGATGCATTCAGATAGTTGATGAAGAACAAAAGCAGGAAGCCATAGCTCGTGCCAAAGCCAATCAAATGACTTCTTTCAAGGCCTTGTCAAAAGTTTGAGGTGATATTATCTCATGGCTAATTGATTCTGAATTAAATGTTTGTATCATCAAATGGGAGAACGAAGTTCAGTATTATGAGAAGATTACTGACGTCCTCTTATTTCCAAGATGGGATGTACGGACTCTTGCGTACCGTCCTTTTATTAACCGTGGCAAGAATTACCGAGCAAGTTGGTTTCACCAACATCTGTTGTTTGAGGTGAACCACGGAACCAACTCTCAAGCGTATTAATGAGATTGATCCAAGGACGGTTTGGAGAAAACTGGTGCTTAAGGTAAAGCCTCCAAATACAATGAAGCGTGTACCAGTCAAGACGCTGAATTAACACATGTATTTATCCTTCACCCGCTGGTATTATGCCAACCAAACTGGCGAGGCCGTTATTGTGTTGGGTAAAGGCTTAAAGACCAAGCTGATAAAGATTATTGATCCGATGTGGCTCGTGAACTTGACAGAGACCGGCAATGACGTGTTGTTCAAGAATAAGATATTAATAGAGCGTCATGAAGACTATGACCGAGCAATGCAATTTCAACGCGTTGTTCGTGTGTGTCATGAACATGGTATTCACAGCTGCAAAGACTGGCAGACCAAACGCTTCAAGTAATTTAAAGACAAAGAGCTCAAGATGAGGGTGTGTCATTTTGTACACGGTTTTGCGTCTCAAGTCTTTGTAGTTATCGTTTTGTAAAGGTCTAGTTATCGTTTTATCATTTATCAAGTTATTGTTTTATCATTTGTAAAAAGTCTTTGTAGTTATCATTTTATCATTTATTAATGTAAAAGTTATTTATATTAAGTTAAGTTAGCTTGTTAAAAGAACAATCTAGTTCGTTAAGGATGTTTAACGAACTAGACCTTAAGTTAAGTTTCCTCCTGATTCGTTAAGGATGTTTAACGAATCAGGGGGTGGTTCGTTATAGTTTACTATTTATTGTAATGTAACGAATTGGAAGGCTAGTTCGTTACGAAATGTGTAACGAACTAGATTCCATCGTCTATTTATAGAGCCCCCCCCCCCCCCTCTTTTAATATTAAGTTTTGAGTTAATATATTGAATTGCTGTCCAGATTTACTCTTGATCAAAGCTTCACATAATTAACCTATTACTAATATATACACACCTAATACAACTAATAATATATATATATCACATAATTAAGAGTAATAATGAACTAGATCCGTTAATCGTTTATTAAGCTTTAGATCTGAGATCTAAGGTTTTCATAAGTTTTAGTGGTTTTATTGGATTGTACGGTCTTGTGGGATTGTCGAGTTTCACTTTTGCAAACTGATCCTTCCCTCATAGTTTGAATCAGTGGGTTCATAGATTGCGTTATCGTTTCTTGCATTTTAAGCATCAGATTTTTGGGAATTTCCTGTGCGGGTTCGGTTCTAGCTCAATTGTTTATTGCATTAGAAGCTTCTTGGTTTTCTGAAGGATTATTTTAGTTCGACATCTTTAATTATAAAGATTAGATTTAGAGCCAAAGATTTTTTTTATATATCGGTAGATGGAATATCTTACAAACACAACTTGGAATATCATACAAACGACTACGAATCCTAATGATAGAGTATATTACAAAGACTTACATGAAAACAAACGATACAAATACAAACGTGAGGGATTCCTAATCTTTCATATAATCCTTGATCATCTTTTTCATTTTACAACATTTCTGTAGTAATTTACTTCCAACTTTCTTTTTCTTGCCACCATCAGTAGCAATATTCTTCCTCAAATCATCGGTTTCATGCAGGGCTCTATCAAGATGTTCCTCCTATGATTGTGGCATAACATTTGGGTATCCATATTGTGGTGGTGGATCATGGAATCCCATCATAAAAATATCATTGATATGGTCCAAAATATACCTATTATTATATAACTATTTCTACACTTTTACGTAATTTTGAGCCACGTTATTATTGAATATTATTCTTATTTGGTTCATATGTGGATTGTAAAGGTATGATGAGACAACGAACAAAAATATGAAACTTTTACTAAATATAAGAATGAGTAAATATTAGAAAAGAGTTCATATACATATATATAATACACATATTAGTGTTGCTATCATTTGTTTATTATTATTATTATTATTATTATTATTATTATTATTATCATCACTAATATTGTATTTACTATCTAATCTTGTTCATAACGTGAATTTTTATACAGAATAGTATTAACATGATATAATGATAGTTTAGAAATAATTAATTAATCTTGGTGTAAATTTATGAATTCATGTCACTAACAACATGTGTTGTTTTGGCAGGGAACACAAATATGCATATATCATGAGTGGGTCGTCCAATATATGAGAGCTCAAAATTAAGAAAGCCTCCATTTGAAAGACATGGAAATAAGCATAAAAATATTGTTAGTTCTACGTGAACTGGTTGTGGGCCTACATTACGTAACCAAATAATTGGGCTTTGGAGGTCAGTGAATTGGAAAGAAATAAATAGAAGATAATTGGAAGGCGAAAGAGAGGGAGGCATCCGTGGATAGAACCCTACAGACGAAAGAAAGAAAAGTGCGAACAAGGGTTCAATATTAAGGAGGGATGCTACAAATAAAAGAGAAAGAGAAGGGCACGTTGGTTCGAGCAGAGAGTGTTTGGTATGGTTGTTGGCTAAACCCTTAGACCGCCTAGGCTTATGATGAACTTTTGTTGATTTTGGATTTTGGTTTGGATTTTATTTTTGTTATGGTTTATGACTAAGTAAGAGGTTTATTGTTATTCATTCGATGCATATGTGTGCTTAGGATTGTTTGATGAGTTTTATTGTTTCACAGTTTCCTTGGTGATTGTTTCATATGTTAGGAGTCTGTTAGGTCATCTACCGTGTGTTTTTGACTAGTTTATGGTTGATTTGCAATAATACCATAGGAACAATATTAATTAATCAAGTAGACTTAAGTGTACTGCTAATCTAAATAGCTGTAAGGTGCTAGATTATGTGATAGGTCTTGGTTGATGAATTGCTATTTTAGTTCTATGTAAGGAGTCCGTCTAGGTTTGGTTTATTTGCCTTGTGTATCTAGTCGAGTGAATTCTTTAAACTACCTTTGATTTCCGCACTATAAGGTAGGATTTCATATAGAGGTACTTGTCATAAAATAAATTAGCGACCGTAAGGGGGTCTAATTAAACCGGTAATTTTAATAGCTTATTAGGATTCCATAGGTGTCTTCTTGAGAAGGGTCAAGGGTCCTGTACGGTTTCCCAATAAGTGAATAGGTTAGGATCTCGGTTCCATAACTTAGCATTTTCCAACCATTTGATAATTGATGCATTAGGGATTCTAGCCTAGGTGGTTACTTTTCATCTCTGAGTTAAGTCCACGTTTAAGTCGTCTTAAGTTTTATTAATTAGTTTTAATTTTATTTCTTAGTAAACTCCCCATAATAATATAAATAAATAGTCGTGTCTATAATTAAGTCTAATTTAGCTAGTTAGCGCACTTTAAAAAGTCTCGTGGGTTCGATATCCGGACTTACTTTGTTGTACTAGAGTCGACCGGTACACTTGCCGGTTAGTAGTTTAAGTTAAGTTAAAGAGTCTGGAGTATTACTTAGTGTCTAGATTAGCGTAATTTAGTTAATAATTATTAGAATACTTTTAGCACATCAAGTTTTTGGCGCCGTTGCCAGGGACTCTTGGCGATTGCGTTATTAGCGTTACTTGGACTTATTTGCTACATACGTGCTATTTGTTTTATTTTCGTTTGAGTCGTAGGAGTCTAAGTAGTTTTTCTTTTTATTTTTGTTTTTTTATAGTTTGTTTTGAGTTGTAGGAGTTAGGTTAATATAGTTTAGTTTAATTTCTTTTAATTAGTTTAGTTTTCTTTAATATTGTTTTTTATTTTACTACTATTTGGTGCTCGTGATCCTTTTCCGTTTAAGTTTATCTTTGCAGTGATCTTCATGGATTGTTACTACGGGGCCAGAGTTGAAGGAAATCCTCATAAAGATCAAAAAGGATGGGAGTCAGAAATACAGGCAATTATGGACCACCCAGATAAAAACAGCTATCAGCCTAAATTCTGTGTGGTGTATGATAGGATGGGGAATATTATCGGTTGTAAAGACTCATCTGGCGCAATGATGGATCACATACCACATCCAGAAGAGATATTATACGATGTTTTACGTGTCATCCATAACATTAATCCAAAAGCACCACTTTCAGATATCATGGATGATTTCCGGTCGGGCTTAATGTATCAAATACAATTTTATGAGCCGGCGATTGAGTTTGAGGATGTTGGGTTGCAGGATAAGACAGGGGAGCGTATTCCCACTTGGGAGGACGAGTTTAAGGATGAATTTGGTGATGATTTGGTTGGTTTAGCTGCTATGGATGAGAGAGATTTTAACCCCGAAAGAGATATTGAGGAGCTTGAAGTTTTGTTATTCAGGAGCCGGTTAAAAAATTAATTGTCAAAGAGGAATCACAAGAGATATCTGAAGAATTGAAGAGTAAAGAATTGCATCTCATTGTGAAAGAACATCCACGTCAGCACGGTAAAGCGGATATGTTTTTAGAAATAGTTGTTCGTGGATCGCCACGTAAATCAATAGCCCCAAGAAGGAAGATATTCGGGCTCGGGAATCAAAGAGTGCTGAAATGGTCGTATTTTCAGAATTTTAACAATGGGTGGATCGACCCGAATGCGTATTTTTGGGCCTACATGAGTTTGGAAATTAGTTTTTTCCCAACTGATTTTAAGAGGAGAGTGTCGAGGAGCATCGAAGGGAAGAGGATCAAGGAGAAGCCCCGTGATTGAGGTTTCCGGACTAAGTCTGGCTGAAGACTTTTTGTAAACTTAGGGCTTCCCGGGAGGCAACCCGTTACTATCTTTTTCTTCTATTTTTATTTCTATTTTGTTTTTACTTCTTTGCTCTGTCGGGCATTTCTTCTCTTACTTGCAGTTTGTTCCAAGGTTGCTTATGAGATAGTTGATGGGATACGGTATTAAACAAGTGTGGGGATGCCACTTGTTTCAGGATTTCTGCTTTTGTTCGTGAAAGATGACATTATCTGAAGATAGCTTGCTGATCGTGTTGGAATTGGAGGGCGTGGAACAAGACTCACAAGGCATATCATCTATTGACCAGGGGAGTCTGTTCCAATTCATTATTTTTATTTTTGCATAATTTTATTTGTAATTTCCTTTTTCTCACATTGAGGACAATGTGAAATTTAAGTGTGGGGATGGGAAATTGATATTTTCAGCAAAAATAAAAAAGAATTGAAAAAAAAAGTAAAAAAATAAAAAAAGGTTGAAAAAAAAGCATAAAAATAATTGGAAAAAAATGTCCCAAAAATATTAAATTTATTTTTGCAAATAATGGAAAATGATAGAAAAAATCGGAAATTGGTTTTTCAAACTACTAATATATAAGAGATAATATAATAAGAAAACGTACTAAGCTTGGGATGTGTCGGTATATCCAACTAGTCTTGAAAGGTTTCCCATTGCATATACTTAATAAACTTAATTAATCTGAGATTTTTTGTGGGTTTCCATCCTAAGGGGGGATAGTGAAGCTGAAATTTGATAAGGCATAAGGTGTATTACCATAAGCTGATTACCCTAAGGTGGTGAGAATTGAATACACTTTAAATTAGCACGCCACTCGGTTTTATGAAAATAAATAATGAGTGGTGGCGCCCCGCAATGTCCAATTTTATACGAGCTTTAATCTTTAGTTATATATTTATAGGTTAAAGATGCCTAAGTGCACAAAAAAAAAAGAAAAAAAAAAGGTTATGTTTTGAAAGTTACAAAGTATTCCAAGAAGTTGGTCTGAAAAGCAAAGATAAGTGAGAAAAAGTTATGTATTGTAAAATGGCAAAAAAAAAAAACATTCTTAAAAATAGAAAAAGAGGCCAAAGTGCACATACTAGACGAGGCTGAGAGTTTACGTGTTACCAAGGGGATAGTGACTCTGAGGATACACTATTGGGGCTCGAAAGTTTTTAGTCGATAAATATTTTTTAGGGAATACATAGGATAAAAGTCCAATAATTTTTAGGACATGCTCGTACGATCTTATTTGACCTATCATTCAAAATTCCATCTAAGTGTATTTTCTTCTTACCATTAAGAGGTTCTTATCTTACGGTGATAGGTTGAACCAATCTGCTTCAACCCGATTTTTAATTGTCTTTATTATGCTTGAGATGGGGTAGGTTGATCTTAACTCTAAAGGTGTGAGACCCAAAGGTTTTTGTTATCACTTAAAACTTAATTGCTTAATGTGCTTGAGGGTTTGATAGGCTGGTGGCTGGGTTTAAGTGGAAAACAATATCGGCAATCGCGGTTTTTACGTTATCTGTGCTTTATGATAATCTATATGTTTTTAAGATCAATTTTTCGATTATGATTCCATTGCAAATAGCTTTTTTAGGGACGAAAAATGTTTAAGTGTGGGGATATTATATTGATTCTTCGGGTATGGTGGTGGGGGGACTTGCTTTGAACGGTAAGTTGTAAAAATCTTTAGCAGCTGCTTCTTGTTCCCTTATTTCATTGGCTTGCTCCGAGATGGTAGGAACAATTCCAGGGTGTGGTGGAAAACTTGGGGGGGGAGGGCATTTGAACATAAGGGTCTTGAGAGATATATCCATTAGGCATATGGAATGATGGTTCTTGAAAGGCATACTAAGAGGTTATATGAAGCATGGGGTGTTTGCAACCAATATTTGGTGGATAATCACACTTTAGGGCATCCTTAATACCAGGGTTTTCTTCCTCGTTACTTATTTCTTCCGAAATTTCTTCTTCGGAATCTTCTTCTTCCTCTTCCACCTTCGGATCTTCATCTGATTCTTCCTCTGTCTAGATCTCTTCATCATCTTTGTTCAGATCCACTTGTATTTTTTTTATTGTCTTGAGGTTGCATCACCCTCATCTTAGGTCTCCTTGATGGACATGCTAAAGTATCATTGTTGGAATTTGTTGGATTATGAGTTGGAATTCCAAAATGCCATCTTCGTTGATCAGAATTACACTGCATCCAACTGAATGTGCCTTGCTCGGATTTCGATTTGATTGGTTTATCAACTTGCATTTCATTAGACGGATTATAGGTCGAAATATCTGATAGATGATACTCGGGAGTTGGTGGATCACTTGGAATGAGAATTGGCGTTTGCTCCGTGCCGGGAAAATAAGCAGGTTGAATTCCATATGGAACTACGGGTATGATTGGACGATCTTGACTAAAGAAGTCTTCATAGTAATCTTCACTCTTGGTGTCCTCCGGAAATATTGGCTTGGGTTGACCAGCTCTCCGTGCGTCGCTAATGAAGCCGTCTATCACTTTCTTGAATGACATCTATATTTTTTTTTGGAATTTTTAGAACGATGAGGGATAGGAAAGAATACCAACCTATCTTATCCCTAAAATATAATATAATAAAATAATTGAAACTTATCCATTGATCAAAGCTTAGGTATGACTAAATACCTAATTTACTAAGATCGATGACTCTGATACCAACCTATCACACTTCAACTTAGGGCCTAGGAGTGTGACCAATAGTTAGTACCAGTTTTGAAAATATATCAGATTTTAAGGTTGTAAAGCGGAAGTTATGGTTTAATATATTAATATATTCCAAAATACGGGAATTAAACACCCGTTAGTTTTTTACAAAATAGTTGAAGTTATAAAGCATAATTTACAATATTTTAATATTAAAACTTTATGAGCCATCAGATCGTCTAACGGCTAGACTCCAACTCCAAATGTTTAATCATGATTACCTGTAAAACGGTTTATAAAATACGCCAGCAACACATGCTGGTGAACATGCTCACGCTAAAACATTTTTGAAAACTTTTAGTTTATACTTGAAACAATCAGCGGCCCTCTAGACCGGAGTACCAATTATATCACATTCATCCAGCTCTCACAGCCATATAGACTGGCTCAATGAGACGGTGACCTGGTACCACGCATGGTGGGGTATGCCTACCCTCTGCCCACATAGGTAAGGATCCAAACACAAGTATAACTAGCCCAATTTCCAGCAGATACTAAAGTTTTTGGGATACATTATCCAATGTAAACTTCGGTTTCTAGGTAAATGACTCGATTAAAGAAAGATATGAGCGTATTCACCTTTGTTTTGATTAGCACTTTCACAGATTTTGTTTTGAAGTTACCTCAGACCTATAGTATAAATACTAGATCAACGATCTAGCTTTGGACCTTTAGTCTTTTTGCATAATCATTACCTTGATAATTATTTGTTTATACTTGGACCTTTAGTCCTAAAACATTCATTAATAAAATACCACGTTTCTTCTTCATGAAGAAACTTATATACTAAGTTTCTTCTTTATTAAAAACCATTATGAAATCTTTATAATTATAAGGAAATAATATTTATCTATACCCTTGTCATATTAAAACTATATTTCACCTTTTTATCTCATCAATGTAGAGACTATACCCCCGACTAGGGTCTAAGCCATGTATAATAAAAAAATCGGGCTGTACCCATACCTTGTATGGATAGCTTATATGAAATGCCTAAGCCTGACACGAGCAATACTTCTACTTGGTCGACGGGTAATCGAGAATACAAACCAACAAAGCTTCAATACTTGCACGTACTTTGAAAAACAGATTGTCAGAACATTGGGATCGAGCATGATTATCGCGAAAATGAGTTGTAAATTTGATTTGGGACGCACAAAGCAGAGCCCGACACCCCTATTTATAGAGTCAAAATCATGACCCAACGTGATACACGATGGGTTGGAAAGGGATCCATCGCGTATCGCGATTGATCACTTAGCTGCCATTGAATATAATATTCCATAGCATATCGCGATGGAACTTTTAGTTTGGCCGTAGCGTATCGCGAGGCCGCACACTAAGCCTTATTTGTCACCTAGTAGACCTTCCACGTGTTGCCACGTGGAACCACGTGGCTGGATACGTGTCACGATTACTTCGTCTGGTCATCGCGTATCGCGATGATCCAAAAGGTTGGGTGATCACGTATCGCGACAACGCCCATCCTAGGGCACTTTGATGTATCCATCGCGCATCGCAATGGGTTATTCCGTTGATCCATCGCGAATCGCGATGGGTCTTGAAATCAACATTTTTCACTTTAGTCCTTTAACTTTTATATCTTGTCACTTCCTGGTCTCACTTCCACTTTCCAAAAAAACAATAAGGCGGCTCTCAAGTGGCTTGCGGTGATGCGAAGTGCAAAGTGCGCCATCAAAGCGCCACATTGCGGCCAACGCCCTTAGCCGTCGCCATCGTCCTCGCCCGAGCCCGTTCTCGTACGCGTCGGGTGCTCCGCACCCTCCGATAGGACCACTTGTTGCGTGCTAAGCATAAAAGAATATTACTATGGAAACTCCATCTCTTATAAAGAGATTCCAAATTTAAATACACTTTCCATGTGGGATGGAATTTATCTTCCTTATTTTCACCCATGGAAAGGAATGTCATTTTCTTCCTCCTTTTCATGTGGGATGGAATTCTTTCCTTTACATGGATTGTTTCCATCTTTATAATCTTATATATGTTATTATTTTTTTTTACCATTTTTATTTTAAAATATTTTTGGGTCATTCTATTTTTCAAATTTGACATTTTAACCAATAAATAAATATGGTATTTCTCGAGATATTACACGTGTTGAACATGTTTTTTCACAATAAACATAGCAACAGTTTTATCAATAAGAATAGGATTGTTTAAGAAATTTAGACCATAATCAAGTAGTTCATTCTGAATTCAGAGGACTTGTGCACAGTAGGTAGAATGTATTCAGCTTCTGCAGTTGAAATTGACACTGTTGTTTACTTCTTGCACTGCCATGAGACCAGCCTATCTCCTAAGAATTGATAACCACCAGATGTTAACTTCTTGCTTATGTTGCATTCATCATAATCACTATCAGCGTATGCAAGGAGATCAAAGGAACTGTTCTTTAGATACCAAATTCCTAAGTCTGGATTTCCCTTCAAGTATCTGAAGATTCTTTTTACAGCCGTCATATGTGAAACCTTGGGATTGGCTTGATATCTAGCACAAACACATACAAAAAACATGATATCTGGTCTTGAAGCACTCAGATACATACGTGATCTAATCTTGGTTCTGTATTCATGTTGATCTAAAGGCTCCCCCTTTACATCAGCAACCATCTTTTCATGTGTGTCCATTGGAGTCGAAGTTGTTTAAAAATCTTGACATTTGAACTTGGTTAAGATGTCTTGAACATACTTGGATTGATTAATGAATATTCCATCCATTTCCTGCTGAACTTGCAATCCAAGGAAGAAGTTCATCTCTCCCATAGAACTAATGCTATATTTTGATTTCATGACTTCTTCAAACTATATACAAATCTTTTCATTTGTAGAACCAACGATGATATCATCAACATACACTTGAAATAGAAGTAAATCTCTTCCTTTCTTTTTGTAGAATAAGGTCTTGTTAATAGCTCCCCTTTGAAATCCATTAGCAAGTAGATGGTTTGACAACTCATCATACCAAGCTCTTGGAGCTTGATGTAATACATATAGAGCTTTGTTAAGTTTGTATACTCTATCTGGATACATAGAATCCTCAAAAACTTGGAGGTTGAGTGTCATATTTTAAGAAATCATATTTTACACCAAGTTGAAACACTATGATTTTCTTTAATACATCATATGACAAAACGATTCTTATGGCTCCCAGCCTTGCTACAGGAGCAAACACCTCCTCAAAATCAGTTCCTTTTTCTTGTAGGCATCCAAGAGCAACTAATATTGCCTTGTTCTTCATTTCAATTCCCCTCTCATCCCTTTTGTTTTTGAAACCCCATTTGGTGCCAATTGCATATTTTTCTCTTGGTTTATCAACTAGCTCCCAGACTTGCAATTTTCTGAAATGTGCTAATTCCTCTTGCAAATCCTCTACCCAAATTTTGTCCTTTAGTGCTTGAAAAATGTTCTTTGGTTCTATTTGGGATAAAAAACGAGAGTATAAGCAAATGTTAGTAGTTTCAGAAGCATTTTGGTCACTCTTTCATGCAAGTCACCAATGATATTTTCAATGGGATGATTCCTTTGAATAGAAGAAGTTTTATTGATTTGACATAAAGTCAGATTTGGATCAAGTTTGAATCATTCTGTTCAGGTTCTTTAATTTTCAAATCTTGTAGTTGTACATTATTATTCAAATCAGCTTCCTCCACATTCTGATGTGATGTTGAAGCACCAGCTTTTGAAAATTTTAGACTCTGAAAGAAAATCTCAAACATTGACTGAGTGTCATGTTGAGTCTGGTGATTCAAAATTTTAAAGAAATTTATAAATTATATGTTGAATCTAGTACTTGATAATTAATTTTAAATTATATGTTCTTATAAATATGACATATACAATTCATTAAAACGTATAAAATACACATATGTTACGTTTTCTGTATTTTCCACCCGTGTAAATGAAGGTGACAAGAGGTTTCATTTCATCAGTTCCTCATGACTAACCATAAAGTCACGGGACCATGAAATGTTGCAATCATTAACTTGAAGAGTGGGTTGGCTTGAGCTACTTGAACTGCTTGAACTTTTATTCAGATCATGAGCTTTCGGGTCTTGATTGACCGTTTTCTTTACAACATCTTGAATGAAACCTTGAGTTGCTAAACTAGAGGACCTAGCAGATGAAATGAAAGCTTTGTTTGTTTCGGCTTGAGTTACAGATTGAACACCTTGAACTCCATCAAAATCATGAACGGTTGGGTGTGACTGAGTTAGAAAAGTAGCTCCAACTCTTGAACCTGTAGATACACTTGCTTGATTGGGATAGCTGATGTGGTTATTCATTTTGAGCTTGTCATTCACCTCAAAAGATCTGATGGTTGAGATTAAGTCCATAAGAGTTGTGTGCTCATATCCTTGGTTCTATTGATTATAGTCGCATTGTTGTTCCAAGTCCATAGTAGTGAGTTTAACAACTTCTTGTTTACTTCAGACATATACTGAATAATACTAGCACTTCTCTTTCGTGTATTTAAGGCTTTTCAAATCTATGAACGAGTGATGCAATAGTCTCGCCTTGAACATGATTAAACATGTTGAATTCACCACTGAGCATTTCTTTTGTGCTTTCTCTCATGTACAGTTTCCTTCAAACTTCTCAACCAAGGTATCCCAAAGTTCCTTTCCCTCATGTACTGTTTCTATTCTTCAGAGTTGCTATCAAAGCTTATGAGTCAGAGTGATTTGTTAGACGTTCCTGATTCATAATCAAGCATCATGTAATTCTTTAATATCATGCTGATTTCAGAAGAATCTGAAATCAGCCTTGAAATTAGTGAAAAATTCTTGAAATTCTAATTATTTTGTATCGCAATCGCAATGAACAGTATTGCGATTGTGAAGTGGTCTGTAATGCAATTATGGTCAAATGCGATTCTGAAATGTTTGCGCTTATGAAAAGTTCCGATTCTAATGGATTTTGCGATTCTGGAAATTTGCGATTTTGAACAATGATGCGATTCAGATGGTTGTGATTGCGAGTTGGATGTGAATGCGATCCAGATTGCGAATCTGATTGTGAAACAAACGCGATTGCGATTGTTACACAAATGCGATTACGATTTGTGTCACGTATGCGGTTGCGATTTGTGTCACAAATGCGATTGCAATTGTCTCACTAATGCGATTGCGATTCAGTACCTAACAATACAGACTCGCAAAACACTCTGTTTGAAACATAATCTTCAATAAAACACCCTTTTTGGCTATAACAAAGCTTCAAACAACCAAAATAACCCTTAGTACGTTTGCACACACTTAAGAAACACCTAAGCAAGACCAAAACACAAGGTCGTCACCTAGGAACCACAATAGTTGAGCCGACGCTCTGATACCAATTGTAGATCCTTATAACTGGATCTCACAACTATTCTTGGATTAATCTGTATTGTTAGCTAGCGGAAATCACTAACAACTCTATGATCTCGGATCTTGGTGGGTTTGATTATTTACTATAAAAGGAAAGAAAGAAATAAGGTAGAGAGAGAATGAGGAGTTGGTATGAAGTTCAAAAGTTGTGTTGTGCATGGGCATGCTTGCATTATTTATAGTGCAAGTTATGGCACACAACCAATCTATTCATAAGTGCCCAATGGGCTTGTTTACAAAGGCCTTGGCCTAAACGATAACAAACTAAACAGAAATACAAAATATTACATGAGATTAATTAAGCTAATAAATACAAAAGACTTAAACATCTTGAATGGGCTCTACATAGTAACCTTGTATGTTTTGCCTTAGCACATTAATCACAAAACGAATTTCTAGATTTGAAAGAAAAATCCTTGAGAAAAGCAACATGTGATAGTTTATCATCTGAAGCGTGCCCAAGCCTTTTATGCCATATGTCAACTTTGTTTTCCTCGTGTCGCTCTTTATCCCCATCTCATATAAACCACCTTCGCGTCTACTTTCTTCAATCAGTTTTCTCGAACGTAAGTTGTGCATGACATAAAAATTAGGAAAAACAATGTCATAGAGCACCAAAGATCTTGGGATAATTTGCTAATAGAAAGTAAATTGCATTTCAAGTTTGGAAAATGCACTTGTAAGGGAACTATCATCTCTTCCCTCAACAAATATTGAATCCCCATAAGGTATTGTGACATATACAGGGTCGTCCCTGAGAATGCTTCGTTGTGTAGGGATCATGTGCGGGTAAATAAATGGGACCTTTATATAAACCTAAATAAAAAGATCTGCAATTCGACGATAACTATGATAAATTTGCCATTATGTGAGTAGAAAAAGAATAAGCTTTTACAACCTTGTTTTCCCGCTGTTTCGTTTGCACACTACCATCATTTTTTGGATTAATCACAAAATGTTAAATTAATAGTGAAACTCTTCTAGTATTTTCTTTGCAATTTGTTTTAGATACTATTGGGTGTTAAAACTTTTTAAATGACATTGGGTTCTAAAATTTAAATTAATTTTAACGTGACAAAATAAAAAGGATATGGATACAAAATTTTATTAAAAATAAAAATAAACGAATAAGCAAATCAAGTAAAAATATATATAAAAAACAAAAATCTTTTTATTTTAAGTTATAAGTTTTGACAAAGAAAAATGTATATACAGTATTTTTATCTATCTATACTAATAATAAAAAATAGTGAGAATAAGACGTCCTAACTACATTCAATCTTAACACTAAATTCTCTCCTATATTCAAATCTATAATATCTTTAATCCATTACACGATATCTATGTAGGGCTGTTCAAAATATTCGTAGCTCGCTCGAAAATAGCTCGAAAAAAGCTCAGCTGGAAAAAGCTCGATTTTAAATGAGCTTGACTCGACTCGGCTCGATTTCTAAACGAGCCGAGCTCGAGCCAGGGTCAGCTCGGCTCGTGGCTCGACTCGTTGGCTCGTTTAGATTAAACCCTAAATTTTAATATATATATATATATATATATATATATGTATAGTATAATACTAAGAAATAAATAAATAAAAATTATACATATATTATACCAATTGATAACTAAAACCTTATAAAAGAATAACGAAAATGAAACATAAATTTATAATTCTTTAATTTATAAATTTGATATAATATGTATGTTAAAATTATATTTTTTTGTATTTTATATATCAAAGATTTAAATTATAAAATAAAAAAACAATAAATAAAAAATAAAAAAATTTAAAAAAATTAAAGGAGCCCAGCTCGACGAGCTCGAGCTCGGCTCGAACTTTAAACGAGCCGAGCTCGAGCTCGATAAAGAAAACGAGCCGAGCTCGAGCCAGCTCGATTAAGTTCGAGCTCGAGCACACTCTAGCTCGACTTGACTCGACTCATTTACAGACCTATATCTATGGGCTATGAGCTTATAATAGATTAGCTTTCTTCCATATTTTCTCTTGGCATATTATACATGTTACACATACGTATGTTGTGTGTTGACTTGGGGCCTGAACAAACAATGGGCACCCGAGTATTCCGCTTGATCCTAATGTGGCTCAATGGTAGAGTACTCACTTTACTAATGAGAGGTATGGGGTTCAAACCTCACTATCATCAATTTATATGGGAGATATGAGGGATGACTCTGGCTTGCCAGGGTTCGAGTCCTGATCTCACCCGGTTTTACCGGCTCCTCGCTGTCGTGCTATTTGGCGGGCGTGGGGGTCGGGTTTTATCCGGTGAATCCCTCAATAGGTGGACCGCTAGGGGCTCCGTCCATCCGGACTAGAGGCCGGCTCGGACTACCATTAGCCAATGGGGGTCGTGTACGGAGTACCCGGCGTTACTTAGTTGGTCTTTCAAAAAAAATGTTATTCATCAAATTTAGAGTATTATATAGCATTTAAACTAATTAACTTTGGACCACTTAATTATTTTTTTATAATATTATTCTTGCTCTCTTGTCGGAAGAAGAGATGAACACAGTATGTTCTTCACCATTCATCTTTGACTTTTCTTGTGTAGCTAGGGCTTGCTTTTTCATATGTTCGATTGATGAATCATAGATTCGTATATATATATATAAAATGCTAGCTGCAAATCTCAACCCTTATTTTATATTATAATTATATTTCATTCTCAAAATACAATTATTTTTTGAATGTAATATAATCTTAACATAAGTTTACACAATATTATATCCGATTTAGTTTGCATATTTTGCTTTTCTATAATATAACCATTATTATTTTCATTCACACGACAGGTCGCGTGCAATTTTGATTAATATTGCGTCCGAGAAACAATATCTAACACACGGTTTTAGAATTATACATTTGTAGTAGTACGTTGATGTTGATGTCCTATTAAAAAATAGTTAATTAGATACTTTGGACGATTATCTTAAAATAAAGGGGTAAGCAGGTTCGGTTTGGTTATTATGCGAAATCGAAACCGAAATCATTGTTTTTATAATATACAAACCGCTTGGTTTCGGTTTATTGGTTTTCGGTTCGGTTTCTTTTTCAATTCTATGTAGAATTTCAAAAAAAATTATAATGAAAATGATGATTTTAAGCTTGTAACAACGTATTAGAGTACCACATATATATTGCATTCAAAAACAAAAACAGGCTCGTGTTACGTGGAATCATACGATCACAAAGTTGCTAGAGTAGTAGAGTTTAAATTTAAACAAAGTTTTTAACCAAAAAAGACTAAAAGTTTAATCTCGATCAATCTTCATTTATCATCTTGTTCATCTTCAAAGTTTAGTCCGAGTTTTCATAATCTTTATAATATTAATCACCATCAATCATTTCGGCTTAGTTTTTTTTCGGTTTTCTAAGAATGGTAAACGGATCCTAAAACGAAAATTTGTTTTTATTAAAAAAAACAAAAAATTAATCGCCGGTTAATGCTTCGGTTCAGTTTTTTCGGTTTGGTTATTTGTTATTGCGGTTTTAGTTCAGTAAATTTGGTTCTCAGCTCATCCCTCTTTAGATGTCCGAAAGAATGGTACACGATAGTTTTTATAGATAAAAAAAAAGATTATTAAGTTATATAGCAAGAAACATTTATGTAGCCTCTCACTTGGAGTGTTATTCAAAAAGTATTTGAATGACATAAACAAAACATGAATATTACCCGGAATGCTCGATAGCATTAATTGTGTTACACCCTCAAATTTCGACTAATAGGGTTTTACTATGAGGCGTGTTATATACCAGGATCTAGCTTTGTTTCATACGGAACAACCATTTAATAATACAAAAAGAATTATCATTTAATATTACTAATTAATAATGAGGAAAATACATTAATAGTATAAGTTGCATTTGCAGAAGTGTAAAAGTAAACAATTTGAAAACCAAGAAACTTCGTGCTCAAACATGCACAACCCATTCAAGTGTAAAAGAATGTAAGACATGCATCCATGCTATAACGAGACTCCAAACAGATGCATGCACGTGCTCCTTACATACCTAGTAACGTAGACAAGTATAAATACTCAAAGGTCAACACAAGATTGGTGAGTTCATAAGTTATAACAAAAAGTAATGTATGCAGATTTAGCACATTTCAAAATAGGGTAGCTAACACATGTACAAGCTACTAGATGGTTGAAGTGAAGCTCACTTATGTATGCGCGCCTTCTTACCAAGTCTATCACCAATACGGGCGTACGCAGTTAGGCATATAAAACACATGTTTTACAATATCCCAGTCGTGCTAGCGTGACTAGCCTGGGTGGGGTTTGCCAAACCTTGTAGTACCACTCAATATAACCCCGCAATCCCATCCTATTGGTTCAAATTATGCAAGGAATTTAAGTGATATTAGGGCATCTAGTATAAACTTATGATATATATAAGAAATTACGAAAAATCTAAAATTAGTCACCGCGTTTTCCACCAGAAAACTAGTAGATGAATAAGTCCATGTTTTCGCCCCGAAAGCAAGTATAGGAAAATGTGTTGTGTTTTCTCCCTGAAAATAAGTATAGGAAAATGTTTGTGTTTTCTTCCCAAAAAAGAGTATGAAAAGTCTGAACTCACATGGTGACGTGTGTAATAATAGACTTTTAGTAAAATCAAAAGAATAACCTTGACTCATTAACCGATACCTAGTACAAGTATTAAATTATGAGTGTACGATCATGAAACTAGACAATTCAAGTGTTGGATAACGCATAGTCCTATGGTTCATGTAATCACTCACAATGTAACGCTTGACGACCCGTTGGTGATTATATTAATGTCAATAGTTACAAAGCGTCCTAACATATATCATACATCAAGCAATGATCAAAAAAACCATGTATTTCATCATATAAATCAAATTCAAATTAAGCATTTACATGACAGATTTTAGCATTTGCAACCAAATTTTATTAACTAGGAATACAATGTAAACAAATTCCAGGATTTTTTCCATAAAAGCATGTATGGACTAGGATTCTCAAGAAAGTTTTATTATATTTTTTTCATGTGTGCAAAATTCAGAATAGTTTAATCATTGAAAATAGGTAAAAAAGGTTCAACCGATTGTTGGAAATATGGACCGGTCCGCTTAAGTCAACTCGGCCGACCGGGCTATGACTCGTAAAAGTTACACCGTGGGTAACGGACATAGACCGCTTACACTAGTTAACTGGTAACAACTAATAAACGAGATATGGAACTTTAATGAGATTGGGATTGATACGGGCTTGGTGGCCCAACATGATTAACTAGTTATATTAACTAGTTAATATGTCATTATGGAGAATGATTATTATTCAAGTAATACTAAAACCTAGCCACCATCTCCCTTCCTCTCTCCCTCTCGGTTCCAGCCACCGCCGGCCAACCACCGCCGCCGGACAGTTGCGCAGCCAAGACAGCCGCAGCCTGCCACCGCAGCAAACCAGCCGTCGCCGCGACCAGCCGCAACCCAGCCCAGCAGCATCACTGCCTCGCGTCATCTTTGTTGCCGGTCCATTCGTGCACCGCCACCGTTGTTTGTCCAACTCGTTTGGTCTTCCGATGCCAGCCTCTTATTTAGTGCCACGCGTTCCCCTCAAACGAGCTGCCTCATCCTACTCACCTGTGTGCATACTAAATGTCAGCTACGCTGAGTGAGTTCTAGTTAATACAATCAACATACAATACGTTCTTATATTACGTACTTGTCCTTCTTTTCTTTCTTTCATATGTACGTAAGTATATATCTTCATTCTTGTTCTTATACTTTCTTTCTTTCATACTTCATATTTTATCTTTCTTATATACTTACTTCTATGTTTTAAAGAGCCTTTAGCCCTATCCTCACAGAAATTATTAGGGTCTGCCACCCTTCTTCACAGATATTATTAGGGTCTGCCACCCATATTCACAGATATTATTAGGGTCTGCCACCCATCTTCACAGATATTATTAGGGTCTTCCACCCATCTTCACAGATATTATTAGGGTCTGCCACCCTTTACCGTCAATTCCTTCATATCCGTCAATTCCTTTTCATTTATGTGTTTACATACTTTCTTTCATCATTATATTCTATAGCGTACATACTTTATATAGACCACATATATATATAAACAATCATATCTTCTAACTAACTCCAGACAGTACATGCAATATCCGAAGATCGTTCATGTGCCGTCAAGCATTCTTGTATATCAACACATTTATCATAATAGGCATACACTTACCACTTAAGATAAGTGTATTAACTAATCACATCGAGTATGCACACAACCCCGAAAACATAACAAGGAAATGGGGCTAGAAACTCACTTGGATCCTGTTGCGTTCGCCGTATATCGTAATTCCTTTCTTTAACTGAGCTCGGCTAACTGTTAAATATATATTCGTTAATCAACCGTCTAACTAATCAAGTTGGTATTTTAGTTTACCAATGGGCTTCCTAAGTTGGGCTTGTTTGTGTTAGTTCATGACAATGGGCTAGTTTATCTCAAGTTAGATGTGGGCTTATCTTTAATAGATTTAGTTAATTCAGGCCCACTGGATTCTGGCCCAAGGCCCAACCGAGAACGGTGTGGCCGAGAACCCAAGGCAGAGAACTCTTATTTGGCCGAGAACTCTCATACTTGGCCGAAATCGTTGACCGAGAACTCCTGTTTTCGACCGAGAACCTTGACCGAGAACATAAGGTCACCGAGAACTCCAAGGAAGAGATCTCGTGGTCGAGAACTCTTGTTGACTGCATGCTGGCCGAGAACTTCGAGGTCTGATGCTCTCAGTTCGTATCATTCTTATCCATAATACATTAAGGCTCAACAACGGTTAACGACTCATAAACACATCTTTAATCACCCAAAACCCAACCTCCTAACCCGTCCTACGCTCGTTATCGCCCCATTGCCAAGTCCTTACCCGTTTTTAGCATAAAGCTCGAACCTTTAACCATAAAAATGTCCATTAAGCTAGATCTAGGGTTTTCTTGATGAACCGTATATAACTTTGAATCCTTTATGTCCATTTTAAATCATCAAGTTTGAAACTTTATGCTTTGTCTAGACCTGATCTAGTTTATGCTCAAGTTTCATGGCTAATCGTTTCTAAAAATGCAAGCTTTAAGATCAAGAACATACCTTTGATCGTTACTGAGTCACGGCTAGCTTGATATACGATCTTGGACTTGTTATCTTGCTTGTATGATGGAAGATCTTAAGTTATGATGCTTGGTTGTGGACTTGGATGGTGGTCGGCGGCTAAGGGAGGGGTATTAGGCTTAAGTGTGTGTTTTTAAGGTGTAGAGAGAGAATAACATGGATAAAAATGGAAAGATTTAGGGTTTAAGGGGTATTTATACTCCCTTAAGCCCATGAACCTAATGCCCATCTTTCCTTTTTAATCCATACTTAATCCATCTAATTAGCCTACTTATCTTACCATCATTTATTATTATTTTATTACCATCTTAAGTAAACTTGTCCATCCAAATAGAGAATATTTAAAATATTACTTATTGAAGTTTTGGGATGTTACAAGTCTTCCCTCCTTAAAGAGGTTTTGTCCCCGAAACCTAACTATTACACGAACAGATTAGGGTAAAACTTGCGCATCTCATCCTTCGCCTCCCAAGTGGCATCCGATCCCTTGCGGTGCTTCCATATCATCTTCACTAAGGGTATAACCTTCTGACGAAGTTGCTTCTCCTTACGATCGACAATTTCTATTGGTTGCTCAATGTAGTTTAGCTTTTCATCCACCTCAATATCCATCAGTGGCACGTGAGACGTGTCATCAGCTAGACATTTCCTCAAATGAGAAACATGGAAGGTTGAATGAATTCCTTCTAGCTCATTAGGTAAATCCAGCTTATAAGCTACTTAACCTACGCGATCTAAAATCTTAAACGGTCCAATGTACCTTGGACTCAATTTTCCTCTCTTTCTGAATCGAATGATTCCCTTCCAAGGCGAGACCGGAACGTTAAACTCAATCGGTCGTCGCCGCTTATCAGCATACGAATTTTTTCTGTCTTGAGCAGCTTTCATTCTTGCCTTAATATGATCAAACTTTGAAGATGTCTCTTGAACCACTTCTAGACTTCCCATTTCTTTCTGGCCAATCTCTCCCCAACACACGGGAGTCCTACATCGTTTTCCATAAAGCATCTCAAATGGTGGCATACCAATACTTGAATGGTAACTGTTGTTGTAGGAGAATTCTGCCAGATGCAGGTGATCATCCCAACTTCCACCAAAATCTAAAACACAAGCACGTAGCATATCCTCAAGGGTTTGGATCGTCCTCTCGGACTGTCCATCGGTTTGAGGATGATACGCCGTACTGATGTTTAATCTCGTTCCTATAGCTTCATGGAACTTCTTCCAAAACCTCGAAGTAAACCGTGTATCTCTATCAGACAAGATTGACAGTGGTACTCCATGTTTAGATACAACCTCTTTTATGAACAAGCTTGCTAACGTTTCTGACGAGATAGCCTCTCGTATGGGCAGAAAGTGAGCACTCTTGGTCAATCGGTCCACAATCACCCATATGGTATCATGGTGCTTAGCTGTACGAGGTATCTTAGTTATGAAATCCATGGTGATGTGTTCCCATTTCCCCTCAGGTATCTCAAGCGGTTGCATTTTCCCATAAGGCTTCTGATGTTCGGCTTTAACTTGTAAGCAAGTTAAGCACTTACTAACATAATCCACCACATCATTTTTCATCCCTGGCCACCAGTAGTCTCTTTTCAAATCTTGATACATCTTTGTAGCTCCAGGATGAATCGAGTATCTTGACTTGTGAGCTTCATCTAAGATTCGACCTCTAAGATCTCCATGGCGTGGGATCCACATGCGGTCAAATCTAGTCTTAACACCATGAGTGTTTTCCATAAACTCATCTTGTTGGCCATAGACTCTCTTTCTTCACTAACCCTCATCTACTAACACCTCTGACTACACTTTGATGATTTCTTCAAAAAGGCTCGAATTCATAATCAACTGGTACGACTTCACTGTAGCAATGACTTCCTCATTCTTACGACTTAGCGCATCAGCGACCCCATTAGCTTTACCAGGATAGTACTTAATGTCGCAGTCGTAATCCTTTATCAACTCTAACCATCTTCTCTGCCTCATGTTCAGTTCCTTCTGCTCGAAGAAATACTTCAAACTCTTATGATCGGTGTAAATGGTACATTTAGTACCATACAGATAATGTCTCCATATCTTAAGAGCATGCACTACAGCTGCTAGCTCTAAATCGTGCGTCGGATAAGTACTCTCATGGACTTTCAACTGTCTAGACGCGTAAGCTATCACCTTTCCTTGTTGCATCAATACGCAACCTAACCCACGATGCGAAGCATCAGTACAAACAACCAAATCCTCGTCACCATCGGGTAAGGCAAGGATTGGAGCTTGCATGAGTCTCTTCGTTAACCCCTGAAAAGCTTCTTCTTGAAACTTACCCCAACTGAATACTATCGAATTTCGGGTCATACCGGTCAACGGTGCGGCTATCTTGGAGAAACCTTCGATGAATCTCCTATAGTAGCCAGCTAACCCTAAGAAGCTTCGTATATCAGTCGGGTTCTATGGAGTCTTCCAGTTAGTTATCGCTTCAATCTTAGCTGGGTCCACGGTAATCCCTTCAGGATTAGTCACGTGACCTAGAAATTGCACTTCTCGCAACCAGAACGCGCATTTCGAAAACTTAGCATACAATTTCTCTTTCTTCAGAGTCTCCAATACCTCTTTCAGATGCTCAGCATGATCAGACTCGCTCTTTGAATAAATCAATATATCGTCGATGAAGACAATAACTGACTTATCCAACATTGGCCGACACACCCTATTCATCATGTCCATAAATGTTGCAGGAGCATTTGTTAGACCGAATGACATCACTGGGAACTTTGTAGTGTCCATACCGCGTTCGAAACGTTGTCTTAGGGATGTCTACCTCCTTAACCTTTAGTTGATAATAGCCTGATCTGAGATCTATTCATGAGAACCAACTTGAACCTTGCAGTTGGTCAAACAGATCGTCAATCCTTGCAAAGGATACCTATTCTTCACCGTAAGCTTATTCAACTCGCGATAATCAATGAACATTCTCATGCTTCCGTCTTTCTTCTTCACAAACAACACCGGCGCGCCCCACGAAGAAACACTCGGTCTAATAAAACCCTTATCGAGGAGTTCTTGCAGTTGGACATTAATTCTTTCATCTCAGATGGCGCTAGACGGTAAGGCGCCTTTGCGAAGGGCTGGGCTCCTGGTACTAAATCTATCTGGAATTCTATCTCTCGCTCCAGTGGCAACCCCGGAAGATCCTCTAGGAATACCTCTGGGTAGTCGCGCACGACAGGAACATCTTTCATTTCTTTTGTCTCAGCCGTAGCGTTGACAACATACGCCAGGTAGGCACCGCACCCTCGCCTTAACAAACCCTAGGCTTTTATCATCGAAATGACGTTAAGCCCAGAACTTTCCTTATCACCATAAACCGTCACCGCACTATCATCCAAGGACTTTAACCTTATTATCCTACTCTTACACACTATCTGAGCTTCGTACTCAGACAACCAATCCATTCCCAAAACCACATCAAACCCTCCTAAGGTCATTACGTACAAGGTAGCAGGGAACTCATGTCCCTCTAACTCTATCTTACAGTCCTTAACCATTTTCATTATTTTAACCGAAGTGTCACTAGCACTTTCTACTATAAAGTTTCAGACACTCGGCGACAGTTCATTTTAGCTAATTTACTAAAGGGCGTGGCTACGAAACTTTTGTTCGCACCTGAATCAAACAATACAGAAGCGGAAATACCGTTTACTAGAAACGTACCTGTGACGACATCGGGAATCTGCTTGGCTTGTTCTTGAGTCAGGATGTAGGCTCTGGTCTTCGGCCTTGTCGGCTCCACATCTTTCTTTCCACCACTTCCCGCTTCAGTACATTCCCTGGCCATATGACCCTTCTTCCAGCACTTGTAACATGTGGGTTCGGCGTTGCATTCATAAATGTAATGCCCCGCCTTTCCACATTTGTAACATGCATTTGACCCTAGCCTGCACTCTCCACCATGAGATTTCCCACACTTGTGGCACACATTAGAATCGGTGCCCCATTTGCATTCACCACGGTGCATCTTACCGCAAGTCTTACACGACTTCTTTTCCCACACCTTCTGCTTCTTATCATTAGAACTCCACAACTGAGTACCAGGTCGTTTAGCAGGAACAGTCCATTTCTTCTCCTTCTTCTCTTCCACCACCACCACATCATCCGCAGCCAGGTCCTCATAAACCATCTCTGCGAGTTCGACCGCAGAGTCAAAAGTAGCAGGTTTACTCGTCCTGACTAGCATGCGGATCTTCTGTGGCAACCCTCCCACATAGCAGTTGATTCCCTTAGCCTCAGTGTTGACCATATCGGGTACCAACCTAGATATTCGATTGAACTCAGTGGTATACTCACGATGTGTCATTGTTCCAGCCTTCAAGTTCAGGAACTTCATCTCCGCCCTCTCAACCTCGGCGTCAGCACAAAATTTATTCATAACCAGTTCCTTCAGATCCTCCCACTTCAAAGCCTTGATTTCCTCCGGGCTCTTTCTTTCTTCAACCGATTCCCACCAATACATCACCTCATCACCAAATGATTGGGTGGCGTAACTGACAGCTTGGTCAGGACGACACTCGCTGATTCGGATAATTTTATCCATGGCGTTTATCCACTAAAGAGTAGCGATGGCGTCTCCTAAACCAGTCAGCTTTGGCGGGTCACATCCCTTGAAGGACTTATAGTTGCACCCGCTTCGGCCTCTTTTCTTGTCTCCGGCTTTCCTAGAATTAACCCCACTCGAGGCTTCCCTCTCTTCTTCCTCATTTCTCTCACCTTCACCCCCTGCCCCTCCGGCATTTCTCTCCCGACTTCCAGCAAACCCTCCAGGAGTAATATTCTTCACAGCAGTGGCTACAGCTTGAAAAATAGCTGCTTGAATTGCGGGATCCAGTTGAACCCCTTCATTGTTGATCAGACCTCCTCCAGCTGCGCTCCCCTCATTTCTGGTGTTGGAAGCTGTCTCAACCGAAGGCCGTTGGATACGACGAGGCCTGCCACGACGTCCAGCGCGACCTCCAGCTCCCACATTTTCTCCCGTTCCAGCCATCGTATTCTAAAAGGGGAAAACACAAACGTCATCACTCAAGGAACTGTTTAGTACAAGGATAGTAAGGCTAACAGGTAATAACAGTGGCCAGCTGTGATTAGCTGATCACGTTACTTTCCGTGTCCTATACACTTCCCTTTATGAGTCTATATGTGCCGGTTCTACTCTAAACAATTAGTCAAATCAAGCAATCAATTAATCCTATCCCTAGTATTCACATACCTTATTCAATCATATACTTTACCGTTATTAGAGTTTGCTTGAGCGACACATGACATTCTTGGACTGGCATCTTCTTTCCTTTCTTAATTAAATCCCATTCTCTGTTCGAGTTTAAGCATGCAGGATGCTCAAATCTCTCGAACTTTGCTCTGATACCAACTTGTAAGGCCCCGTTACCGGTACCTCACATTTGGACGTTGGATTTACTCATTCACATCGTTCTAAGAATCAGAGTTAATAAAAACATACGCGGAATATAAAAGCTTTCATAAAAGATTACATAAATCCATAATTTGTCTTAAACCAACAACTTGTCTTTCAAAAACTAAGTAATTAAAACATAGCACGTCTTGAGTCTTCCGATGCCAGCCTCTTATTTAGTGCCACGCGTTCCCCTCAAGCGAGCTGCCTCATCCTACTCACCCGCGAGCATATTAAAAGTCAGCTACGCTGAGTGAGTTCTAGTTAATACAATCAACATACAATACGTTTTTATATTACATACTTGTCCTTCTTTTCTTTCTTTCATACGTACGTAAGTATATATCTTCATTCTTATTCTTATACTTTCTTTCTTTCATACTTCATATTTTATCTTTCTTATATACTTACTTCTATGTTTTAAAGAGCCTTTCGCCCTATCCACACAGAAATTATTAGGGTCTGCCACCCATATTCATAGATATTATTAGGGTCTGCCACCCATCTTCACAGATATTATTAGGGTCTTCCACCCATCTTCACAGATATTATTAGGGTCTGCCACCCTTTACCGTCAATTCCTTCATATCCGTCAATTTCTTTTCATTTATGTGTTTACATACTTTCTTTCATCATTATATTCTATAGCGTACATACTTTATATAGACCACATATATATATATAAACAATCATATCATCTAACTAACTCCAGACAGTACATGCAATATCCGAAGATCTTTCATGTACCGTCAAGCATTCTTGTATATCAACACATATATCATAATAGGCATACACTTACCACTTAAGGTAAGTGTATTAACTAATTACATCGAGTATGCACACAAACCCGAAAACATAACAAGGAAATGGGGCTAGAAACTCACATGGATCCTGTTGCGTTCGCCGTTTATCGTAATTCCTTTCTTTAACTGAGCTAGGCTAACTGTTAAATATATTTTCGTTAATCAACCGTCTAACTAATTAAGTTGGTATTTTAGTTTACCAACGGGCTTCCTAAGTTGGGTTTTCTTAAAAATGTCCATTAAGCTAGATCTAGGGTTTTCTTGATGAACCGTATATAACTTTGAATCCTTTATGTCTATTTTAAATCATCAAGTTTGAAACTTTATGCTTTGACTAGACCCGATCTAGTTTATGCTCAAGTTTCATGGCTAATCGTTTCTAAAAATGCAAGCTTTAAGATCAAGAACACACCTTTTATCGTTACTAAGTCACGGCTAGCTTGATATACGATCTTGGACTTGTTATCTTGCTTGTATGATGGAAGATCTTAAGTTATGATGCTTGGTTGTGCACTTGGATGGTGGACGGCGGCTAAGGGAGGGGTATTAGGCTTAAGTGTGTGTTTTTAAGGTGTAGAGAGAGAATAAGATGGATAAAAATGGAAAGATTTACGATTTAAGGGGTATTTATACTCCCTTAAGCCCATGGACCTAAGACCCATCTTTCCTTTTTAGTCCATGCTTAATCCATCTAATTAGCCTACTTATCTTACCATCCTTTATTATTATTTTATTACCATCTTAAGTAAACTTGTCCATCCAAATAGAGAATATTTAAAATATTACTTATTGAAATTTTGGGATGTTACAATATGGTTGGGCTTAGGGCTGGCATGTGTATAAATATGATGTATTGTTAACCGATGTAAGGTTGGATGTAGACGAGAGAAGAGAAACAAGTTGTATTCTATTGTGCTTAACCACCTGACGTTAATAAACATGTGTTTTGAAGCATTATCATCTCGTTCTTAGTGTTTACTTGTTTTATATTGAATCTATTCGTTGTTAGATTCCGTATAACTCCGATCTCACGTGATATCATATTGAAAGATCCGTCTAAGGGACTTACAGTAGACGGTTGAAGTAATTCAGGAACCACCCCGTATTTACGTACTTCACCCATCTATTTAACTAAAACACAATATAGAAAAACCGAGTTTAGCCATGAATCACCGTGAATTCGGTTATAAATTCAGGGTGTAATCGTCACATGACCATGTTTGATACAATGAGGGTAGTGGATATGTGTACTTTTGGTGTGATATTCTATGGCTTAATAAGTTTCATACCCTTACCGAATACTCCAGGAATGGAACCGGGTTTCGCGGTTGATTGAGATTAATGCGCATTGAACTTCCTTAGGCTCGCAAGCCTTGGTGCCAAGGGTTCGGTAAACAAGTGCGGCCCTCTTACAGTTTACTACATATCCGTCACCCGAATCATCCTCAATTAGAGAGGAATAAAAATGTGGGATTTCTTAAGAAATTTCCAGATTAAAAATTGTCCTGGAGTTTTAAAAATAATTTTGAGAGTGAGGCATAACCTCGGAATAAGTGTGTGCTTTTGTGTACAATTGTATATGATAAACAATTTAAATATTTTAAGCTATTTACAAAAATTTAAACAAGTAGGGTGCACATATAGAAAAACATATAGGGACCCTAAGTATGCTACTAGGTCATTACGTCTAACCACCTATCTTATATCCTTCGGATCTGATACCAATCTGTTACACCCCAACTTACGGCGAAACATGTCGGGACATGACAATATTTGTTTTATAGCTAAGAAGACACTAAGTAAAATACACGTGTCAATATCTAAATTATTAGTTCATATATCAAGTTCCAAAAAGCACAAACATTGATCTCAAATTAAATAACATTACAAAAATAAATAAAAATCCATCTTTATTATACATGCAACCTAAAGTCCAAAACTACTCTTTAACTTCCTTTTTCATCCCAAAAAGTTACTTGCGTCATGCGTAAAAAAATATATATTTTGTCAATATAAAGTTGAGCAAGTAAACACAGTTTTGTGTATATATAACATTTAAAAACAAAATTACATGCGATAAATACGATTTAATACAACTAGCGTAACAATAATAAATAAAAGGGTCATTTCTCTCGTCTTAACGGGTCGAGTTACTCCGGCGGTGTATGATCATACAAATGAGAATGAGGATGAGATACCACCACAACAACAAAAATAAACACGTAGTCACATTCTCATGTATCAACTAATTGAGTAATTTCAATTTACGCGTATATTGGAATTGTAGTGAAAATCTATAGTAAGTTTAACTTGTGAACGCATAACACCCCCAATATATAACACGGTAAAAAGGTGGATGTGAATTACTTACCTTATAGAATAGGATAAGTGAAGATGAAACAACGATATAAATTTAGCTAAATGTGATCGAACTCCTCGGGAAATGTCGACAAAATTTACTAATTGTTAACGATCATATTCATTAATTAAAAACAAAAATATAATAATAAGACTTTTGAAGGATTTGGGGTTGATCGGGTTTTAAGTAAAATGTTATTGGTTTAATTATCAATATTATGATTGCTATTATTATTGTTACCATCTATTATTATTATTATGTTTCTATTTTCAAATATTAATTGTGGATAAATAAATATTATATATATAATTATATATATATACTAATTTTTATCCCCCGTATTACAGGGTTGTTTTATATTGTTTGTTCTAATATTAATTTATTTTTTGAATTTATATTTTTTTATTGTATGAAAGTTAATAATATAATTATGGTTTAATGATAAATTGTTTCACAAATAAATGAAATGTTATAACCCGGTTTAAAGGCTATATGGTTTTGATAAGACCCGATACCCGTTTATTTTTTTTACTATAAAAATGGTTTTTTAATTATAAATAATTCTCATGAAAGTTACTAATATACTTATGGTTTGATGAGACCCAATACCCGTTTATTTTTTTACTATAAATTTGGTTTTTAATTTAAATAATATATATATATATATATATTAAAATAGATAAGATATTAATTCTTAGTATATCCTATTTTATAGGATTTTTACATCAATAATTTGGTGAGAATAATTTTTAATTTAATGAGATGTTATAACCCGTTTAAGGAATATCTGGGTTTGGTAAGACCCATACTCATGAATTCGGGTCAAATGCATGAGAAGTCTCCATTTGAAAATCAAACAAATCTGGTGACTCCAAAAAAAGGGGGAGCGACCACATAGGATTTTTATGTTTTCGTTTATACGTATTATATATATATATATATATATTAAAATGTATATAGGAAGGACAAAGAAGTTATTTTACATAAAACTCTTAAATTTAAGAGTTTACATATTCGGAAGCATAATGTACAACTTTAAAAAGCATAAAAACAAATTCAAATTTCAAACAATCTCAATTTCTCTCATTTACCTCGGCTTCACAATATACGATACACAAAACCCTAAAATCTTCTGGCAGCTACTTGCTTTAATTCTCTACAATCAAACATGCACGTCTCTACTATATACAATACATGGGTTTGTTAGTGGTGTCAGGCTGCGTCATAGCTTGTTGATCTACAAGTCGTCGTAGATTCCAAACTATTTCCTTCTCTGAATGTCTGGAGGTAATTCCTTTCCTCAATCCTCAAATTACTTTACAGAAGCCCTAATTTATCTGATGAAATTCATTTGGAAATTGAAGATGGTGGTAGATGGTATGGTGCTGCTGGAATATACTAGTGCAATTAGGGCTAAAACGGGCTCCCAAATATTTGTACAACTGTCTTTTTCAACGCGCTTGTGTACAATCCCGAAATTTCTAAAGTAATATATAATACATTATTTTGTTGGGTGAAATAAACGAGTTAGTGGAACGATAATAATAATAGCAAAATATGAAGACTTAGTAGGATAATTAGATGGGATTAGATATGGACCAAAAGGAAATATGGGCCTTCGGTCCAGGGGCTTAAGGGAGTATAAATACCCCCTTAAACCCCAATCCTTTCCATTCCATCCATTTATCCATCCTAATCTCTACACACCCCAAAACACACGACCCGAACCAAGATCCAAAGGCGAGGACCTGAGCTTGTTGGTGCTAGATCGTCGTGACGAACCAAAGCAACAAGACCAGCTCGTGTTCGTAGTTCGACTCATTTACGGTACGTTTATATCGAGAACTTGTTCGTTTAGGTTTGGATTAGTATAGAAATGATAGATCTGTGTTTGTATGGTAAAAACGAATCCAACAAAGCTAAACTTACTGAAAATGGTTATGATTTGAGGGGTTAATTGATTGATAAAAGAACCCGTAACCTATATGCCTAAATCGCACCCTTTAAACATCGATGTTAGGTCGATTTGATGGTTGGGGTTTGTAGGCGTTGGTCAGACGATTCCGTGGATACCTAAATCGAGTTATTTGGTTAAGAAACGAAGGATTTAAGAGCGAACAGTACCTGCAGCTGGACAACTTCGCCTGCAAGCTAAGTTCGCCTGATGAACTCCGCCTGCAAAGCTAAGTTCGCCTGATGACAGCTTCGCCTAAAGCTAAGTTCGCCTGATGACAGCTTCGCCTAAAGCTAAGTTCGCCTGATGACAGCTTCGCCTAAAGCTAAGTTCTCCTGATGACAGCTTCGCCTAAAGCTAAGTTCGCCTGATGACAACTTCGCCTAAAGCTAAGTTCGCCTGATGACAACTTCGCCTAAAGCTAAGTTCGCCTGATGACAGCTTCGCCTAAAGCCAAGTTCGCCTAAGGTTTAACTTCGCCTAAAGTCAAGTTCGATTAGAAAATAAATTAAAACGATAAGTAAAAGTAAGCTAATACTAGGCCACCAGATTGGATCAGGCGAGTATTGATACGTGTAACTTATACAGTCAGCCGAGCTCCTACAACTATCGGAGGAAGAAACAGAGTTCAGGTGAGTTTCTAGCCCCATTTATGTGTTATGTTTTCGGGGCTGTGTGCATACTCGATATGTTTGTTAATACGCTTATCCTAAGAGATAAGTGTATGCCTTATGTGAATGATGTGATATGTATGAATGATGGCTTGACGGTACGTGAACGATCTTCGGATATTGCACGTACTGTCAGGTTGTAACGCTAAGTATAAGGTAAGTATGATATGTATGCTTATGTGTATGAATGTGATAAAGTTAATAAAAGAAGGAAAGGATGGTTGTATGGTAACGAAGAGGGAATCGAACCCTGCTAATATTCGAGAACTAGGGAACCGAACCCTACTAATATTCGAGGAAAGAGGGACCGAGCCCTACTAATACTCGAGGAAAGAGGGTACCGAGCCCTAATAATACTCGAGGAAGGAGGGTACCGAGCCCTAATAATACTCGAGGAAGGAGGGTACCGAGCCCTCATAATACTCGAGGAATGTAGGGCGTAATGCTCTTTATAACGTAAGATATGAAAGTAAGTTAATACAAAAGAAAGTATGAAAGTATGAAAGTATGAATGAAAGAATATAAGTTTATGTGTATTGTATAGTGTATGATTAACTTGAACTCACTCAGCGTAGCTGACTTTTAGTATGCACGCATGTGAGTAGGATGAGGCAGCTCGCTTGAGGAGACACATGGCACTGAATAAGAGGCTGGCATCGGAAGACTCAAGACGTTTAAGTTTAATGTTTCGTTTATTTTGAAAGACAAAATGATGTTTTAAGACAAGACGTGATTTGTTATGAAATGTTTTATGAAAGCTTTATATTCCGCGAAAGTTTTAATTAACTCTGATTGCAAGAACTGTGTTTATGAGTAAATCCGACGTTAAAGTAGGGCTACCGTGTTCGGGGCCTTACAGCTTGTAGAAGAAGCCCTAAGGTTAACACTATCAACACACATTATAATTCATGTGACAATGAATTGAATTGTGATTTGGTTAATTTAATATAATTGTTTTCAATTTGTTATTGTTTCAACATGTCTGGCAGAATATTTGACAAGTATGAAGACTACGACTTTACTTCCATGTAAGTTTTTAAGATGAGTTTACTTCTTATGAATGTGCCATTTAAGGCTATGTTCTTTTTTAAAAAAAAAATAAAGCTAAATCACCAGACAAACTCATAAATCAGTTTCAGTCAAATATTGATATTGTTATTGCATATAACTTTGAAATTTTTTGACATAAATATATTATGTCTTTGATTTTAGTGACATAGGCGTTATATGACACAAAGAATGTGATGGCATTTGAAAAATTGTACTCAAGCTTTGGCTTGCTTATATTCAAGCTCTTTTTAAGATTTTGGAATATTTTGGTAATATAAAGTGAAGAAAAAAATAAATACGGATGTATAAACATTAATTCATGTGAAACTATTCTATGATTTAGCTTAGTTGGTTGCATATGCTCTCAAAAGATCGATTTGAAAAAGGATATGCAGTTAGAATTCATATGCTGGCGATTGTTAAATCTACGGTGACTTCAAATTCTATTCATTGAAAAAGATCAGTACTAAATATGAAACCGAACTGAATCAAAACTAACAACAACAAAAAATAAAAGTAAAAAACTAAGTAAACTGAAACCAAAATGTAACAAAAAGTTGAAAAAAAAAGAAAGAAAAACCCAATAAAAACAAAAACCAAAAATATTGAAATGGAAACTAAAACAAGACACATATAAATAGAAACCGAACTAATATGAAGCTTAAAAACCGAAAGCTAAACCATAGATTGAGTACAATGAAATCGAACAGAAACTAAAATTCTAAATAAACCGTAACTAAGCTGAAATGAAGCTTAAAAACCAAAAGTGAAATTAACAACTGAATAAACTGCACATTTTAATTATGGAATGAAAACCATGGATTTGGGCATACACGATTATTATATATTATATTTTATTAGTTATTCTTTATTGTACCATTTTTATGATTTATATGATTATTAGTTATGACTAATATCAAAATTTATAGGTGATAGTGAGGAGAAAGCCAATAGTGGATACTGAGAGCATTGGTTCTAAAGGTAATTATTAGGGTTGAGTTGTTGAACCCTAATACAAACCAATATTTAATTATATTTTAAAAGTTCAAAATTATTGTTAATATGACTAATTTGTGGAATAGATAGGAAGCCTTTGCTAAAGGAATGAATGGGAAGTTGTGTTATCTCATGTTCATATTTTTTTCTCTTATTGCAGTTAGAGAAGGTACTCTTTATGTGCTTAATAACATGGTGCAAAGACTATAATACCTCTAGCTAGCTAATATCATCATTTAAATATTGTTATTATCAGTGCATGGGCACTAATATTATTTTGGCATCTACTATTTTGTTATTCAAGAGCACATACACGTTGATTCTAATATCTGCTCAGCAACAAAAGTCATACAATTTTCACCCACTCCAAGCTGAAGCAAGTGTTGGATTGGTTGTGAGAGACATGTTTGTTAGTTTATACTTTATACTAAGATTATTGTAGTTTATTTCATACATCTTAGGAATGCCAAATGTGTCAAGCAAGTTGAAAGCTGCTCAATTTATTTATAATGTATATATAACGCTCTTAGTCGCATTAATTATGGAACTAATTTGTACCAGTCTTAGTCTTCTGAGATGGAGAGGCTTCATCCACACACATTACAAAAGCTTATCATCTTTATTATGGTATTAATTTGTACCAGTTTTCATATAATTTTGTTTCTTGCATTTTACTTTAAGATAATTATCTTAATTTGATCACTCGTCAGTTATTATATATATTTTTTTGTTTGTGTTTAGCCCGTGGCCTTTTTTGGGTCCATTTTGATTTTGAAAGTCTATTTATACGATGCTAATGTAATGTAAGAAGGCAAACTTCAATTTTATCAATAAAGATTTTTCTCTTCATTTTCCTTGACCTTTGGGTGGGATTTGAGAGTTTTAGAAGTTTCATCATAGGAATTCACAGAATCAACGTGAATCAAACTTCGTTATCATTTTACCGTTGCATCGCACCTTCATACCAACTTAAACACCTGATTATCGGTACAAATGGTACCACCGATAGTAGCTTAGCTGCCTCCTTTATTGAATGCATATTGTGATTTATGTATTGTTTCATTTGCATACATAATGTGATTTAGGCTACAATTAGAAGGGCAACCGAGGAGTTTAATGTTGACATTGATTTGAGAGGTCAAAACACTAGAGTGCCTCGACCGCAGGTAAAACAGTTGTGCTAAATGAGTCGGGTCACCTTGATGTATTCGTGGGTTGGCCCATTTAACCCTTAAGTTAATTGTTTTATTTATCTTTTAATTGTGTTTTGTGCAAAGAGCTCAAACTGTAGACAAATAAATATAAAAAAATTAAGGATTAATCACAAAGTTACCATGAGCCTTTATATATATATTTTTTATATAATATGTAAAAACAGGGCAAAAAAGGTTTGGGTCAAGAGGTTCATGTTCAAGTTAACCGGTGATATTGCCGAACGTTCTCGAGTTCACTTGTCTAAGACGACTTTCTGGTTTGGGTTGTGTTCAATTTGGTGACAAAATTTTAAGTTCGTGTTGGGTTGGACCCGCAAACTTAATTTGTTAAACACACCTATATAATTTATCCTCTATTTTACATACATATAAAGTTAACTATTATTATTATTATTGTTGTTGGTGGTGGTGGTGTACTGGTGCTAGGCATGTTCACGAGCCGAGCCGAGCCGAGCCGAGCCCGAGCCAAGGCCAGCTCGAGCTCGATATTTATTCGAGTTGGCTCGGCTCGAGCTCGAGCTCGAATCTTAATCGAGCTAAAAATATGAGCTCAAGCTCGGCTCGGTTTTAAATCGAGCCGGCTCGGCTCGACTCGATTTGGCTCGAATTTGGGTTTGAAACGAAACGCGGAGAGTTAGATCTGAATATGACACAAAAAGCGGAGAATTAGATCGACAAAAAACTCGGATTTGGGTTTTTTTTAACGCGTATATAGCAATCAGTTTTGTTAATTTCTCATAAATTTACCAAAGCATAATCAAGGGTCGAGAAGGGTAGTGAGCGGCCGGCAAAGAGTGTGAGTTGTGAGCCGCCGACAGAGAGTGTGAGATAGGGTTGAAGAATTCGGGTTGAAGAACTAATAGATCTGCACATGAGGTCATCGATGTTATGTTTGGAGTTTGTATAATTGTATTGGGCATTTGGGCTGGATTAGTTGAGAATGGAAGCCCATATGTTAATGGTTAAATAATTGGATTAGATAACTATATAAATGTATGTATATATATAAATTAAAATAAAATAGTTCGAGCCAATCGAGCGAACCTATCGAGTGAGTTCGAGTCGAGCCAAGGCTAGCTCAGGCTCAGCTCGTTTAGAAATCGATTCGAGCTCGGCTCGGCTCGTTTACAATCGAGCCAATTTCGAGCGAGCTTTCTTCGAGCTTTTTACGAGCGAGTTTCGAGCGAGCTTCGAGCCACGAGCTTTTTGAACAGCCCTAACTGGTGCTGCTACTAGTGCTACCTCCAAGTTAAGAGGATTAGGAATACACTTAGATCTACTTGATTAATTATTATTGTTCCTATGTTCTATTTCAAATCAACCATAAGCTAGTCAATAACACACAACAAATGACCGAACGATATCATATTATATGAAGCAATCATCAAAGACTTTGAAACAATAAAACTCATCAAGTAATCGTAAGCACACATATGCATCGAATGATTAACAATAAACCTCTTACTTAATCAGAAACCATAACAAAACGCATGATCCAAATTAGTATAAAAAAAAATCAACAACAGCTTTAAGCCTAAGCGGTCTAAAGAGTTTAGCCTACCACGGTTGAATCAAATAAAACAAGAAAATAATTCATGGTGAACATCATAAGAAAAAACAAAAACGAGAGATTTAGGGTGATAAAACCCGTAACCTCCCGATCAGTTAGCACTTCACCCATTGATTCCTAGCCTTCAAGAACTCCAAAACTTGCAATCCTAAGCTCCAAGACTTCACAAATTCAGTTGGTCTCGTCTCGCCTCTTAACGTTCAGGGTAATGATGTTTATATAGTGGTTTTACCTCCTAACCCCTTCATGTGTCGGAACTTTCTGGAAAAGCAAGCTCTCCGCATCGCGCAGAGAGCAAGACGGGACTGATAGTGTGATACCACGTCCAAAAGATGGGGAGAGCAAAACGGGACTGATCGAGTGACACCACGTTCAAAAACCAAACCAGACTCTCCCCTTAACCACGTCACGTCGTGCGGCCAAGGTTAGCCGGTCGCGTGACGCGGTTTACCCCTATTGGTCTGATTCAATTGTTAGTCCGGTCTGATTCAATTTTTGGTCCGGTCCAGTTCAATACTGGTTCATTCTGGTTCACAGTTTTAACTCGTTTCTTGCTCTTTCCAACTGTGTTTCTATCTCGAGACCTACACGAAACAAATAAGTTAGTAATATACTAATCCTAAACAAAAACGAACTAAAAAATAATAATAAACGATACAAACTATACATGGGAAATCATGTGTATTTAGCATTATATCAATGTCCATTGTCCTTTTAATTGTAGTCACATTACTATTCCAAGTGTAGGGGAGTGGTTAAGCACTTTCTTGTTTATCTCACCCACCTCATGAATGATTCCAAAACTTCTCATCTTTGTATGTAGTGCCTTAAATCTATCATTGATGAACTAAATGCTTTCTCCTAAGATGTGGTTAAACATGTTAAATTCCCCGTTCAACATTTCCTTCCTAGACTTTCTCGTATCTAGATTTCCATCAAACTTTTCCACCAAAGCATCCCAAAGGTCCTTTGCTGTGATACACTCCTTAACACTCTGATTGATGTCCAAACACACGCTTAAATTACCGAGGGCCTTATGATCAAACAAAATCAGCTCGAAGTCTTCGGGATCAAAGGCACTAAGAGGCTTTTCAAGTTCTACATCAGCAGAATTTGCAATTACCGTACGATGAGGTCTTTTTCCAACAGATTTCAAAATTCTCATGTCTTGTGTTCTTGCAAAGTTCTTAAACTGATCTTCCAATCATTGAATTCTTCCAAACTTGTGAGTTTCGGTGGTTTGTTGTTGGAACTAAATTTATTTTCATTAACAGGTAGTGATTCAACAAAGATTCAACTTTGGAGACCATTTTTATGTCACAAGTTAAAAGTTTAAAAACTCTGAAAAGTTTCTAAGTCCTTGAATTCGCAAGTTTACGAATTGTGATTTGCTGCTTCTTGCGAGTTGCATGCCACTTGAAATTGCGAGTTACTTAGCTTTGCGAATTGTGAGTTCACAACAGTTGCGAATTGCAAATCACTTTGTTTTGAGAGTTGCGAGTCACTATTACACTGCGAATTGCGAGATGGATCTTATGAATTTTAACTTGCAAAACACACTGATTAACACGAAATACTCAGATCTGGTCCATTTATTACAAGATCAAAGTAAAAAATACTTAAAATCTTGTGTCTAACACAAAAACAAGCTCAAATCTACTACAAACTTAATAAAAGTCGGAAGTGGAAGAACCGAAAACCCCCAAAATTTAAGCCAAATCACTGATAAAAATTGTAGGTTCCCGTTATGGATCTAACAACTTGTTTCGAAAAAAATTTGTGACACTAGTGAGCGGAAATCACTAGCATCACTCGGATCTCTAATCAAATGTAGCAAAAGCGTAGAAAGAGAAAATGTGTGGAGGTAGAGAGAAACAGTGCCAATGAAGTTATGGTGCATGGATGAATAGTGCATCATTTATAGTATCATCCATGTACCTTTGGTTTTCATTTGGTTTTCATTTTATGGGCCATAATGGGCCGACCCAAAGGGCATTTATCAAGAAATGGCCTATGACCGAGTACAAATAGTTGAACAAAAGCTTAATCGAATATTACATTAAAGAGCCATTTAATACATAAGAGTCCAACAAATATCTACATGTTTATTTCAAGCATAAGGTTTACTCTCATCATCTCTTTACACGTGCACTTGTACTTGAACAGAATGTCACGAAAGGAATCTATATATTTATGTTTTTGTAAGTTACATTTGATCCACTAATTATTCATTGGAATCTAAATTTTGAGTTAATGCATTATAGACGGACGGTGAACAACATTCCACTTGTAGTGACCAACAATGATAAAACACGAAAAGCAGGAGGGTTGAATGCATTAGTTTCTCTACACAAAGTTTATATTATAATCAAAGTGAAGTTACTTTCTTGAAAGTCACAGAGTGCAGGTTTGGGAGTTTGTAACATTACCAGCAACATGTAACCGAATTGGATCATAAGGGAAATTTGCGGATAACATCATTTTCATATAAAAGTTAGTCCTACCATAATGGTTCAGGTATAAGTCTATAAAAGTTAAAAATCTATTTTTCACCTTAGATGGTTTATTATAAATCAATCTAATTATACTATTGATATTTAAGTCATGTAAAGATGTTGGATGCTAAACCGGCACCAACACCCTTGAGCACAAGTGTTTCTTTTGTTTCTACGGGTGACTTGTATATCCAGACGATACTCACTATCGATCTATTGTCGGGCCCTTCAATATTTAACTATCACACGGCTTGACAATATCTCATATGTTGTTAATCAAGTTAGTCAATTCTTGCATGCTCCAACTGTTGATCACAATCAGGAAGTCAAAAGGCATTCTTCGTTATCACAAAGGCATGTTAGCATTTGGTCTCCACTACAACCGTCCTACACATAATGCCCTTCTCAGTTACTCTGATGCCAACTGTGCTTGGCGCCTTGAAACTAGACGGTCCACTTATGGATATTCCATTTTCTTAGGTGGGAATCTAGTCTCTTGGAGTGCGAAGAAACAACCGACTATTGCTCGCTCAAGTTGTGAATCTGAATATCGGCCCATGGCAAATACTGCTTAATAAATTATATGGATAACTCACTTATAGCCTTACCCCTGATCGTCCAACCATCTTGTGTGACAATCGTAGTGCCTTGTTTCTCATGCAAAATCTCGTCTCTCACAAATGTGCTAAGCACATTGATCTTGACTACCACTTCATTCGTGAGCTTGTATCATTTGGAAAGTTAATCCCAGGTTTGTCCCAAACAAGTTTCAAGTGGCAGATATATTCACCAAAAGTCTTCCAAGTCATAGTGTTCACACTTCCGACAATTTCTTCACATTGGTCAGCCACTGTCTCGCTTAATAGGGGATATTAGATTATGGTTTATATACTTGTAACTGATTGTATTTATTAATTCCTTTAAGTCTCTATGTATATGTTTGTGGTATTATTCATTAAAATTTCATTTATAATTACGGGTTATACGGATGAAATGTGTTCATAATTTTAAGTGTGAATCAAGTCCATAATCACCAAATGTGTGAGGCCATATGTGAGAAATGCACTTCTCAGTACCTCATGCATGCAAGAATCAAGCTCTCAATCTCATGATCAAATATTGTAAAAGTCAAGGATTTCAAAACCAATTGTGTATATCTAATCACAATATCCCAAGCCGGCTTCGAGAACGCAAAAAAAGTATTAGGCCGAATGCGAAATGCACTTCCCAGTACCGAACGCAAAAAAACAATTTGGGCCTAGGGGTGTCGGGCCTGTGACCGTCGAAAACCCTGCCACACCTTATGCCGACCTTGCAATGTCCTTCTCTATTAAAACACAGTCATCTGAGTTGTTCCTTTTGCTTTGTTCTTGATTGTGCACGGGTGGTCATCAAACAAGAGAGAAAACCTTTAGGTAACGTTTAGTATGCAAGAATTTGAGGCAGAATGGAATGGGTCATTACGAAGGAATAAAGAAAAGAGTGTTTGGTTGGTTCATGGAATGGAATGATCTAATATCAAGTCCATTCAATTCCATCTAAAACACTCCAAATTCATTTCATCCACTACCCTTTTGTTTTCATTACATCCTCTCTTTACCCTGCATCACCTCCACCACCCTCCCAACACTACCACCAACCACTGCAGCCACCAAAAATAGGCACCGCCGCCGCCAACCATCGCCATCCACCAGAACCACTACTAGCCCACCACCATCGTCACCTTGAATCACCATTAATTTTATTTTATCCCATCTTTTCTTGTATACCAAACTACACAAAGTAATCATTCATTTCTACAAGATAATAGAATCGTAATGATCCATTCCATTGCCTGTTCCATTCCATTTCTACGTCCATTTCATTTCCTCATCCATTACATTACCCAATAGTACCAAAGAGACTCTTACCTGATCAACTTACCGACACTAAGGAGGTTATATTCTAGTTGAGGGGTGAAGTACACATCATCAGCTAGTAGCCTATATATATTCCACTAACAGTGTCAGTCTTCACTATTCCTTTCCCTCTAACATCATTCTATTTCTTGTTGAATGATTCATTCAAGTGTGTATAGCTACTCTTTAGCCTTGTCATATGGTTAGAAGACCCAGAGTCTAGGGTTGTTACCGTTCGATGATGATTGTGTTATAAGAGAAAATTGAGCATCTTTCGCATAGGCCATGAAAAGTCTTGGTTCTTCATTTGCATTTTCTTTCTCTCTACCTTCATATATTATCAGTTGCAACATTGACTTGTGGATCTTAATTGTGCCAACAGTCTTTCCTTTGGTGACCAAACATGTTGCATATGTTGCATTGAGGAACCCATCTTCTATCTAAGCTCCTGCTTCTACCTCTTCCACGCGACATACCGCTACATCTACCCCTACTTGAACCAGCGTTGTTGCTTGGTTGAGATTTGTCTTGCACAACCTGAAGAGCTTGTTCTTCTATTATGTCATGCTTTAATGGTGTACGTCTGTTGATTCGTTCTTCATGTGATTGTAAAGACCCCATGAGCTTCACAGGTGTGAGCCGATATAGATCTTGTGTCACTTAACCTAGGGGTAAGGCTACGTAAAATCTTCTCAACAATGGTTTGATCAGCATCAGTTGCTTGCACCGAATGATCTTTTATGACTGACAATTGTCATCACTCTTGAGAAGTATGCTGGTCCCGTCAATCTTCCCTGGCCGCTGATCATACTTCGAATACTCAAATCAAACACAAGAACAATATAGTAATTATGATATTGAACAAACAACTTTGATTGATTGAAAGCTGAGAAGTACGTTAATGTTGTGATACAAAACTTCTGAATGTTCAAACCGTATTTAAATAAACTGAAGCGTCGTGATGGTTTGGGTGGGCGATTCTCTCATGAACGTTCAAAAAAAGTTATAAATCAAAACCAAGCGCCACCCTACCAACATGGTATTCAATTTCCATGTTACCTAACCTTGTTTTGTTTGTAGGCCCAAGGCACAACCAAACAAATAAAACAAAGTCTTAAACGAGCTGACTTGATTAAAACGAAAGCATTAAAAACACAAATGACTTATACGGTTACATTTCCCCCCTAATTCATTTGTCTTTCAAGTTCTTCATGGGTTTGGATCTTTATCATTGAACCCGAACACGAGGTCATCTTCGTTTGATTTCTTGTCTTCCAAACCTAGATCCCTTGTTACTTGAATCCCGAAACCACCTGAACCGCTTGGCCCACACCATGGTGGGAAATCTCTAACAGCCTCCGTGGTCCTACTTTTCAATTTGGTTTCCAACACTTGGTTTGCCTTCTCTTCTTCACTTTCTTGATCCCTCTTGCCTTCTCTCATCAGTTTGTCAAACTTTCTTCGGCCAATGACTCCTCCCCAAACTCGATCTTATCTTGACCCTCTTCATATGAAGAGACATAATCCCTGTCAAGTTCTGACTCGTTTCTTCCACCGAATAAATCCATCACCTTGTTATTTCCCCAAATAATCATTTTCAACATCCATCTATCTCCATGAACCATCGTCTCAACCCCTTGAGACAATAACTAGTTCATGCTCAAGATTTTTTTTTCTGATTTGGAGTCATACGTGTTGGCAATTCATAATAAGAATATAACACAATGAAATTGATAAAACTTGCACTTGAATGGAGAATATGTTCGTATAATTATCAATCCAATACATACATTGCTTGGGTTTTTATAACCAGACTAATTACATACTAGACCCCTAGACTTTACAAATATACATACTACACATAAACTATACTTTACTAAAAGGCCTCTAATATTTAGTTTATATTTTCAACACTCCCCCTTAACCTAAGGGGTGTTTGGGTGAGCTTTTAAAACTTGCTTATTTGCTTGTTTGTTTGTTGAAAATCAAAATGTGTTTGGCAAAACTTCTTCAAAAATTAGAGCTTTTCAAAAGTTAAATTTTGCTTTTAAAAAATCAAAAACAATTTTAAAAGCCCACTTAAACACCCCCTAAACATAGTTTAACGAGAGTGTTTAACTTTCTTGACTTGCGTTTACAACAACATTGGTTCTTCATCTTCCAACATTATATGGGCTTCTTGGTCCTTTACTTTCTCCTTATCTTTATGTCTTACACGTTCGTATGCGAAGTGACCATATTCAACAAAGTCATAGCATTTGAACTTGCTTGCTTTTGTCGTGTTTGTTGTTTCTTTTACTCACACTACTTCCACGTTCTCTTGCTCCTCTGAAAGATCCTCATCCTCTACCACGATTTTGATCACCAAGCCCTCTTCCATAATTGTTTGAACTTGCCTTTAAGAGCTTTCCTTGATCATGATCTTCCGGTTCGTCTTGACTTTTGAGATGTTCTTTAAACGCCATTACTAATCCTACCGCTTCTACAAATGGCATCATGTCTATATCTTGATATTGTTCGATAGATGCCACAAGTCGTGATGGTTAGGGTGGACGGTTATCTCATAACCGTTCAAAAATAGTTTTAGATAATCACAACCAACTGCCACCCTACAAACATGGTATTCAAATTCCATGTTACGTAATAACCTTGTTTTATTTGTTGGCCCAATGCCCAAACAAACACAAGCCATCATACTTAAACCTGCCCTAACAGGCCCAAAATATGTTCTCCCCAAACCGGACCCAATTACCAAACAAACAAATAAAACAAAGTCTTAAACGAACTGTCTCTATAAAAACGAAAGCATTAAGAACAATCAGCAAACCCAAATGAATTATAGGGTTACAAGGTATACCCCAATGAGTTCGTTTTCTTTCATACAGAGATTTTCGAAATCTCTATGAAGGCCTTGAAGTTTGATAGCTTTTACATGGGTGTCACCTTGAAATTTCATCTTGAGAATTTCCCAAGCTTTTTCATCGTAGTTGCACCAGCAATTCGAGAAAAAAGTTGGCCATGAACAGTGTGTTGAATGATGGCCATAGCATGAGCATCTTTCTTCTTTGCTTCTTATCCGTATCAGTAATTCCAGTTTCCACCGGATCCCAAAGATCACGAGATCTTAGGATCGTCTTCAAGCGTATACTCCCATACTCATAACCCTCTCCCTTGAACACAGGGATAGGGGTATACGCAGTTGGTAGAAAACTTGTTTGCACAACCATGAGGACGAATCAATGAAAATAAGAATGAATTAAAGATTATAGGTACGAGCACTGTGTTCTGATAGCACAAATCTGGTGGTATTTTTATGAATGATAAAGATAAAATAGGCAGCAAACGTGTTTCTTGATTAACTTGAATACATTACCGGAGATAATATTATCTCTTAAATAGAGGAAAATACAACGTAAACGTCCCTAAGACTAGGTAAACATAACAGCCAGCCACAACGGCCTGTATTCAAAATAAACTAAAGAGAAACATAAGACTCGGACTAAGGCCACATGCATATGTACCTGAGATACATGTGAGCCTTTCCCGAGTTTCATTTAAAGAAAGGAAAATGAGGGATGGAAAAAATATGTTATGTTCCCAAGTTTCATTTAAGAAAGCAAAAGGAAGGAAAAATTAAAAGAGGCGTTCACGAGTTTCATTAAAAGAAAGAAAAGGAGGAGAAAGAAGAGAAAATGATGAGTAAAATAAAAGAATTTGTATCTTTTCAAATTGGAAAGATTTGAAAAGAAAATAAATTAAAGAGGAGAAGAAACCAAAAAAAAAAGATAAGAAAAAAAAACTTTCTTTTCCTTTGATTTCTTTTCGTAAATGAGCTAGGGAACACAATCTTGGTTTGAATAATTTTTTAACAGCCTCTACTTCTAAGTTTGGGACATGGTACAAAAAAGGTGGTCACTTGGAGCTTATAGGGTATTCAGATAGTGGTTAGGCTACATGCATTGATGATAGGAAAAGCGTGTCCGCCTATGTGTTTTCTCTTGGAAGTGGTACTCTATCATGGTGTTCAAAGAAACAAAGCACTGTGGCAATTTGATTGCAGAGAATCCTTGAAGATCTTGGAATTTAGTGTGTCAAACCAACAACAATCTTTTGTGATAGTCGGTCTGCCATTAACTTATCCAAAACCCAATTATGCATAGTAGATGAAAGCATATTGAGCTGAAGTATCATTTATTCGTGAGATGGTGAATCAAGATAAAGTTCTTCTGGAATATTGCAGCACAATTGAGCAGCTTGCTGGTGTTCTGACTAAAGTAGTATCACAGGAAAAGTTTGTGTATTTCAGATACATGATCGATTGATCTGAGTGCAGAAGCATGAATCGAGGGGAGGTATTAAAAATGTGATTCAAGGCTCCCATGCACATCATGATGAGGCACGTGGAAGTAAAGGGGAAAAGAGTAAGGGTATGTTTGGCAAAACTAGCTGGTGGCTGTTAGCTGTAAGCTGGAAGCTGGTAGCTATAGCTTTTTAAATTTATTTAGGTGTTTCGCAGAGTATCATAAGTTTTTAATAAAACTAGCCGGGTGCCCGCGTGGTGCGGCGGGAATGGGCGCACAACCTAACATCAATTGCATAATCAGTGTCTGTACATGATTCACCTTATGACAGTGCATACATAACCTGAATGTAGACGTGTAATTCATGGAAAGACAGTAAGCGTGTAACTGATGATGAAAATCAAGAAAAAAAGCTGACAATATACAGTAATTTTAAATAGATAATTTTTTAAACCAACCAATTTTGATATGAATCCCTTTCTGAACATGCACTGTTCTAATCTGAAACATGTTCTGACCTGACCCCTTTCGCCTCAAAAGCGTACCGACATGAACCGAACTAATTTAACCCTTTTTGTATCGACTAGTTCTGACCCTAATTTGGTCTTACACATGACTCAAGTTCATCTGACTCGACTCCTAATTTGGTCTTACACATGACTCAAGCTCAACTGATTCGACTTGTTACCGATCCTAACCGATAATCACGTAGTATGCTAATTTTTTAAAGTTAAAGAAGTATAACAATATCATATTCAAATTAAAAAGAATAAAATGCTCGGGTTTATGATGTAATTTGTTTAAAAAATTATTAACGTGTGGAAAAGTTATGGTTCCTAAAAAAGTCATGGGGGTAGTTAGTTTGAATAAGAGTTAAATGTGTAACTATTATATAAATTAACAAAAGTTGATAAAAGTTCAAGTATCAAACTTGTAAATTCAAATATAAAAACTTGTAGCTAGCTTTTTCTCAAACGCTACCAATACTAGCGTTCAAATATGGAGCTTTTTCTACCAAACTAAAAGCTTGAAGCTACTTCAACCAAACAAAGCTTTTTATTAAATATGAGTTTTTTTCTTAAAAGCTTAAATCTTAAAGCTCCTAAAAGCTTATAAAAGCTCCTTGCCAAACATAACCTAAATGTGGCACATGGATTTGTTCTGCATTTTCGTTTAGTTATTTTCAAATGTGTTTGAATAAAGCCGATAGAGTAGGTCTTTTCAGTTCGGTTCTTGTGTTTTTGTTTGTTAGTTTACGTTATAGTTTTACCTATTTAAGATCAATGTACCTGCTGCAATTGTATTTATTCAGAAAGCAATAAAAAAACCTCCCTTTGAGTGCCTATTTTTTCTTGTTATCACTGTTCTGAACCAATATGGGCAAGATAGAGAAGTCATAGAGAGAAGAGACTGGAAGAGACGTGTGGCAAATTGCAGGGACAATTAGCCAAGCAAAACGAGGAAGACCAATATACAAACAAATTATAGTTCTGATTGTACAACCATATCAGCACAACTTTAGACGTAATTGTTATTATATATAAGCTTGTTTAGTGTATCACTACAAGAAAAATGACCAATAGCGACGACGCTTGTCGCCACTAAAAGAATCAAAAGTCGCCTCTAATGGTATTAGCGGCGACATCTCGCCGCTGAATTCACGTCACTAAAGGGTAGGCGTAGCCTCTAATGGGTAGGGCCATCGCCACTAATACGTCACCGAGACTATGCCAAAAAATTAGCTGGAGAAGAAGTTGCAGGTGGCTGGGGCACATTATAACACCAAAAGACATGATTATTAATCAAATTGAACACAAAAATGAAACAAAAGATGTGTAATTTCTCAATAATAACGGCTAAATTACAATATTTCTACAAAAAATTTACATGAAACTACAAGAGATGGCCAGTGGACGGAATGAAAAAAAAAACTGGCTGAAGTTGCACGTTGTCTGAGCTTGACGCCTTGACAAAAGACAGAGCTTGAAAACACGGTGGCGGAGCTTGACAGTAGTCGGAGCTTGAGCTTGATGGTGGCGGAGCATGACTGTAGCCGGAGCTTGAGCTTGATGGTGGTGAGTGTGGTGTTGAAGAAAATGGGGTGATGGTTGACGCTGGCTCCGGTTGATGGTGGTGGAGGTTGAAGAAGATAGATCTGAGAAGGATATGTGGTTATGTGGTTATGTGGTTAAGTGAATGAGTGGTGGTAGCTGAATAATATGTGGGTTGGTGGGGAGAATATTGGTATTATTGAGAAAGAGATTGGTGTGGTTGAGCTGTTGGATCAAAGTTTAATCAACGGCCATGAATGCTCTTTGAAGATTTCACGCGGATCAAGCTCATGTCTGTCACACCCTGAAAACTTTTCTTAGGCAGCGGAAGACTTTTGACCAAGTTGTTCGGGTTGTGACAGACGCCGATAGCCAATCACAATAAAGTATAATATAATAATAAACAAAGTTTGACTTTTCAAAGAAACTTTATTATTATTAGAATAAAAAGTTTACACGTGTATAAAAGCACGGTTATTACATGTCCCCCGGTTATTTTTCATATTCTAACATGACCCGCCTCTTTTCCTTGGTCACCACGAAGCCATCACTTACCTGAAAAGTATATTAAAATCGTTTGTCAACACATTGTGTTGGTGAGTTTCCAATCAAAATAGTATGTATATGTGTGTGTGTATGTGTGTGTGTGTGTATATATAAATCAAAATCCATATAATGATCTCTCGTCATTATAGAATAGTATCAATCCCGTGTGTAATGATCTACCATCATTACATCACACCAAAATCATATAAAAACTTGTGCATAATGATCTATCGCCATTATATCACTAACCCGTGTATAATGATCTATCGCCATTATATCACAAAACAATAGCATTTTATCTTTTAAACAAATTGTGTTGTTGTAGACAAGCAAAGAATACAACATGCGTATGAATATCATAGTTGATACCTCGATACGTACCAGACTCAAAATAGACCCACTTTAACCCAACGTGATTGGAAGTGGGGGCGTCACCCGGATAGATCTACCAATATTTATGTGCCACTTTCTAGGGTTAACAGTTATTTAGCCAACTAGACTCATCCGTATTTGACAAGGTTTGCAAAATAAAATGCTTTGTAAAAATCTCGATGAAATCAATATATACATAAGGAATATACTTTTCCTCCAAAAACATTTATAAAAACAATTAAACAATTCTATTTAAAAACGAGAGGGTTCTTAAAGAAACTCACAGTTTGAAGATTTTCGTTCCAAAATCTCGTGTCCTATATTAATACATGTGTTTGTTAATAAAAACTTGGTTTTAGTTTTATAAAAATCTTTCAAGTTTATTAATCCTAATCTAGTGTCCACACAAGCACATAATCAAATAAGTTCTTATTAAGTCAACGAATACGTATAGTTCGGTTTTCGTTAACTATTGTTTAAATAACTAAATAAATTAATAAAAAATATAAATAAAATATCTAAGTTTTAGTTGCTGGAAAGTTTTAAGGAAATATTAATCTATTACTTTTCATAAATCTTATTGGTTTGCCGGTTTTATCGGGTCCGCGTTTAGTTTTTCGTATAAAAATGTAATTTTTAATATTGAAAAATACTTGCTACATATATGTTAGTCAAGTTTTATAAGATACTTTGCGAAAATATATTATTTTTATTTTCGTTAATATTTTATTAAAGTAGCAACTTTTTAATGTTTTCGTGTCGGTTTTTGGGACACGAACCATTTATGACTAAGTTTTGTTATCTTGTCCTTTTCCAACACATTAACTTGTGTTATATATGAGAATTTTATAAATTTAGAGTTGTTCTAAAACAGTCCCTAATAGTCGTGTCGGTTCACATTTAAAAGCCAATTTTTCGACCGTTAAAGTTACCGATAAGTCAAATAAGTCTACTAATCATCTTATGAGCTAATTACACATATAATAACACATATTTCATCCTCAAATTTTCAGATTTGATCACATAGTTTCACACAACACATTTAATCAATTTTCAAGTTCCTAATTCATATTTTAAGTTTAATAATGTTACTTGTTAAGCTTACCATTTCTTATATGAATAATTGTTATAATACACCCTAAAAATCCAGATTTGAATCTCTTATTTTGGGTTTCATATCAAGTCAAAATAATACTTTACAACAATATTCCTTTTATTCTATTTTAGAAGGTTCTAACATGTGTGATCATACAAGGCTTTTTCAAAGATCATGTTTTCTTATGAATTTCCTAAATGTTAATCTAACAAAGTTTCCTATTATAGTAACTTTTAACTTTTGATAATCCTACTTATTTCAATCTTTCAAATTTGATTAGGTATGAACTTAAGTTTTTCTTATTCAATTAGTTTGATAAAGTTTCATGCATCCAAGTTTCTATTCAAGTTTTAATCTTTCAATTTAACAAAGTTTTCAATTTTAGTACGTATTTGCTATTTCAATCAACATGCTAAACTTCGACCATGCATCCTATCTTGGTTTAAAGATACAATTACATACATTCATGCCAAGTATTCATATTAAAATCCAAAATTGAACTTTTCAATGAATAATGTTTCCTTAATTAGCAACTTTAACAATCTACAAGAATTAACTACCTAGGGGTTTTATGAGTTTTACTAGCATATAACCTATTTCATTTCCAATTTTATTATTCCATATCACTTTCTTGATTCATTAATCCATCCATAATCCCTAATTAATCCAAGAATCCAAAAATCCTCAAAATTTTCAATTACAAACAAGTTCTTATCACATTCATTTCTAGCAACTATTCAATGATTCAAGCCCATATTAACAAACTAATGATCAACAATTAACCCAAATCCCTTCTATAATGATTCAAGTCCATATTAACAAACTAATGATCAACAATTAACCCATTTTATCATCAAATCTTAACATCAAGTTCATCCAAGTTTATATCAAATTAACAAGAAATCCAACAATGCTCATAATCAATCCTATCAATCAATGTATGATCTTTCAAGATGAATGTATGTGTAACGATTCCGGCAAAATCAGGTATACCCTAACCGGTATATACTATTTATGTGTTATTTAATACTGAATATATGAATTATAATGTGTTTATACGAGTATGTATGATTCACAGTACGAATTATACTCGATTATACAGTTAATCGTATTGGAAATACGATTAACCGATTAACGGTTATTGAAGCCCGAATGAATCGAGGATTACATTATAGACGGGATATATGATATTTAGTGATTTTACGAAGCATTAATGCTTCGGGATAAGTAAAGTACGGCACAGAAAAAGAATTTCGATTTAATGGTACGTCGGTACGTTAAACGAAACCTTTAGTACCAAACCAAGCAAGAGACGATCGATCGAGCCGAAAAAGATGCGTAATTATTAATAATATGATGTTTTAAGACAATAAATGTCATGGTTTAAGTTTTTAAAGTTTTTAAATCGGTTTTATATAAATTTCATTTTTTAAGCCGAAAACGACCGTTTTAGCCTCGTTTTAAGCCGAATTAAACGTTTAACCGAAAAACGAACTGAACCAGATTATCCAAAACATTATCTAGATTACAGAAATCGGAATATGTGGCTAAGATTGGAGGAGTGGGTCCCACCCCACCCCCTCGAGTGTTCCGATCGGAATAAGGGGGTAAAACCCCTTATCCTTATTCTTTTTTCTAGCAAACATTCAACAAATCCTTCTTCTCTCTCAACTTAAGACCCTAAAATCCAGAAATTTGAACAAGAAAACCGAGGTAAAATCGTGTTATTTACGTGTTCATCTTCGTTTCTCGAATCTAATTGCAAGAAAATGAGGTTTCAAGTGAAAAAGGGTGAAAACCCGAGATGAAACCGATTCTTGCATGATCAAGTGATGTATACGGGTTATACAAGGGATCTTGGTCCAAGAAAGGAGTAAAACGAACCAAAAACGAATTTTTATGGTTTAAATCTTTGTTTTATATCATAACCGAAACCATGAAAGAAATGGCTTGATTGTGGGTGTAACTTGCTTGGTGTGGTGTTATTGTGCTTGTAGGTGTTGTATCTAGTTGATAGCAAAGGCTAGAAAGCGAGATCCTTGCGATTTGAAGCTAGAAACACAAGGTAGTTCGGTTTTTGTGTGATGATTAAGTTTTGGACAGATTGTTACTCGTTTAGAGTTAGGTCATGAAATTTTACAGAGGTTTAGATATATGAAAATATGAGTTCTGTGAATTTTTGGTAATTTTTGGACAAATGATGAATATTTGGTGAATTTAATGCTCGGTTTTGGCCAAAAATGGTGAAAAATAGTTAAATATCATGAAAAATTCTGGAAAATTTCAGATAATCTTTTTATAACATGTATAAGTCACACACAAAATTTGAGGTCAGTTTGAGAAGTCTAAGTAGGATTTTTGGTTAAACGAGTTCTAGGGTTTTGTAGCTCGGTTTTAGTGAAAATGGCATGTAAAATGAGATTTTGGTTCTGGAAAAAATTACAGGGGACTATGTGGATGTCAGGGGTCATCCAGGAAAAGTTTGGGATTTTTCTAAGATCGTTTGGTATTTACGACATATTTAGTGTTTAAATGGTGTTTAAAAATAGATAAATAAATTTTAAATATAAAAATTAATTCTGGAAATATTTTTATAAAATTCCCCACTGTCAAAAAGTGATTTGTTCAAAATTTCAAGATCCGAGTCTAAACGGATAATTATTTGTGCTAAAAAGAAAATAAAAACAAACTTTTAAAGCTTAAAACGCGTAAACCGGTAAAGTTCGTATACGCGAGCTGAGTGGTGTATAAAAACCCTAAAAATGAACTATTTTCATATAATTGAGTTAAACAAGTAAAAATAAGTCATCCGAAAATAATTCGTATGATTTGAGTAATTTCAACAGTTTCCGGTACGCTAAAAACGGAAACGGGTCCCGCGGCCAATCGGGGCGTCTAAACCGAGCTCTAAATTCACAACTTTAATTAAATTATCAGTCAACACCTATTTTCGGGTCGTGTGTGACCAAACTCATTTTTGAAACGTAAAAACGGATAACCGTGCTAAGCACGCAAAACGGGAAAAACAACTAATAGTAATTTTGACTAGTGAACTCTAAACGATATCACAATCTGAGTCCGGAGTAGTGTTTCTGGGTTAACATTGCCCCCGGAACGGTTACAGTACTGGGATAACAGTGTCCCCAGATGTACCGGTTAACACGGTTAAAGTTATATTAATAATGATTGAATAGTAACGAATTTAGGGATCTTATTACAGATCCGGATTAGTAGCTGTGTATTGTGTTACTGCTTGCTTACGTTAAGGTGAGTTTCACGAGCCCCTTTTTTTCTGAATTGTTTTTAAATATTTTCCCGGGGCGGAAAGCATGTTATTATGGAAATGTTTAAATACATACTGAACGCATGGATTTGCGTGGATTTATATATAATTTATTGTACGGGAATTGTACGGAAATGTACTAAGATGGTAATTGTCTGAGTTGCTAACAGTGTAAGGCCCCTGAACACGAGTGATTAACTGAAAGCCGATAGAGTGTGGATAGTACTATTGGTATGACAAACCCAACTGGTCCGGCATGGATTTGCTGATGTTTCCCAGCCAGTTGCACATGTCTATTTTGTTGTTGATATATATTTTGCTATGTAATGTTAGACATAGCGGTTTGGGGCAGGTCCGTGGGCGGGGGATATGCCACGGGGGTTGTGTGTGGATAGTCAGAGGTTTCACTTGTGGGCTCAGCATAATTACATCGCTAATATATGATTTATCATAATGATTTGTCAATGTTTATTTAAATTAGTGAAACTCACCAACTATTCGTAGTTGACCCGTTTTCTTTACATGCTTTCTAGGTACTCCCAAACTGGAATAAGTGCTACATGCTTGATGATGCGTGCTTTTGTGGAAGCTTAGTGATCACTTTGTATTAAATATGTTAATGTACTGTTGGTAAAACTTATGTGTAACGCCTAGACGGTAACTAAACTCGGAACAATGTAATATGATGTGAATTAATGTAGTGGTGTTTTCTTTATAAGCAATGCTGTTGATATCAGACGTGTCTGTTGCATCCCGTTTACGTTTCCGTTGCGGTTACGGGGTGTTACAGAATTTGGTATCAGAGCCATTGGTTATAAAAGAATTAGGATGTCTTTAAAAGATACATAAAATATAACCAGTAGCTCAAGTATCATAGGATCTGAATATCAACTAATAATTTATAGTGACGAGATCTGGATGAACTTGGATGGACAAGTGAGTTATTATGGTCCGGAACATAATAACAGACTTGTCCGCACGAGGGAATTCAGGGGAAGTCACGGGGAACATTAATAGGTAAAATCGGCAACATATGTTTAAGTAAATGATAATATTTTTGTGTGACAAAGTTGTATAAGTATGTGTATATTAATTTAATTATGATTTACATTATGGAAAGAACTATAGGTTTGCTAACTTGTGCACAGGTAAGGATGTCGAGATCACAAAGTCTGTCAGTGGAGGAGGACCCAGTGGAGACCAGTTCCGGGGACTCTAGGAGCTTACGCTTAGCAACCAGCACTGAGCCTAGTGAGACTAGCCGTAGGAGTGCTAGCCTGTCCTTCCCTACTAGGGTTGCCAGATCCCCCACCCCACCCGCACCACAGGTCACCCCTACCCCTCCCAGACCCGGTCCCCGCCTCACGGCGCGGATCAGTGCCCCTTATGTCCCACCTACCTTTACCCCACCCAGACCCACTTACCACAGGGGCGAGTCCTCCCGCCCCCAGCCTGAGCCTGTGCCTCCACCAGTGTTGGGTACCCCTAGGCTGGAGAGGGATGAGCGTCCCTCCACCGAGGCTGCATGGCTCCGAGTGCTCACCGAGCAGATGAATGAGCACACCACCGCCTTGACGGTGGGTATCCAGAGGAGGAATCACTTGGCGGACTGCATACTGGACAGCCAGTATGCGATCGCTCAGCTGAGGAGGGAGGACGCATACTCCCATTGGATGATTGACCGGATGGAGACACGGATCCGGGGTTTGATGGCGGTGTTAGTGGTGATGGTGGCAGTGTTGGTGTGGTTGGTATACCACCATGTTTAGATCATGTTAGGGTGGTAGTAGTCAGGGTCCGCTTTTTGATACTCTGTGTAAGCAGTTAGTGGCGATGCTAACATAGAGTGAATCTTGGGTAGTTATAGTACAGCCACTAGCCCATAGGGGGTCTCTTTTTGGGAATACCATTGTAGATACTTTTGGTGTATCATTCAAGCACTGACCCATAGAGGGTTATGTCGAAATGATGCCGATGTAGGACTGATGTATGAAAACTTAATCTATGGGCTGATGTTTATGTAATGTGTACTGATGTTTATGTAATATGTACTGATGTTTATTAGTGAATGGAATATGTGTTGTGTATCGAGATTGGAATTTGTATTAATTATATGTGTTTTTCTTAATGTTGTGTAGAATGGCACCAAAACGGTCAGCTCAAATGTCAGAAGTGGATGTGAGCCGTCTGATTGCTCGACAGTTAGAGGCGGCGATACCGGATATAGTATTGCGCATCGTCGCCAGTATTAACAATACGACCAATCCAGACCCTGCGGGCAATCAAATGACCACCAATAATGATGGGGAACAAAATGTTAATCCTCCACCGAACGGTAACCCGATTCCGAGTAATGACGCACCGCCTAGGGTGGTCGTTACAGACAGTAATGGCCCAATACCTAGTGTAGAAACGAACCGCACTGAACCGAATCCTGCAACTAGGGGATGTTCAATCAAAGATTTTATGTTGTGCAAGCCCCTAGAATTTAGCGGGTCTGAGGGACCAAATGGGTTGGTTAAGTGGATTGACAAAATAGAGTCTGTTGTGAACATCAGCAACTGCCCTGAGGATTACGTTGTTAAGTATGCTACCTGCACGTTCACGGACCATGCCTTGACATGGTGGAACACAATAGTGCAAACTCGCGGTCAGGCAGCGACAAACCGCATGACCTGGGCAGAGCTCAAGGCCCTTGTACTGGAGCATTTCTGCCCGAAAAACGAACTGCAGAAATTAGAAAACGAATTGTGGAACCTGGAGATGCAGGGGGCAGACCACTTGGGTTATACGAACCGATTCAATGAGTTGTCGCGATTGGTGCCATGGTTGGTCACCCCAGAGTCAAAGAGGGTTGAGCGTTATATATGGGGACTAACTCCAGTAGTCAGGAGTATAGTCAACGCTGGGGGACACCAGACGTTTGAGGGTGCGGTGACGCAAGCCGGTATCGTCACATACGATTTCGTGAGGAGTGGGTCACTGAAGGAGAGTCTGCTGGAGGAAAGCGAGGTACGTATGACAATAGGATCCAGGATAAGCAGCAAAATAAACGTGCTAGGCCCGCTGCCCAGAACTACGCCATGACTAGTTCAGGCGGAAGGCAGGAACCACAGAAAGGGACGTTCCCTAAGTGTGGGAAATGCGGTTACCAGCATGGTGGCGAGTGCAGGGGGGTAGTGTGCCACCGGTGTGGCAGGAATGGGTACTACGCACAGAGTTGTAGGACAAACCTGAACAATCTGACCCGACAACCGCAACCTATCCGTGCGCAGCCATTTAGGACCCAACCAGCCCGACAACAATACCCACAAGGAAACCAAATGATGACCACCAGCCGTGCTTGCTTTGAATGCGGCAGCACAGATCACTTCAAGAGAAACTGTCCGAAACTGAATCAGGGAGGGAATGGGAGGCAAACCATGGGTCAGGCATCGTCGTCCAATCCGGCGAGAGGTCGAGCATTTGTGATGGGGGCGAACGAAGCACGCCAGGACCCCAGCGTAGTGACAGGTACATTCCTCGTCTCTGATCATTACGCTTCTGTAATATTTGATACAGGCGCCGATAGAAGTTTTGTTTCTGTTAAATTCCTATCGATAGCAAACCTTCCGATTAGTGAACCCATAGAACCTTATACCGTAGAAGTCGCTAACGGTAAAACCATGATAGTTAATCAGATAGTTCGGAATTGCCCTTTTATTCTGAACGATCAATCCTTCCTGATTGACTTATTACCGGTAGAATTAGGTAGTCTTGACGTGATAGTGGGAATGGATTGGTTAGCACGTAACAAAGTAGAAATAAACTGTGAAAAGAAAATCGTCAAGATCCGGGTGTCGGATGACGAAGAGGTGTTAGTGCAAGGAGAGAAGTCGGGCACAATGATACCATTTATATCTCACCTCAAAGTGTTAAAATATATACGACAGGGATGCGTGGCGTATCTAGCGAGTTTGATGGCCACAGATTCTGAGGAGAAACGGGTGGATGATATCCCGGTGGTACGCGAATTTCCACAAGTTTTCCCAGAAGAACTTCCTGGATTACCGCCAACCCGACAGGTCGAATTCAGATTCGATTTATTACCTCAAGCTGGCCCTGTTGCTAAAGCACCCTACCGACTTGCACCGTCCGAGATGCAAGAATTATCCAATCAGTTGCAAGAATTGTTGGATAAAGGATTTATACGTCCTAGTCATTCCCCGTGGGGTGCACCTGTATTATTCGTGAAAAAGAAGGACGGGAGCCTTAGAATGTGTATTGATTACAGGGAGCTGAACAAGTTAACAATCAAAAATAGGTACCCTCTTCCTCGAATTGATGATCTGTTTGACCAGCTGCAAGGTGCGAGCTATTTCTCAAAAATCGATTTTAGATCGGGATACCATCAGGTTAGAATTCAGGAAGAAGATATCCCAAAAACCGCATTCCGGACTCGCTACGGCCATTACGAGTTCTTAGTTATGCCTTTCGGGCTAACAAATGCGCCGGCAGTGTTCATGGACCTCATGAATCGAGTCTGTAAACCCTATCTCGACAAATTCGTCATCTTGTTTATTGACGATATTCTTATTTACTCGAAAAGTAAAGAAGAGCACGAGCAACACTTAAGAATAATTTTAGAGCTTCTGAATCAGGAGAAGTTGTATGCAAAATTCTCCAAGTGTAACTTCTGGTTACAAGAAGTGCAATTCCTCGGTCACGTTGTAAACCATCAAGGAATACACGTTGATCCGAGAAAGATTGAAGCAATTAAGAATTGGCAAGCGCCTAAAACGCCAAAGGAAATCCGCCAATTCTTAGGCTTAGCTGGATATTATCGTCGATTCATAGAGAACTTTTCCAGCATCGCCCAACCTTTAACTCTCCTGACTCAAAAGGATCGAAAGTATGAATGGGGAGAAGAGCAGGAGACGGCGTTTCAAACGTCAAAGCAAAAATTGTGCCAAGCGCCGATTTTAAGTCTCCCCGATGGAGACGATGGTTTTGTCGCGTATTGTGACGCATCGCGTAGAGGGTTAGGATGCTTATTGATGCAGAATAATAAGGTTATAGCCTATGCTTCCTGACAGTTAAAAGTACACGAGAAAAATTATACTACTCACGACTTAGAACTGGGAGCGGTTATCTTCGCACTTAAAATCTGGAGACATTATCTCTACGGTACGAAGTGCACCATATTCACCGATCATAAAAGTTTGAATCACATATTCGATCAGAAAGAACTGAATATGAGGCAACGAAGATGGGTCGAGTTGTTAAGTGATTATGACTGTGACATCCGTTATCACCCCGGCAAGGCTAACGTCGTAGCCGATGCCTTGAGTAGGAAAGATCGGGTTAAGCCATTGCGAGTGCGAGCACTGGGGATGATAGTCCAGTCGAACCTTTCGGACCTGATTCGAGTCGCTCAACGTGAGGCGTTGAAAGAGGAACAATTGGAAAATGAGGGACTTTACGACAATGAGAAGAATTTCGAACCGCGCGCGGACGAAATTCTCTATTTCAAAAATCGGATTTGGATCCCGACCCTCCATGACCTTCGTGAATTAATCATGGACGAAGCGCATAGATCGAAATATTCCATACATCCGGGATCGGATAAGATGTACAAGGATGTGAAGGAGTTCTACTGGTGGTATGAAAAAGGATATCGCAACGTATGTCGGTAAGTGTACGACTTGTGCGAGAGTTAAGGCGGAGCACCAGAAACCCTCGGGGATTTTACAACAACCAGAAATTCCCGAATGGAAGTGGGAGCAAATCACGATGGATTTTGTGACACATCTTCCTAAAACGTCCCGAGGACATGATGCAATTTGGGTAATCGTGGATCGATTAACCAAATCGGCACATTTTATCCCGATTAGAAATAATTATAACACAGAGAGACTTGCGCAGATTTATATAAATGAAATTGTGTCTCGTCATGGGATACCCATCTCAATCATCTCCGATCGGGATAGCCATTTCACCTCCAATCTTTGGCAAGCTGTGCAAGAAGCGCTGGGAACGCGCATTGATCTAAGCACAGCTTACCACCCTCAGACCGATGGTCAGTCTGAGAGGACCATCCAAACCCTGGAGGATTTGCTTCGTGCATGCGTACTGGATTTTAAGGGAAATTGGGATCAACATCTCCCACTCGTTGAATTTTCCTATAATAACAGTTACCATAACAGTATAAAGGCAGCACCTTACGAAGCATTGTATGGTCGGAAGTGCCGATCACCACTCTGCTGGACTGAAGTGGGCGACACTCAGGTTATTAGATCAGACCTGGTCCAGGAAACGGCCAGCAAAATCCTCGAAATTAGGAACAATCTAAAGGCCGCGCGGGATCGGCAGAAGAGTTATGCCGATACCCGTAGAAAACCATTGTCGTTTGAGAAAGGTGATAAAGTGTATTTGAAGGTATCACCTTGGAAGGGTGTAGTCAGATTTGGAAAGGCGGGGAAGTTAGCCCCAAGATATATTGGACCATTTAATATTACTGCAAAAATCGGACCCGTAGCATACCTATTAGAACTACCCGATGAACTGAGTGCAGTACACAACGTGTTTCACGTGTCGAACTTGAAAAGATGTCTGGCGGATGAGACATCGGTGTTACCTTTAGAGGGTGTCCAAATAAGTGATAAGCTCAATTTCGTAGATGAACCCATAGAAATACTAGACGGGAAAATCAAGCAACTTAGACACAATAAGATTTCGTTGGTCAAAGTTAGATGGAATTCGCAACGAGGCCCAGAATATACATGGGAACGAAAGGACGAATTCCGGAAGAAATACCCCTATCTATTTCCTCAAAAGGAAGTAGTCGACGCGTAAAATTTCGAGGACGAAATTTCTTTTACGGGGGGAGAATGTAACGATTCTGGCAAAATCAGGTATACCCTAACCGGTATATACTATTTATGTGTTATTTAATACCGAATATATGAATTATAATGTGTTTATACGAGTATGTATGATTCACAGTACGAATTATACTCGATTATACAGTTAATCGTATTGGAAATACGATTAACCGATTAACGGTTATTGAAGCCCGAATGAATCGAGGATTACATTATAGACGGGATATATGATATTTATTGATTTTACGAAGCATTAATGCTTCGGGATAAGTAAAGTACGGCACAGAAAAAGAATTTCGATTTAATGGTACGTCGGTACGTTAAACGAAACATTTAGTACCAAACCAAGCAAGAGACGATCGATCGAGCCGAAAAAGATGCGTAATTATTAATAATATGATGTTTTAAGACAATAAATGTCATGGTTTAAGTTTTTAAAGTTTTTAAATCGGTTTTATATAAATTTCATTTTTTAAGCCGAAAACGTCTGTTTTAGCCTCGTTTTAAGCCGAATTAAACGTTTAACCGAAAAACGAACTGAACCAGATTATCCAAAACATTATCCAGATTACAGAAATCGGAATATGTGGCTAAGATTGGAGGAGTGGGTCCCACCCCACCCCCTTGATGTTCCGATCGGAATAAGGGGGGTAAAACCCCTTATCCTTATTCTTTTTTCTAGCGAACATTCAACAAATCCTTCTTCTCTCTCAACTTAAGACCCTAAAATCCAGAAATTTGAACAAGAAAACAGAGGTAAAATCGTGTTATTTACGTGTTCATCTTCGTTTCTCGAATCTAATTGCAAGAAAATGAGGTTTCAAGTGAAAAAGGGTGAAAACCCGAGATGAAACCGATTCTTGCATGATCAAGTGATGTATACGGGTTATACAAGGGATCTTGGTCCAAGAAAGGAGTAAAACGAACCAAAAACGAATTTTTACGGTTTAAATCTTTGTTTTATATCATAACCGAAACCATGAAAGAAATGGCTTGATTGTGGGTGTAACTTGCTTGGTGTGGTGTTATTGTGCTTGTAGGTGTTGTATCTAGTTGATAGCAAAGGCTAGAAAGCGAGATCCTTGCGATTTGAAGCTAGAAACACAAGGTAGTTCGGTTTTTGTGTGATGATTAAGTTTTGGACAGATTGTGACTCGTTTAGAGTTAGGTCATGAAATTTTACAGAGGTGTTAGATATATGAAAATATGAGTTCTGTGAATTTTTGGTAATTTTTGGACAAAAGATGAATATTTGGTGAATTTAATGCTCGGTTTTGGTCAAAAATGGTGAAAAATAGTTATATATCATGAAAAATTCTGGAAAATTTCAGATAATCTTTTTATAACATGTATAAGTCACACACAAAATTTGAGGTTAGTTGGAGAAGTCTAAGTAGGCTTTTCGGTTAAATGAGTTCTAGGGTTTTCTAGCTCGGTTTTAGTGAAAATGGCATGTAAAATGAGATTTTGGTTCTGGAAAAAATTACAGGGGACTATGTGGATGACAGGGGTCATCCAGGAAAAAATTGGGATTTTTCTAAGATCGTTTGGTATTTACGACATATTTAGTGTTTAAATGGTGTTTAAAAATAGATAAATAAATTTTAAATATAAAAATTAATTCTGGAAATATTTTTATAAAATTCCCCACTGTCAAAAAGTGATTTGTGAAAAATTTCAAGATCCGAGTCTAAACGGATAATTATTTGTGCTAAAAAGAAAATAAAAACAAACTTTTAAAGCTTAAAACGCGTAAACCGGTAAAGTTCGCATATGCGAGCTGACTGGTGTATAAAAACCCTAAAAATGAACTCTTTTCATATAATTGAGTTAAACAAGTAAAAGTAAATCATCCGAAAATAATTCGTATGATTTGAGTAATTTCAACAGTTTCCGGTACGCTAAAAACGGAAACGGGTCCCGCGGCCAATCGGGGCGTCTAAACCGAGCTCTAAATTCAAAACTTTAATTAAATTATCAGTCAACACCTATTTTCGGGTCGTGTGTCACCAAACTCATTTTTGAAACGTAAAAACGGATAACCGTGCTAGGCACGCAAAACGGGAAAAACAACTAATAGTAATTTTGACTAGTGAACTCTAAACGATATCACAATCTGAATCCGAAGTAGTGTTTCTGGGTTAACATTGCCCCCGGAACGGTTACAGTACTGGGTTAACAGTGTCCCCAGATGTACCGGTTAACACGGTTAAAGTTATATTAATAATGATTGAATAGTAACGAATTTAGGGATCTTATTACAGATCCGGATTAGTAGCTGTGTATTGTGTTACTGCTTGCTTACGTTAAGGTGAGTTTCACGAGCCCCTTTTTTTTCTGAATTGTTTTTAAATATTTTCCCGGGATGGAAAGCATGTTATTATGGAAATGTTTAAATACATACTGAACGCATGGATTTGCGTGGATTTATATATAATTTATTGTACGGGAATCGTACGGAAATGTACTAAGATGGTAATTGTCTGAGTTGCTAACACTGTAAGGCCCCGGAACACGAGTGATTAACTGAAAGCCGGTAGAGTGTGGATAGTACTATTGGTCTGACAAACCCAACTGGTCCGGCATGGATTTGCTGATGTTTCCCAGCCAGTTGCACATGTCTATTTTGTTGTTGATATATATTTTGCTATGTAATGTTAGACATAGCGGTTTGGGGCAGGTCCGTGGGCGGGGGATATGCCACGGGGGTTGTGTGTGGATAGTCAGAGGTTTCACTTGTGGGCTCAGCATAATTACATCGCTAATATATGATTTATCATAATGATTTGTCAATGTTTATTTAAATTAGTGAAACTCACCAACTATTCGTAGTTGACCCGTTTTCTTTACATGCTTTCTAGGTACTCCCAAACTGGAATAAGTGCTACATGCTTGATGATGCGTGCTTTTGTGGAAGCTTAGTGATCACTTTGTATTAAATATGTTAATGTACTGTTGGTAAAACTTATGTGTAACGCCTAGATAGTAACTAAACTTGGAACAATGTAATATGATGTGAATTAATGTAGTGGTGTTTTCTTTATAAGCAATGCTGTTGATATCAGACGTGTCTGTTGCATCCCGTTTACGTTTTCGCTGCGGTTACGGGGTGTTACAGTATGCATGCATAAGTGAGCTTAATCCCTCCTCTTACACATACATACATACATACATACATACGGATTATACATACATTCATACATACATACATACATCATCCATGAATTCAAACTTTCAAGCTTAATCTTAACTCAAGAACATCTAATATATTGTGTTTAATCCTAGAAATCAAACTTAGGATAATACTTACTTGTGTTCTTGAGGATTTGGTGAGAATGAAAGTGTTGTGGGTGTGATTGTAGTGTTCTTCCTTCCTAATCTTTCTCCTATCTTGCTTGATTTTTCTTATTTCTTGATTAATCTTCAATGGATCTTGTAAGTATGTGTGTGTTTGATTAATTTTTGAATTTGTTTGTGGGTAAGATGGTGTTTGGCCTTGAGCTTTTAAAGAGAGGGAGATGAATGTGTATGCTTGATCAGTGTGTTCAGAGTGTTAATGTGGATCTATTATAAATCATCCAACACACCATTGCTCTAGAAAATCTAATGATTAAGAGGGTTGATTTGGTGGGGTTTTATTGGAGAGAAAGGGAGGTGATGGTGAGTTGGCATGGGGGGTGCTGGCTAGGAGGGGGGGGGGGTAAGGTGAAGAGTTGGTTTATAAATTAGTTAATTTTGGTTAATTGTTTAACGTATTACGTGTTTTAGATATCTAAACGGATCCCGTTTTTAATAATTTTGTCAGACTTTGAACGAAATCAAATTCCTGACAGTATGGACCACAAAAACTATTTTTTTGAAATAGTTTGTGTCGAGTCCTATCCGGGTCTTGTACTGGCTTTTGCTTACTTATTTTCCAGATTTCGCGATTCGAGCTTTCCTAAATTATGTTTATATATTGTCTCATATGTATTAACATATATTTGGAATTTTTGGAATTATTTAATCATTCTAACGATTTATTTACTTTCTGGTTTGCTGCCCAAGGTTTTTGCACATTATACTCATTGCGTGTCGAAATTTAGACTTTTTGTTGACTTTGAAAGATATAGAATCTTAATAAAGAAGGTTTTTATTAATAACATGATATTATGATGATAAACATGATTACATTAGTGAAAATTTTTGGCGAATGTTACAATGTCGCCGCTAAAGGTGTCGCCATTAGCACATTTATATGTTGTAACTTGTTTCAGTTTTTGAAAGGGTACGAAATTGTTCCTACAAAAATAGGGTTGTTACCTGATTCATCAAACAACGTCATTTATCATAACATTATAAACATACCATTCATCATAATACAAGATCAATAATCATAACAAGTACCAGACTGAAGAGTGCCGCTGGCTGGTAACATAGCATCAGTCCGGTATCGTATCACTATGGTACAGTCGAATGCCCACCACAATAATTTAGAAAATTCTGTTTATTGCATTATATTCCAGATCTTAGTATTCAAATCAATTAACCTAATCTAACTTATTATAAATGGATGAAATTGAAATTGCCAAAAAAATAATATTCTGCTTTGGTTTCATGAACTTCAATATGTATTGAAGCAAATTCTACAAGCTAGAAAAAAATGCTGTTAATGAAAAAACAAACTGTATATAAAAGGTCCGTACCATGAAAATTAAATAAGATAAAAACTTAACGTACATAACAAGATAAAGTAAACGATATATCAGTAAATCGATCAATGGTGTTAAACGAGCATCTGCTGCTGCATGATGATCAAGGTGAAGACGAAGGTGTTGAGGTATTCCAAAGCGTAGATGTATACCCATGTCATGAAGCTTGGTACAGCTAGGAGTTGCAGTGTCGGGATAGCCTTCGCCTGAGATTATACCACCAGAGTTCATAAATGCAATCTTGTTGGAGTACTTGTACCATGATTTTATTCTTAATGATCAGACCATGATCATTATCAGCTGACTTTGAAGGATACAGTTTTGCAAGGGGGTTTTGACAACCAAGAAAAGATAAAATTACGAAGAATAGTAAACCCGCAGCAAGCAAGAACAATATAGAATCCCACGATTCCGATTCCTTGTCGGAATACAAAACACGTTCTTCTGTCTTATCACCACCCATGGATCCCATCGACTTCTTGTCTTGCCGCAGGGTTTATAGATATGGTCAGTCGAATGATTTATTTATATATATAACTAGTTTGAGGCCCGTGTATTACACAGGTAGTTCTTGAAAATACAATATTTAATAAATTATCAGTATACAATAAACAATAAACCCGTTAAACACTATTAATACATTCGTTGTACAATAGTCCTTAAAACAGTTTTAAAGTAAAGATAATTATAAATATTAAATGTTTGAAAAAAAAAATGAAATAAATATTAAATTAACAAATTTTGAAGCATAAATTTTAAGAATTGTAACTATATAAATAAATATGTTAAAAATGGTGAGGTTTAATGTAAAAGTGACAGGTGGCAAAACTTGTAGGCTTTTATTAGAGAGTATAGATACAACTATTTATAAGATGAATCGGATTATTATCAAAAGTTTTTGACTTTTAATAATTAAGGGATTCTTTTTCTTAATAATTCCTTATTTGTAGCTTGATTTCCTTTCAATTTACATTTTTGTTTAGTATCAACGATCATTAGTATCAATTAGGTTAATTTTCTTTGATCATCATAGACAAAACTTTGGGGCGGGTATGTGTCGCTCAATGAAGAAAGATCGGGGATCACTGTGATATTTGATTCGATCCTAAAGGCGTTCGGGTTTTATCACTAGTGGGCCTTCAGACATGTGAGTTTTCCTCATATTTGGAGATTACTTGAAGGCGCTTAGGGCTCTGTATGGCTGTGTTTGGCCAGCTAACAATGGCTTTTGGCATTGGATCGCCTTGTACGGAGGTCGGAGTCCCTAGACAATTTTATATTTATTGGTCCTTTAAAAAACTGCGTTAAAAAATTTGAAAGGTGCTTGACCTTCTAAAATAAATCGGGTCCAAAATGAGGAGTAGCAATTCAAAACGGTAGTCTAATAAATTGTCGTGCGGCACAAAAGATGGTTTTGTTTATTAGACTAGGTTAGTTACCCGTGTAGCACACGGGTTAGAATAAATATTTTTTAAATAATAACATACTGTGAAATACAAAAAAGAAGGTATCACATATATAAAGACATATTATACTGTAAAAAAAATTACATATTACGTATTGGAAATAAAAAGTTAAAAAATTCATAAATCATAAATTATTTCTTTGTTATTTTCTATATCAAAACTTAGGTGAAAAATGGCTACTTTTTTAAACCAACTAGTGGATCAAAACTCATTTTAATCTTAAACTGTTTTGACATGGACAATCTTTGATACTTTAATTAGTTAAGAAACCCACCCGTTTCTTATTGGTTTATAAAAATCTAATATTAATAACTAATGCAATATATTTTATATTAAACAAATTAACATATTTATGATGGTATTAATTCTTTTAAGTTAAGATGGATTTATTAAAAATTGAAAATGAAATATTAAAAAAGAAATGTATTTAATATGAGAGAGAGGAGGGAAAATTTTGTAAGGATGATTATAGTGATGACATGTGGCATTTATAAAGTTTTATTTATTAAATAGTATAGATTACCGCAAATCTCAACCCTAATCTGAAACTTATTTTAAGATCATATTTCATTCTAAATTTACAATTACAATTATTTTATAAACTCTATTCAATTAATTAATTAGGTGAGAATAAATATAATATGAACTTCGGGGAGAAGTGATACCTTCATACTTGTGGTAGGAGGCTTCGGTACCAAGTTTGAATTCCACTTGTGTTAATTTTGGGTGGATATTGGTAATGAATAATTTGAGTTAGTCCATGTGCAAAGTTTGTCAGTTTAAACCCATAGCCCACCCGGGTTTTCGTCCCTCCGCGTATTACGCCAGATTGTTTGTTCTGCTCCTGTGGTGCCACAATGACTATCAAGTGGCAGTCGACAGTATGGTTTCGGGAAACGCCCTAACCACACCCTTAATTAAGCTAGTGTGAGCGCAGTTAAGACAGCATAGTCTGGCTAGAGTGAGGCATAGGGCTCTCCAAATTTAAATAGTACGGTTGCCTAATTACATAAAAGTCTCTGTTCTAAAAGAAACTCAGGGACAAGTGTTACCTTCCTACTTGGGTATAACTGACTCTTAAAGCTTTATTACATATTAAACAAGTAGTTAACTTACTGTTAACTTTATTAACACATAATGTGTGCATACCAGCCCCAAAACATATTTAAACATAAAGAAGCGTTCTAAAACTCACTTGTGTAAGTCCCTTGGACGGATCAAACAACAAACAACTAGTGTTCTTGGATCAATATGGACTACTCGGTAGCGGAAATCAGTAGTGATTAACCATGATCTCAGATCTTGTGATGTTGGGTTTATTACCCGATACAAAAAGGTTGAGAGGAGAAGGGAGAGTAGGTGAGAAAATAAGAGTTTGATATTTTGCAAAAGGTTGGTATTCGCATGTGTATGCTTCCCTATTTATAGGGGAAGCCTCCGTTGCCCCATTGTATTATGCGCGACCCAATGGGCTCAATATTACAATGCATTGGGCCCAAACATACAATAAAGAAACCGACAAGCTAACTAGTATACATCGTGAATAGTTCAAATAAATAAAAAAGACTAGAATACAAAATGGGACCCTACAATCTACCTCTAGTCTTTAGTATTTGTTCTGTTAGCTTTTTTCTTTAGTCACTCTTGTAGTCAAATCCGTTCTCGCATTTGAATAGTTGATTGTCAACAAAATAGTGTACGAACATGTTGAACTTCTCAGCTATTCCTTCAGTGTTGTCGCGTTGGACGTCTTCAATTGTGCCCAGTAGGGATTTTACAGCTTCAGGAGGTCTTCTTTGCTGAGCGCTGCAAGCTCATGTTCGCCAAAGAAACGGAGGTGGTGCATGTTTTCACAATGAATTACCACCTCTCTTGTGCTGTTGTCAAACTCCCAACAGATGAAGCACTTGAACAAGTTCGGCAAGAATGGCTCGCCATGATAAATTGCTCGCCCATCCTTGTAGGTATTATATCGCCACATCTTCTTCTTCTTTCTTGTGACAAGATCAACCTCTGTGGGATGCTGAAATGACTTACCTTGTTGAGCTTGAAGTCAGGGTAATCCTTATTCCAATGTTTGCTCAGAAACTGACTAAACCATCCATTGAGCTCCTTCTCTGTGGTGTAGTGACCTACGATTCTTCTGAATTAGTTCTTATCAAGGTCGGACAGAGTATACATATTCTTGATATGCATGTAAATGTTTTCTCGTCGTATGACCCATATTTCACTGCTTGGGTGCCATTTACAGTAGATGACTGGAGTGTCATCAAGATAGGGATAGATTCGGTCTCGCACGCTAGGTCGTGCTGATGGAGTATAGCTTGTTCTTTCGACGTCTCAGAGTTTGAGAAGGATGATCCAACACGGGCTCATCACGAACCGGAGTATCCGTATTCAGAGAGTAGTTGATCTCGTTATCGTCTTCTTTGTTTTTTTCCACGGCTTCTTGAACTAAACATTCGGTACCTGCACAGAATCAACATTAAAGATGGAGGAGATTTCAGCCTCCAATGCTGCATCGGCATCTCTGACTTTCCTTGTCGGTGAAGCTTCCTTTGATGAGTCCTCAGGTTGTTGACTCGCTTGATTTCCTCCCGTGGTGCTATCACTATCATCACCATCATAGCTATCATCACACGGTTCATCGTAACTATCATGAGGATCATCATCTGTAAGGCCACGGTCCCGGGTCCTACATTATCGTTGGATTTAATCGTAAACACAGTTCTAAATATTATAGTTAATTACAACTTTTCACAGAATAATAAAAGTTAACCATTTCTTACAAACCACAGAATACTTGTCTTAAAACATCATAAATTATCATTAAATAAAACATCATGTCTTCCATCTTTATATGCCAACCATTCAATCCATGCCATGGGCCATTCTTACGCTAGCTCTTTTAACCTATTTACAGGCTTGCATACTAAAAGTCAGCTACGCAGAGTGAGTTTTAGTTAATCAAGCAACATATAATACATTCACACACTTACATATATTCAAATCCGAATATACATATTACATAGTTAACATGTCTACCTTTCTTTCATACATGCATACATACTTTCTTTCATTCTTTCATACTTTCATTCTTCTAGCATGTACATTACACACATAACTATCTATACGTTTTATAGAGCATTTCGCCCTATAACCTTCATATTATTAGGGTCTGCAACCCTAAAACCTTCGCATATATTATTAGGGTCTGCAACCCCGTAACCTTTGCATATATTATTAGGGTCTGCAACCCTGTAACCTTCGAAAATATTATTAGGGCCTGCAACCATTTAAGCATACCACCATACAACCATATATTATATATATTTTTATACTTTCATACATACACTTAATCCTTTCTATATCATTCATACATCATTCATATATCATTCATAAACAATCACATATGATACACTTACCACTTAAGATAAATGTATCAACTATCACATCGAGTATGCACACAGCCCCGAAAACATGACAAGTAAATGGGGCTAGAAACTCACCTGAGCATGGTTCCGTTCATAGTTAATTGTAACTCCTTTCCTTAACTAGACGCCGCTAACTGTATAACAATTACACATATCAATTAACTATCACTACCCCTATCGTAATTCTAGTTTTATATAGCCCTCAATGAACGGGGGTCCGGGGCAGCAGGATCTAGGGGCGGCAGCCCCTAGCAGGGTCTAAGGGGCAGAGCCCCTAGCTGGGGTCGAGCTGCCAGGTCAGTTTTAAAAATTTTTATTTGCATTAATAACTCTTTACTAAAAACCTCATCAAAAAATTGACGTTTGGTCTTTCTTTTTAGGACATTTCCCGTTTTAAACGTTACCTTTAATTACTAATTATTTTCATATTCAAAGCTTATATATCATATAAGTCCATAGCTATCATTTACGTACGTATACGTCGTATATCTTTCGTTTATTTAGAAAATCACTTAGGCCCGTATAAGTCATTGTATAAGTCAAACCCAATGTATATGCCATTTCAACGTATAAGTAGACAAGCATATAAGTTGTCCAACGTATAATTTATGCGCCCACATAAGTTATACGTCCGCATAAGTCCTTTATTTACTTATGCGTCGTATAAGTCCATAAAGGACTTATGCGCCGCGTAATTTATGCGCCCTCCTTCTTATACGTCCCTACTTATGTGTTGCCATACATATACACCCAAACATATGCGCCCGTATAACATATACGACGCATGTGTTTAGATCTAGTTTTCCTTAACGCATTTAAAAGGTTTTTCCTCGATTCTAGCACCGTCAGCCATCGTTAACCACTGTGGTTGGCCGGATTTTGATTGTTTATAACCCAGGTAGCTTCGGGGCATCAACATCCAAGCGAAGGTGGCCCTTAAGCTTGTTTTTAGTTGATTAAACACCCGATTAAACTATATCTAGATTCAAACGGCTCATTCGGCATCTCGGGGCTGCAGTGTTGGGTTGTAAAATGTTGGGTCTGCTAAGATAAATGATTTCTTACCTTTGGTTGGTCTTGGATCGTTGAATAGAATAGTGCAGAGAGTGTTTGGCTTAAGTGTGTGTTTTTAATGGTATAGGCTAGTGTGTAGAATGGAAGAAGATGGAAATGATTTAGGGTTTAAGGGGTATTTATACTCTTTAAGCCCATGAACCTTAGGCTCATCTTCATTCAAAGTCCATGGTCTAATTCCATCTATTTTAGCCTGCAAACCTTTTAGCTTTATTATTATTTTATTATTATTTTTCTACTAACTCAAAATTAATTCTTCCAACGTAATTTATATTTTAATACTATTCATGGAAACTTCGGGATGCTTCATCATCCTCATCATTCTCATCATCACCTTCTTCATCATCACCATCAGAGTCACCATCATCATAATCACCATCGTCACCTTGAACCACGTTCTCTCCAATAGCTGGAGCAATCACTTGTGCAACTGAAGTAACTACAACAAGTGCAGTTGTCATGGAACTGACCTGACTGGTACTAGCAGAACTAGTACCAATGATAGTTGTCCTCACTAAAGGTTCAGCAACCGTTATTGGTTCATCACTAGCATCACCAACATGGTTGTCACTTTCCACCTTCTTTGAAGATCCAAACACAATCCCATCCAAGCTTCTTTGATCTCCAACCCTTCTAGCATCAGCAACAATGGTTAGCAAGAGTAGATTGTTTTTTTCTTTGCTCAATACCTCTATCTCCTTAGACGCATCCTCTAAACGTCTCCATGAGACGACTTCTCAACATCAACATTAGTCATTCTCATGACTTCAGTGGCAGCGAGATAACGTTTAACAAGACCTTCGTTGATCAGGTCTTAATCTTTGTTGAGGCTTCGTTGCTCTTATATCTCTCTCCAACCGAACAATCATATATCTGAGCACCACATATTCACCAATAATGGTGCCCACAGTCCTTGAAGAACTGGAATCACCCTCCAACAGACTAACCTGTGAACCAAGAACCTCGCATTCGATGAAAGTACGGTCCACACTTGACTCTAGATCCCTCCTAAGATTTTGAGCAAACTTGGAGGAGGAATGAAGATTAGTCTCAAGATGTGAAACCCTTGATTAAAGTCTGATAATGTCGTCATGATGTTCAGCGTTCATCAGAGACTCTTGGTTAACCAACTATTGTTGATTGTTGTTGGGCTACACTTATGTGGTTTACGCTTTTGTAATTGGGCTTAGATTTGGGCTACTCTATGTAAACTGAAATCTTGGATTTCGGTGGGCTTAATATGTATTTGGGCTAATGGTTTAGCTTTGACTATATATATGGTGTATGTATTGTGTTTTGGTGTTGGTTGGTTAGACGGATAAGAGAGAGAGAGAGAGAGAGAGAGAGAGAGAGGAGATAGAAGAGAGAGTGATTACTTTGTAATTGTTATAAAAGGGCTTAAGCACCCGACGTTATAAACGTATGTTTTGAAGCATTATTGTGTTTCATTGTGTTTATTTGCATTATCTTGAATTAGTTCAATCCACAGTCTTTGGATCTCGATCAGGGCTCCATAAACCTCCCTGTCTTGCTCCAGTTGAGCAACCCTAGCAGCCAGCTCATTTCTCTCTTTCACGACCCTTTCATTAAAAACCTGTTGATCTTTATCAAACTTGATGAACAAGTGTTCCCGTTTCACCCCTCTTTTCATTTGATTCCTCTATGGCATGACTCCTATCGAGGATAGGATTCCGAAATACTAGAGATATCTTCGATTTTCCACTTGACAGGGGAATGGCACATATGATAGGGCTTTTGGTGGTTGAAGGATGTGTAATGGAAAAGGTTAGTTGTATGGTTGTTTCGGTTAGCATATTGATGGTTTGGGTAGGTAAAGGTGTGGTTATGGTTAAGGTTAGGCTAATGGGTTGGGTTGAGGTTGGTATGGTATGTGAGGTGGTTTAGGTGTGAATTGATGAGGTGAAAGTGGAGGTCCAGAAGAATGTACCTTTGATAAGGGAAGTGAATTGGTAGGTGGGTGAGATAAAACGTGAGGAGGTCCTAGGCGGTGAAATGGTTTGATGTGTTGGCTCGGTCTCAGTTTGGGTAGTGGATATGGGTATGTTTTCTAAGATAGATGGCAATGGTTCGTCTAATCTAGAGGGTGAGGTCTCGGGAGGAGTTATGGGTTCGTCTACTAGTCTCCTAGAGGTGGTGGGTTTTGGTTTTGGTTTTGTCTTGGATTTGGGTTTGGGCACATGCACTTGTTTCGGTTTAAGTGTTTCTAATGTGCGGGATAGGGTGGTCAATGAGGCTTGGTGAGGATTAGTTTGTGTGGTTGGTGGTGGTTGTGTCCATAAAGTGGAAATCGAAGGAAATATTACCTTAACAAACGTAGGCATCTTGGAAGGTTCGGACTTCTTGGAGTCTTTAACCTTCTTCAAATGTTTAAGAAGTAGCTTGGGCTCCTCTTCTTCTTCAACAGCTTCCTTTGACAACTCACTAGCAGAAGGCTTGCTGACAGCCTTACTCTTCTTCTTTTCATGACGTTTCTTCGTTCTGAGTTCAACTTTCTTCGTTCTGAGTTCAACTTCAACGTCCCGAATCTGGATCACTACAATATGATATCAACTAAACGAGTATTGGTGCGGAATACCAACACTCGGTGATTTAAGAACACTGACAAGAACAAGTAAATAACACACGATTTGCTTCAAAACACACGTATATTATTGAATACGTCGGGTGCTTAAGCACTTACAATACTTCAACATCAACTCGGAATGAACAACCTTTAACCCTATACATAACATCACTATATATAGGACACTATCCAACTAAGGCCGGCCCAAACAATCACCAAGCCCACCGAGAACACACAAGTGTTCTTGGCTTACACGTTAACTAACAACCAAGCCCAAAACAAAGTTAAACCAAATTAAACTAAGCTCAACCCACAAAACTAGGCCCAACAATCTCCCCCTTGGTTTATAGCTTGGTCTTTAATCTTGCTCCGTGTAATCAACATCAGCATCCTTCAAAGCCCCTACCCAAAACTTGCAACGAATGATAGTAGCCACCATTCTTGTGAATTCTTTAGCAGCCGTCTCAAAAATCGAATCTGCAACAATCTGATGAGTACTAAGCGTCTTGATGTCTCGTTCTCCCAGCTTTAACAGATCTCTTGGCTCAACAAATTTGTACTGACCCTTTCCCTTTTTCAGCTTAATAATGACAGTGGTGGTGACACTATCATATATCCAGAATCTCATATCGTCCAGTGTTCCATCAGGTATCTTGTCAGGAACAGGAATGTGAGTAGCCTTCTTTGTTGCTGACCACATTACGTTAACCGTAGTTTTTCCAGTCCTCGGATCTAGGACTCCCTTGGCTTTTTTTTCAGAAAGGACTCTGCAGTAGGCATACTTGGAAAAGCTCTATCAACTTGGCCTTTTAGAAAGTTCCAGAACTCTATACCACGCTTATCATTCGTCGAATTGGTGAAAGGAGAATTTATTAAATCACTCAAGACTACTTTAGTCCAGGAACCGAAATCTTTCATCTTCTTATAATATTCAGTGACTCCTGACTTCCTCTTCACCCACCACATATTTTATCCGCGTCAAAACCCCATGACAGAATTCCCAATCGATCTCCATATTTAGCATTAAAGCCCTTTTGAAATTCAATAACAAACCTGTCTGGATGATCCGACGATTCCACGTTTTGATTTGAGTTTTTCATCACCAGCAGCTTTTTCTTTCGCTTTTCAAGAAGATTCTTCTTAATTCTGTCAAATTTCTCTTTGGAGACAGGAGGAGCATCGAGATATTGTTGTAGAGATTCTGAGTCATCAATATTTTCAACAGGACGAGCAGTAGAACTAGCATCTTGACTCACATTGGGTACTTTAGAGGTTGTATCATCACTGCCTTTAAATTCATCTCCAAACTTTTGAAAGAGCTTTTGTTGGAGGTCAAGATAGAGTGCAGTTAACTCTCCCATATTAGACTGTAATTCTTTAATCTTGGAGCCTTTATCAGAATTTCCGGCCTCCAATTCCTGAATACGAACATCTTTGACTACCGAATCTTGCTCGAGTTCAAAAACCCGACGTTGCAATGCATGAACATCAACAGGAGCATCTTCAAGAATCACACATTTACCTTTATTCTGAAGATAGGTTTCCTGCATCGCCAGAATATGGGCAACTTTATCTGACATACTGGTACTTGACTGACCTTGAATGTCTGCGCTAGATGAGCCAGAGGGAATGTCTGTAATGTCGGTGTGAGGAATTTCTGCCTCAAAATCAAAGTCGAAATCATCACCAAAATCACTAGTTAATAAATCATGGTATGATGGCTCATTAGCAGGCATATCTTGTTCAACTTGTGTTTCTGGAGCAGGTGTCTCAGGTTGTGTGGAATGTTGAACTGGGTTGGTTGTTTTGTTTGTTGTTGGTGTAGTGGTTGTTTCAGATTCATCTATCAGCACTCCAGGCCTCGGATCTTTCTTTATACGTTTTCGAGGACCTAGGTCTGCAGTTGGATCTTCAGCTATGTTTTCTTCATTGACTTCAGCAACAGACTGAGGAGGTTTCAGAGCACTTGACTGTAATAAAGCTTTCACAGCTTCCAAAGCACTTAAATTTTCAGTACTTGGAGGGATATCTGTCTGACGGTGTTCAGTTTCTTCATCTTCATCATCAGAAAGTTCGAAAGTAGCAACACGCTGTTGAACTAGTACCGCATGTTCATCAGCAACCTGAGCCAACACAGGCTCATCTTCTGTCTCATCAAATTTTCCGAATTCACCAGACCATGAAGGCCCTGATAAACAATCTTGGCCCCCTTTCTGTTTTGTTTCATCAACCCAAACGTATTGGGTCCCAAAGACTTCATATCCAAGGTCTCAACAGAGTTAACCAGTGCAGTATAATGAGAATCAAAAATCATCTGTAGGAACCTTGGATACATTAAAAACATCTCCTTCTTCTTTGCCTTTAGATTGCTCATCATTTCATTGAAGACGAACTTGGAATAATTGTAGTTCCAATCCATGATCAGAGAAACAACAGAAGACGTCTGAGTGTGGCTGATCTCATTTGAGCCTCCCTTCCTCCCCAAGATACCTGTGAAGAACATGTGGAAAAGGTCTCCAATACGGGTGGAATAACTTCTTGATAGCAGGACATAACTCGTTCTTGTAAGAACTTCAGTGATTTCAGTGGCAGCATACTCTTTCGGGTAATCAGGATGATCCCCAAACATGAGAACTTCTCTGATAATACTCTCTGTAATAACAATGGGCATCTTCTGTACTTTGGAGTCAATAGACATAGCTCCATCTGGACCTTGAGGTTTGATTGATGCATTGTTCCAAAAATCGGAGATCATCTTCTTACATATGACAGGGTTTTCTCGTAGTGCATGAGAAATCCTGCAAGTGTTGAGAGCAACTATCATCGAATTGAACTCCTTGTGAGCCATGGGTGGATCATATTAATATCCAGCCACGTTATGTGACTCCGCAACCTTTAATGTGTTCTGATCAGCCATATTTGCACCAAACTTATCAAGTTAGATATCAAATAGATTGGCTTAACAGTGTTTAACGATTCTCACAGTTAGAATAAAATTTGAAATGAAAATACAAGCCCAAAGAGAACACATATTCAAGCCCAAAAGAAATTAATTGGCCCAAATTTACACCACTGTGAATAGGTTTGGGCTCTAACAGTGAGACTTAGACCCAAATGGAGAGTGTTAGGCCCAAATTAGAGATCTCGGTCATCAGGCGAGTTCTCGGTCACCACATGGTTTTCGGTTAGTAATCAAAGGAAACTAGCCGAGAACAGAGGTTTTCGGTCACCTTTTAACCGAGAACAGGTGTTCTCTGTTGGATAAAGGGTTCTCGGTCAACCAAAGTCAACCGAGAACGACCTTGACAGCTGGAGACAGAGAACTCTTGGGTTTCCGCATTGGGAAACTGCCATTCATCTTCAATCACCGAGATACCACACAGACCACCATTAAACCTGCAACATCTCGTTTAACACATTGAATGGTTTGAAAAATTCATTGTAATTGAATAACCAATCGGGACCGACACGAACATCAGTCTCATTTTCTTCCAACCAACGAACCTCATACGACTCTAAAATCTGTTTTGTGGACTTGTTGTAAACCCTGTAGGCCGTATTTCCCGCATACCCAACAAAATAACACTCATCGGCTGCCGCCCCAAACTTTGGAGTGGTTTCCAAATTTAGTAAGGTACATGGGCAGCCAAACGCTCTGAAATGTGCAACTGTGGGTTGATGACCATAGAAAATTTCATAGGGAGTCTTCATCTTTGACTTGTTGATTATCACCCGATTCTGAACATAACATGCCGTGTTAACAGCTTCTGCCCAAAAGAACAGTGGCAATTTGGAGTCACACAAATTGTTGAGGAGTATGAGGGGCGCTGTATTAACGAAGCACCCCTTTTTCTGAGCAGAAATGATTCAGAGTCGCATTCTTGAATTCCGTTCCGTTGTCACAACGAATTCCCTTCAGCTTCAGGTTCAGTTGATTTTCCATGAGCACAATAAACCTCTTGATGAGATCTGTAGTTTCACTCTTATTTGACAAGAAAAATACCCATGTAAAACGTGAGTAGTCATCAGTAATAATAAGACAATAAGAGCTACGAAACAAACTTAGAACATGAACTGGCCCGAAAAGGTCCATATGAAGTAGTTGAAAAACAGATGAAATGGTATTAATCAATTTTGGCTTGTGAGATTTTCGATGATGTTTGCCTAAAGCACAAGCCACAAATTTTTCAACGGTCACAAAATCCTTGATTGGTAAACCACGCACCAGATTGTTTTTAGCAAGACGATTCAAGTTTTTAGTATTAGCGTGACCAAGCCGACGATGCCAAAGCATCGCATTATGTTCCGACTGTAGGTTCCCTGGACGGATCGCACGAGATATCTCGATCAACTCAGGTGCGGAATCCCTGCGTAGATCGTTACGAGTATAGAACACGAATCACACGAACACACGTTATATAATAACTCAAACACGTGATACGATATCACTATTACAGACACACGTTACAGCTCTCGTAACAACTCGAACAAACTGACACGAACAACTAACTGGAACTCCACTCAAACCAAGCCGTAACCTAGGTATATAAATACACGACAACTTCGCCTGGCATGTTCAGGCGAAGTTGTCCATAACTTCGCTTGACTAACAAGTTCGCCTAAACAGCGAACTTGTCAGTAACTTCGCTTAAGACATATATAAAACATAATTAACATTACAGACTCGATTACAGACACTAGACTATGAACTACTGACATTATGCACCAACAGACTCCCCCTTGGCAGTAGCTTCATGTCTTGATCTTCAAACACGTGTCTTGTAACCTTCAATCTCTTTGTCTTCATGCATGTACTCCTTCTCTCACACATACCGTGACTACTCGTTGATATTTCCTCGCTTCGTCTTTCCAAGCAGGAATATAAAATATCTTCTTTTCATTTAACACCTGCAGATCAGCTTTCGATAAATTAACAAGATGCATCGGATCATACACTCTTAGCACTTCTTGTTCGTCTTCGTCTTCCATCACGGCTTCAGCAGTCTGGCAATCAACATACCACCATTTAAGGTTCTTTAACACATCCTTGGGCATTGTCTTCATCGGCACATCTTTAAGACACCGAATCGGTTTGTACTTCATTACCATCCAAGGCTTGCCATCTGCTCTCATTCCCCTTTCTTTATCTTCCACTAGCTTTCCCTTCTGTGGCTTTAATAACTCAAACTTCTTTTCTTTAATACTTTCTTTCCACACGATCTTCCCAATAACTCTGGCCATGTTGTCATCCCTTATATTAATCAACCCCAATCTAGCCAAATCCTTCACCTCACATTAAGGAAATGTATTGAGAGATCTCAACGTTCTCTTAAAGTATTGAATACCATCATATCTTTTCACCACGAACACTTTTAGCTGTTCATCATATAGCCAACAAATAATTCCTTTCTTCGACTCAGCGTAGCCTTTAACATTATAACTTTTCTTGAACATGGTTGGAACAGCAGGCTTCTTAGTTTTGATAAACCAATGAGCATAGCCTTCCTTCCACCTAGGCTGCTCCTCCCATTCAGTCTCATCATTTGCCATCTCATTACCCATATCGGCTTTCTTAACATCTGGGATCTCGTGTTCAACATTTTCCTCAATTATCTCACCCTCTTCAACATCTTCTTCAATCACAATCTGTGCGCCAATCTTCTCAATCTCCTCAATTGGCAGCACATCATCATCAAACAACACATCATCACTAAACATATCATCATCTAATTCTTTCAAAGCATCAATCACATCATCTTCATCATCAACCATCACCACCTCATCACCACCAGAACTGCCAGCCGCACCTGCAGACACCCCCTGAGCTGTGGAAGTCCCAAGAGCTTGATTAGTTCTTGGCAACTCACCACCTGCACCTTTCGATGCATTGGGATCATCGTCTCTATCATTTCTCTTCTTTGTCCTTAACTCGTCGCCTTTACTGCCTGTCTCCCCCTGAGATGCCAAGAACTCCTTCATAGCATCTATAATTCTCCCATGTTCAACTAGGAGGGACGACTGTAGTTGATTTTCTGCTACTAGGCGTTGAATAGCCTTGGTCTGGACAAGATTCACCCTTGATTGTTCTGCTACGACCCGCTCAAGTGCAGCTATTCTCTCCGAGTCTGAGAGGGTTGCATCGAAATCAAACCTCATGTGAGATGTGTCTTGAGTATACTCAGCAGGGATTTCGAATGAAACCGGGACATCAGAAGCAGTTGTGGACGTAACCGCAGGTGGTAACGTGACCGACAACCCTGCAGTTGCAACGACTGTCGACTCAAACAAATTGTGCAACCACCTCTGAAGGAGTAAGCGTTGTAGGTGGTAAAGACACAATCTCCGGAGTCGTCAGCTGTCCGAGGTTACTAACCGGTTGTCAAAACAACCTAGGATTAACAACCATGAACATCGATTATAAGATATAACGACACTACGAACCTTGAATCGATAACGGAAACTGAGAAAAAGAACAAGAAATTGGAAAAACGACAAGTTCGCCGGAAACAGATAAGTTCGCTGGAATATCGGAGTAAGTTCGCTGAATTTGAAAATTATGAACAGTTTGACCTTTGAAAGTCCTTATATAGGAGCGGAGTTATACAGGCGAAGTTACGGTTAACTTCGCCTAGGCGAAGTTATTCACAAGTTCGCATGTTTAACAACTTCGCCTATATTTACAAAATCAACCCTTATAATTTGAACATTTTGCAATTAACTTTTAAAACTCCCTTTAAAGAATTAAATGACACGATCAAGTCCAAGTAACCAGATATAAAAGCATACAACTACATAAAAAGAAAACTTTTAACAATTTAAAGTTTAAGGGATCAAATTTCAGTCTTTACAAGGGACTACTACGTTTTAGAAAAGATCCGAACAGGAATCGTACTAATTACGTGACGGTCACATAGATCCATGTTTAGCTGTATTATGACATAAAGAAACAGGTTGTAAGCAGGTAAATAACTTAAGATGGTTTTCATCGTTTCAGTGATACGAGTTAAGTTCAATTAAGCTCAAAATTTAAGTCGGCAACAACTCAGAGATTATGATGCCTCCTATCTATTCTCAAAGCGTATTTGGCTTTCCCCAAGTCACCCCGAATTGACTTCGACTCGTAGTGTCTGATTAAGTTTGTAAGTACTCTTCATCTGCTTCCCGTTCTCTTTCTTACTCCATGATTGAGAAGTCTTGACATTTTCAGCTCTTAGAGTGTTTCAATAACTCATATATTATTTTTTTTATTTTTTATTTTTTTATTTATTTATTTTTTAATAAACATTTGCATAGACTTCAGAGTAGTAATCAACTGCAAGTCCCGAATCTGGATCACTGCAGTTTCTTCACACACTATCTTTTCTGGAATCAGAACACTAACAGGCTCGTGTATGACTGGGTAATCGCTTTTCTGCCTATCATTCGGAAATATATATATGAAGACATGCAAAACTCTTAAGGAGTTTCCACGTAAAATCGAGTAGTTTTAGTTTGTATCACATCTACTTTTACGCACCATAAAAAGCTACCATGACATACAATGACTGTTCTAAAGCCTTTTAAGCCTAATAACTTCACTAGTTAAGCACACAAGTTCAGTATATGTATCATTTTCCAAGGTTGGATCAATTTTCTGTTAAACATAGCAAACGAACTTCTTACGAAGTAGTAGACTTGAAAAATAATTTCATTTCCCAAAAAGAAAAATTTTAACATCAATCGCCCTAACCAAAACAAAGTCTTCAGATAAACGGCTATCCCGAAGATCCAATGGATCAGCTGGACCGACCACATACTAGTATGTGTCCTTCTAACTAAGTATGATCGACTAATTTTAAGCGAAAGAATGAAAACACATCATAAACCGCCCCGGTCACTTTCTGTCATCTGGTTAATGGCTATCCGCATATTCTACAAGTAGAAATGAGGACCAAACATATCCTAAGACATGTCCTTCAAACTGAGGCAACCGACATAATTCTAAGCGATAGTGACCTTTTTTTTTTTTAAACGAACATAAAAAGCATGGTTACTCGGGATTGATCATCCCATTCAACTCAATAAGGTTTTGAAATCTTGATTTGTCAAACACTTTAGTATATAAATCAGCGAAATTATCAAGCGTATCCACCTTTTCAAGCACAATCAGATTCTTCTCAGCACAATCCCGTATAAAATGATGACGTATGTCAATATGTTTAGTTTTACTGTGCTTCACGGGATTGTTAGTTACTGAGATAGCAGCTGTGTTATCAATGCAAATAGGAGTAAGTAAGAAATTCAGACCATAGTCGCGCAACTGTTGTTGAATCCAAAGAACCTGGGAGCAGCAGTTGGATGCTGCCATGTATTCTGCTTCACAGGTTGAAATTGCGACTGAAGTCTGCTTCTTGCATTGCCACGACACCAATCTGCAACCAAGAAACTGACATCCACCTGTTGTTGATTTCCGACACTGATTGCACCCTCCATAATCAGAATCTGTGTAAGCGACTAGTTCCAAGTCTCCTCCTCTCGGGTACCACAACCCCAGCTTCGGCTTGCCCTTGAGATACCGCAGTATCCTCTTCGCACCCTTCAAATGAGATTCTTTTGGGTTTGCCTGAAAGCGTGCACAAAGACAAACAGCAAACATTATATCAGGCCTAGAAGCAGTTAAGTACATTAAAGAACCTACAATAGCCCGATATTGAGTTGGGTCCACATCTGCGTCGTTGTCTGAATCAGCACCCAATTTGTGATTGACGCAGACTGGAGTATCAAATGGAGAGCTGTCCTCCATTTTGAATCGTTTGAGAACATCATGGACATACTTAGTCTGATGAATGAACATCCCATCCTTCTTCTGATCAACCTACAATATTAAAAAGAAAGTTAGTTCACCCATAGCACTCATTTCAAACCTTTTCTTCATGACGGCCTCAAACTCCTGACACATGGAGACTTTTGATGCAGCAAAGATAATGTCATCCACGTAGACTTGCACCAGCAGGATCGCTTCCTTCTCTCTTGAAGAACAACGTGCTATCAATCTTCCCTCTTTCAAACCCATTTTCAAGCAAGTAATCTGATAAAGTTGAGTACCAGGCACGAGGTGCCTGATGTAATCCATTCAATGCCTTGCTTAATTTGTACACATGGTCTGGAAAGTCTGGGTCAGGAAAACCCGGAGGTTGCTCAACATACACAACCTCATCAACTTTCCCATTTAGGAATGCACTCTTTACGTCCAACTGAAAAACCTTCATCTTTTTATAAGCAGCAAATGCCAAAAACAATCTAATGGCTTCCAATCTTGCCACAGGAGCGAACACTTCATTATAATCAATCCCCTCTTGTTGATTAAAACCTTTAACGACTAGCCTCGCCTTGTTTCTTATAATAATCCCTTTCTCATCTCTCTTGCACTTAAACACCCATTTTGTGCCTATCGCATGCACATTCTTTGGTTTCTCAACAAAAGTCCAAACTTCCATTTTCTTGAACTGAGCCAACTCTTCTTGCATGGCTTCGACCCACGAGCTGTCCTTGAGAGCCATTTGATAATTCTTCGGTTCAATCTGGCTGATAAAGCAGGTGTACAAGCATTCGTTGATTATGCCTGTCTCCTTAATGCTTGTGTAAACACAGGTGTGCTCATTCAAGCTACGTCTTGTTTGTACACCGGAGGACACATCACCAATCACATTCTCCAAAGGGTGATCTTTATGAATTCTCGTGGTCGGAACAGAACCGACATGCAAATTGTCTTCCAAGTTAGAAGAGAGCTCGTCTATGATTGTTTCTTGCTGAGAGTGAAACGGATTGAAAAATTCTTCTTCAGTCGAGGCAGCAGGGGTATCGATAGCATTTGATGAGGAAGGTTGACATTTATCGATCAGCTGTCTTTGCAATAGATTTTCTTCCTCATCAAGGATCATCTTCGTAGCAACTCTATCTTCTTCTTCAGCAATATCCAAATACGGTATGTTAAAAGACTTAAAAAGTTTAACATAGTCGAAAAACTCAGCAGGTCCGTTGCTTGGTTTTGGCGGTTGGTAACTTGTGATATCGGTGTTACACACCACCTCAACCTTGCTGGTCGATGTATTAAAGACACGTCTGTTGGGTGTCCCAACAACATAACCGACTAAGGTTCCTTCATCGGCTACTTCACCAGATTTAGAATTTGTCTTTAAAATCGAACAAGGGGACCCGAATGGTTCAAGACCACTCAAGTTGGGCTTCCTCCCATGCATAAGCTCATAGCACGTTTTATTAAGTCGTTTAACCGTCAAGACTCTATTGAGGATATAGCAGGCTGTAGCAACAGCTTCAGCCCAGAACACCACAGGAAGCTTTGAATTAGCCAGCATAGTTCTGGCTCCTTCAATTAATGTTCTATTCTTACTTTCAGCCACTCCATTCTGTTGCGGTGTATACGGAGCGCTGTACTGGTGTTCAATCCCTTTCTGAGGGCAGAAGATCTCCATTTCAAAATTCTTGAACTCCGTTCCATTGTCACTTCTGATGAACTTAACCCTTTTATCCATAACGTTCTCAACTTTGGTAATCAAATTCTTCACCATCTGAGCCGTTTCATCTTTTGATTTTAGGAAATATACCCACGAATATCGTGAGTAGTCATCAGTGATCACCAAGCAGTATGAAGTACCTCCTAGACTTTTTGCATTCACGGGACCGAAGAGATCCATGTGAAGCAATTCTAGGGTACTGGCAATTGAATTGACCTTCTTGGTGTGATGGGATTTCTTGTGCTGCTTTCCCTTCTTGCACGGTAGACATTTGTCTTCAAAATAGAAACTTTTCAAGGGAACGCCCAGCACAAGCCCATTCTTGACAATGTGGTTCATCTTCCGAAGATGAATGTGCCCCATTCTCCTATGCCACAATTCGGACTCCGATTCGCTTGCTTTTGTCATAAGGCATGATTCTTCCGTGGCCATTTCAGTCGACCTCATATCCATAATGTACGTATTCCTCTCACGTGGAGCCTTCATCACAATCCACTCCTCTGGTATCTGAAAACCAAGTTGCAACACAATCGCCTCATTCTTTGTAAAATGAACGGTGTACTCCTTATCACAGATCTGCGACACACTCAGCAGATTGTGCTTCAACTCTTCCACAAAGTTAACTTTCTCCAATGTCATATTTCCGTTCGACACCGTTCCCATTCCTGTAATCTTTCCTCCACCTTCACCGGCAAAGCTCACTCTCCCTCCTTGAACAGGTTTCAAATCGTGTAACAAGTATTTGTTACCCGTCATGTGCCGGGAACAGCCGCTATCCACAACCCAAAGATTGTTGGCAGCCCTGTTCAACTGTTCCTGCACAATAAAGCAAAAGATTAGAATTTAGGGACCCAAGACCAATTGGTCTTGGATCTATACATCCCAAACTTTGGCTTTCCAAAGTTAGTCTGTGGATAATTCCTGTAAGTCCTATTAGGATATCTCCTTGAAGATTGATTGTGAGGCCTTCCAAACCTTTGTGAATTGCAAGAATTATAGCTTGTGGTTTGGTTATTAGCAGTGTAAAACTGAGATTTGTTTCTATGAAAACCTGAATTAGTCACATTTTTGAATTTTGAATGGTTTTCATTTTTAGCAGCATGATAATTACTATTAGGCTTATTCTCAGTTTTAGTAGGCCTTACACCTCTGAATCGCTGCTTCAGAGGGCAATCTGCAACAAGATGTCCTAATTGATTACACCTAAAACAACACCTATGCTCAACTTTTTTATCAACCGGTGTTTTAGATGCCGAGGCTTTATTACAGCCCGTTCGTCTCACATATGGTGGGACATACGGGTTTAGTGGAGTACTCTTTTTATTCGTCTTATCTTTCTCTCCACCATTGGGTAATACCAACTCCTCTTTTGCCTTACCAGACTCGGATGACTTATCCGAATCCGATGAGACTGGACTTGGATCAGAAATTATAACACTTGAAACAGGCGAACTTGTTTCGCCTCCACTAACATTTGGTTCTTTACAAGTTACTTTAACTGGTACTGTCTGAGCAACCTCAAAGTCAACAGATTTCTGAACACTAGGGTTAAAAGTGTAATTGTGATTATAAGGTGGTGGAACCTCATGATAACCGATTCCTCCTCTCTTAGCAGAGGAACCTTGATTACTAACAAGGTGATCAAGAATAGCAGAGGAATTTCTGAACTGCTCTAGTTTTCTATTCAGTTCCACCACTTTTACCAGGTGATCAGCAATCTGTTTTTCTCTATCAGCAATTAGTTTGGTTTTTTCTTCCAAAACTTCATAGCTTAAATCAATCACTTCAATTTTTTCAGCAAGTTTTGTTTTTAGGCTTTTAACATCTTTTTCACAGGCTTTTATTTTGACTTTATAGCTATTTTCTCTTGCTTTTGTAAAATGATGATCTTCTTTTAGGGTTTTAAATTCAGCATCCAACCTAACATACTGATCGGTTATAGTTGCTAATTGCTCAGACAAGTTTTCACATTTAGAACATGTAGGTTTAGAACATACCTCGGAGAGCTGGTCTTTAACATCTGCCATAAAAGCTTTTTCTTCTCCGGTAACCTTCTCACTTTCTTCAGTTTCAACCTTCGCCAAATTTGCCTGCTCAAAAGTTTCTTTAGAATGCAGGTTCCAGTTATATTCACCATCTCCTCTAGAAATCATTGCACTATAATCTTTAGAACCCCCACTTTGCTGTGTAGACCTGCCCTGACTTCGTTCCACACGCTCATTCCTGCATTCCTTTGCAAAGTGACCGTTTTGCTGACAATTGTAGCATCTTACCTTCGTCTTGTCGAACCCTGGCCTTCCACCGACAAACTTTCTTCCGGTCTTATTCATAAACCTTTTCACTCTTCTCACGATCATGGCCATCTGCCATTGTAGATCCATTTCTTCCATATCATCAGCATCAATCTGGTCATAGTCTTCATCCAACATAGCTGGATCAACAATCTTCCCTTGAATGTAGTTCTCATAGGAAGCAATAAAAGAAGCACAGAGACCAAACTGCTCTTCAGCAGACTTGACACTCATAGGCATCTTGGAGTAGTTGTGGCTGGGAATACTTGGAGAGCAACTACTCTTGCTTACCTGGGGTTGAGAACCACTCGATCCACCTGCTACATAGCAAACATCACCATTTGTGTTGACTGACACATGACCCTCATGTGATGAGTTTGCGCCCGACTCTCCCTTCGAGTAGTAGGCAGCAGATTCAGTCTTCGATCCTGAGCTAGTGTTGACTTTAGCTCCATACATACCTGGATCTTGTACCTGATCCGTAGGTGTCTCCTTTCTAACCATGTTAAGCTCAAAGGTTCTGAGCTTGTTGACTGCCGTTTCTAGATCATATGTGGGAAAGTCTTTGTCTTCCCTCATCAGCACAGTGTACATCTCCCATTTTGGTGGGAGAGCATCTAGAAGCTTCTCAACTATTTCTTCTTCTCGGTAGAAAATAGAATAGTTGCTCAATTCAGTCATCAGATGGTAATATCGAGTGATAATATCATCTAAGGATTCATTCTTCAAATACTTGAAGACTGAGAACTGGGTTTTGAGCAATTTTATCTTGGAAGCACGGATTCCTACATTCCCTTCAAATCTGTTCTCAAGAGCTTCCCAAAGCTCTCTTGCTGACGTATACTTTCTAAACGTATGAAGAATCTCTTGTGGAAGAGCCATAGTAATAGCAGCATGAGCCTTGCTCTCGGCCTCATACATCTTTTTCTCTTCTTTTTCCATTTTGCTATACTTTTTGATTTGATCACGACCTTCATACTCCATAACTGGTGGAATATAACCATCCTGGATGCATACCCACATCTTCGCATCTTGGTATTTGACGTATTGTATGAACCGATCCTTCCATGCAACGAAATCGGTTCCCTTCAGCAATCTTGGGGCCTTAGTAGCTGACCCTGCTTCAACTTCCATCTTTACTAACTCAGAGATGTTAATCGACGACATCTTTCCTGAAAAGTAAGAAACCTGAAAAAAAAATCAAAAAAATTTTCTGAAAAGTACTGTAGGCGAAGTTACGGATAACTTCGCTTAAGCCTTAACTTCGCCGCTGATTAACTTCGCTGAAGAACTTCGTTGATGATTAACTTCGCTTAAGGTAAGCGAACTTAGGAGGTAGGCGGAGTTGTAGAGAACTTCGCTGAGTTAGGCGAACTTGAGAAGGTAGGCGAAGTTGTGGATAACTTCGCTTAACCTTATATCTTCGCTGAAACCCTACGTATCCTGACGGCAACTTTGCCTGATGAACACAGACGTTTTTGCAGATCTGAAATCTGGATTTTACTAGGTTTTTGACGGTGCAAAGGCTTGAATACAGTGGTAGGAGGTAAGATTGACTCAAAAACACAGAAAACACGTCCCGCGAATAGTCGAAACGGGACGATTTCTACACCCGCGTGAATATCCCGAACCACACAATCGAGCAAACGCTCTGATACCAATTGTAGGTTCCCTGGACGGATCGCACGAGATATCTCGATCAACTCAGGTGCGGAATCCCTGCGTAGATCGTTACGAGTATAGAACACGAATCACACGAACACACGTTATATAATAACTCAAACACGTGATACGATATCACTATTACAGACACACGTTACAGCTCTCGTAACAACTCGAACAAACTGACACGAACAACTAACTGGAACTCCACTCAAACCAAGCCGTAACCTAGGTATATAAATACACGACAACTTCGCCTGGCATGTTCAGGCGAAGTTGTCCATAACTTCGCTTGACTAACAAGTTCGCCTAAACAGCGAACTTGTCAGTAACTTCGCTTAAGACATATATAAAACATAATTAACATTACAGACTCGATTACAGACACTAGACTATGAACTACTGACATTATGCACCAACACCGACACTTTTGAAAACAAGCATGTTATTTTGTCAGGAACATTTTTGTTCATGTCGATCACATAAGCATTATCTTTTCATTGTGATCGAACAAGAACCCAATCTTCTGGTATGATTATACCAGGTTTCAGAATTAAGCACTCCTTTTTAGTAAAATGAGTTGAAAAATCTTTGCCACAAATTTGTGACACACTCAAAAGGCTATGCTTCAATTCTGGAACAAAATTAACGTTTTCAAACTTTAGAACACCGTTACTTATAGTACCCTTCTGAGTGATCTTTCCTTTTTCACCTCCCGCAAAAGACACGTACCCACCGTTAAATGTTTGAATGTCGTGTAGCTGGGTAATGTCTCATGTCATGTGCCTGGAACAACCACTATCAACATACCAAGGTTTGATGATATTCCTCCATAGCTGTCCTTGCACAAAGTGCAAGATTAGTTAGTTTTTGGTACCCAGTCCATACTACACTGGGTGACCTTGACTCATCAATTGTTGTCACAGACTGCCATGACATATCCTTTTTATCATCAAAAATTGAATGAGTTGACACTTTTGACGAAGATTTAGGCAACCATTTATGTCTGTAGGATTTAGAATTATATGTACGAATGGTTGTCATAATCTCCGGTGTGTTAGGTGTAGAAGAAAAAGAATTAGTCTTCTTATCCTGTTTTTGTCTAGCCTTGGTGTTTTTGTGAAAATTTGAATTTGAAACACCCTTTCTGACTTTTCTGTTTGACATGTTAGATTTGGTCTGATGAGGACTAAACCTGCCAGATTTTTTTCTGTTCCAATCATCGTCAAAGGAACTAGCTTGATAATGCCTGAACCCTTGCCTATAGGCGTTGTGGGGCATATATGGCATATTCCTTTGATAAAATCCGTAATAGGGAATGTATGGACGATGTGGACAGTTTCTGGCAATATGACCAGGAGTACCACAGTTAAAACATGTTTGACATTATATGAAAAACTCATTCTGGGCAGCTCCTTGTCTGGACTGGTTGTGTGGACCAGTCTGCTTAGATTTGCGAGAATTCATATTACTCTTTTTGAACTTATCACCTTGTTTGTCATTAGAGCATCACTCCTTAACAAACTTTGGTGCAACATATTTTTCAGATGTTTTTGAAGTTTTTGAAATCTTGTTTTTATTAGAAACCACATTATTAGAGTTTAAAATCTCAAGCGAATCAACCACACAAGAATCCTTGCTCTTTAAAACAGAGCCCACACAATCAGTCGGAATAACATAATTCAAAACAGGAAGTTCTAAAGAAATATCAGAAACAACATTATTATCAAAATCAAAACACGTTTCGTCATCCTCATCAGTTCATTCCTTCACAATTATTCTTTCTACACACGAAGTAGATACATTAGAATCGTTCATAATTAAAGTATATGAACCGGCATTAGCAGAGCTGGTTCCATCACCTTTGTCTTGCTTACCATATTTCATACCCTTTATCTTTTCTTCTTGTTCTTTGGTGACAGGAGTAGGAATATAATTGTGATTATATGGTGGGGGACCTGACTATATCCTATGCCTTCACCTTCATTTTCTTTCCACCACAATTGATTTTCAATCATTGAATCAACTACTTTACTTGAACCATCGAATTTTTTAAAATAAAGTTCAGCTTTTTCAAACTTTCTAGTGAGATTCAAGATTTTGCTTGGGGGCTTCTAGTTTGGCAGTTAATTCAACGATTTCTTGTTTGGCATCAAGGTGATGACAACTTTTTATACTAAAATCAGACTTAAGTATTTTAATGTCTTTGTTAAGAGATTCTATTTTCTATAAAGCCCTTTTCATTTTTCTTAAGTTTAAAACTTTCTGATTTTATTCTCTCCATATCTCTACTCAGACTGTCATTATGAAGTTTATACATTTCTATTTTTTCACCGCAATTTAAAGAACATGGTTGAAAACGTACCTCAGTTGAGTCCGGAGAAGTGAACGCATGTATGCAAACTGAAGTTCCTTGACCTTCTCCTCTGCAGTGTTTTCATCTTCAGAGTCTTCAACAGTTGCGAAATTCGCAGTCTGATTTCCAGTGTTCAGCGCAGGCATCTGACTTTCCCAAGAGAACGTTTGAGCAACCATACCCCTTTCACCATTACCCGAACCACCTCCAGCTTCACCCCAAGCATTTCCAACTGGAACCAAAGCCCGTTCTGTATTTCCATCCTTAGCTGGATTAGTGCATTCACGAGAAAAATGACCCGGCTCGTGACAGTTGTAACACCTGAGAGTCTCTTTGTTAAAACCCACTTTTTGATTATTTGGCATGTTCCAGTTGTTTCTACCCATCCTTTTGGTAAACTTCTTTGCACGGAAAACCACCATGGCGATTTGCCATGAGATGTCCATTTCTTCGACATCACCAGTGTGGATTCAACGAACATAGCAACCACCTCCGATGGAGTAACAGAAGGTGGTGGTAAAGAAACAATCTCTAGTGTAGACACCTGTACCGTAGAGGGTGCAATAGACGGTGTTGACAAAGCCACCGATGGAGCACTAGAAATCACTAGTAATGAATCAGATGAATATGGACGCAGTGTAGACATACCAGACAACTGTGGATGGGCAAAATGAACAACACTCGAGCTTTCACCAGCTCTAGCCTTCTTTGATCTACTGACTAAGGCATACATCTCCTCCTCATAATCTGACTCGCTATCATCCGAATCTTTCTTTCGTTTTCCTAGGATCCTTTCTTGTGTAGCCAGAACTCTGTGAGCTTCAACTGCTTCATCAGTGGAAGAATCAAATAACGTTTCCTCAGAATCCTCCACTGAGGCAATAGATGGACCCGTAGATGTGTCAAGCAGAGAAGCATGCAAACTAGAAACATCAACTACTGAGGCTTGAACTTCAGCAGGATCAACCGTATCCATATCAAAGAAACCTTGCCCTCCAAAGGCAACCTCAAGATCAACCTGTTCGGAGAGAGCTATGACTGGGTCAACAATAGGAACTTCTTGAACCACCTGTGGTGGTTGAATCACAGGACGTTGTTAAGGAAAATAGACTTGTGGCGGAGCAGGATCATTAAAACCATCATCCGGTGGAGCAACATAAGCAGTATTGACAAGATACCCAAACAAAGCAGTGTGCCTCGGACGAAGTTCAGCCTTGCTTCGTGCACTAGATGTCCTACACTGTGCAAAAATTCTCTTGTTTATACTTTCCACATAAGAGATAGGGCGATGTTGTGGCAGATTGGGGGCGACATGATTAAGAATCATCTGTAAAAATCTGGGATACATTAAGAAACGTTCCCGTGCCACAGCTCGTCTCTGACGATCAATCTCATAGAATACCATTTGACTGAAGCTATACGGTTTATTATAGGTCAACGCGGTCATCGCAGACTGCATCGTCGCACCCATGCCATCGGATCCAGCCTTGCGACCAGACATGCACACTATCAACACGTGCATTAAGAAACGCCACTGGTCTAAAAGAAATCCCTTTCTATGTTGTGAGTCTTCCAATGGACCCGAGCACCCCATACGAAGAAAAGCCCCATTTCTAAAAGTAGCTGGAAACTCAGTAGGATCCTGAGTGGTTTCAACTCAAAACTGTAGAGCTTCTCGAATCTGATTAGCTGAGAACTGTACCACTTGTTGATTGACTGTAGCACGCATAACTGGAGGTTCAACACGTCAATCATATTTAACTGTTCTCCAAAAGTCTTCAATATTTGGTAAAGATATCGGAAGAGTTGTAGTGATAGCGTGAAAATTCTTGAGCGAATGAGGAACGTGATAATCTCCGAGTAATCGTCTGCTCCACGAGCATCTAGATCTAACATCACATACATGTTATGTCCCGGGAAAAATTGTCTCTTATCCCCATCTCCTTCATCATCACCTGTACCACCCGCACCGGCTATAGAAGCCATATCTGCAAGGCAAACGAGTTAAGTTAGACATATGCTTATTCAGTTTGTAACTTCGCTTAGAATGAAGGTAGCGAAGTTTTCTGTTTCAGCGAAGTTGTGACCAAAAGATGTCACGCAGCGAAGTTAGAGATAACTTCGGTGTAAGGAAACTTCGCATGCTATCAACTTCGCTGCATAAATAGAGCCGATCACCAGATCCTTGTCAGTTGTAAACACGAACAATCAGAGACTGTGAACAGGTATAAGGATGTTCGATTAACGCTACGGAGGTCCAGATATCACCAAAACATTTGAAAACCGATGAATATTAATGTCTTTTAGGGTTATTCAAGAAAACAGATCAAAACCTTACATTATGGAACCGATTAACAAACGAAACTAGTAAATTATGAATTGATAGATGTCAACGAACCTTATTATCAGACAATAAGCATATTATTAGAGAGTTTATTCAGAGGAATAAGTTCGCCTCGAGGGTTTAGAGTGTGAGTTTGACCAAAATTGACCCCTGTCTTCCTTTTATACTTTCTGAAAAACCCAGGGGCGAAGTTATAATAACTTCGCCTGTTTGATAACTTCGCCACAACGAAGTTAGTGTTAGAACAATTTGAAAGAAAAAGATCAAAACGAGTAACCCAAGATCTTATTTTATACACATTTAGGACAATCGTATAAAATAATATAAAATAAACATAAGTAGAATAACATAGACGGGATCAAATTTCTGTCTGCAGAGAACCCTGTCAGTTTAAGAAAAGATCCGAACATGGAATCATACTGACTAAGAGGTTGTCACAAGGATTCATGTTCAGCGTTATTATGACATAGAGAAACAGGTTGCATGTAACACCCTTGGCAAACACAACATTGTCCCACTTTTAGGCAAATCCCACATCGGCCGTGGATAAGAGAGATCCTTGGTTCATAAGTAAATGTCATGCCTCTTAAATCACCAACGCGTTTTGGGCTTAGTTGGCTGTGGAGCACATGAAAACTCCACAGTTAAGCGTGCTTAGGTGGAAGTAGTACTAGGATGGGTGACCTCCTGGGAAGTCTCCATCTGGGCAACCAAAACCAAATATGTGATCTCTTCATGGGCAGAGCGGATAATATTGGTGGTGCGAGGGGCCGGATGTTACAAGTGGTATCAGAGCCATTCTTGTGCCGTTCGGGATGATGGGACACGCCTCGTCGAGAACGATGAGTCCAAAGGGGGGTTGTTTGTAACACCCTTGGCAAACACAACATCGTCCCACTCTTAGGCAAATCCCACATCGGCCGTCGACAAGAGAGATCCTTGGTTCATAAGTAAATGTCCTGCCTCTTCAATCACCAACGCGTTTTGGGCTTAGTTGGCTATGGAGCACATGAAAACTCCACGGGTAAGCGTGCTTAGGTGGAAGTAATACTAGGATGAGTGACCTCCTGGGAAGTCTTCATCTAGGCAACCAAAAACAAATCAGTGATCTCTTCGTGGGCAGAGCGGACAATATTGGTGGTGCGAGGGGCCGGATGTTACAGGTGGTATCAGATCCACTCTTGTGTCGTTCGGGATGATGGGACACGCCTCATCGAGGATGATGAGTCCAAAGGGGGGTTGTTTGTAACACCCTTGGCAAACACAACATCGTCCCACTCTTAGGCAAATCCCACATCGGCCTTGGATAAGAGAGATCTTTGGTTCTTAAGTAAATGTCCTGCCTCTTCAATCACCAACGCGTTTTGTGCTTAGTTGGCTGTGGAGCACATGAAAACTCCACGGTTAAGCGTGCTTAGGTGGAAGTAGTACTAGGATGGGTGACCTCCTGGGAAGTCTCCATCTAGGCAATCAAAAACAAATATGTGAGCTCTTCGTGGGCAGAGCGGACAATATTGGTTGTGCGAGGGGCCGGATGTTACATTGCAGGCATGTATGAGACTTAGCATGGTTTTCATTGCTTCTGTCATACGGATGAGGTTCAATTAGGCTAAAAATTTAGATGGGCATCACTTAAGGAACTGTGATGCCTCCTATCTATTCTCAAGGCGTATTTGGCTTTCCCTAGATCACCCCGATTTGACTTCGACTCGTAGTGTTTGATCAAACAATGTACATTTGAGTTGGCTTGACAATCCTTTCACTTAGATTTCACAAGACTCAGTTGGTGCCTCATCCATGTTGTTTTTGACTAGATGAATTTCAAAGGTAATAAGACATAATTTAAAATTTATTTATTTATTTATTTAATTATTTATTTTTTATTTATTTATTTATTTTAGTAGAACCGTAACGAACACCTGCAAGTCCCGAATCTGGATCACTGCAGTAAGATAACACAATATTCGCGGGGGTCAAGACACTCACGGGCTCGTGTATGACTGGGTAATCACTTTTCTGCCTATCATTCGGAGAGAGATATGTGGAGACATGCACATGTCAAAGTGACTCTCCACAGTAAATCGAGTAGATTTAATTTGTATCACATTAACTTTTACGCACCATGGAAAGCTACCGTACCAAACAATGATTGTTCTAAAGTCTTTTAAGCCTAATAACTTCACCCATTAGGCACACAAAATCAGTTCATCTATCACTTTCCAAAGGTTGGATCAATTTTCAATTTAACACCAATTTTGAAGCTTCATGAGAAGTTATAGACTGAAAAAGTATATCATTTCCCAAAAAAAAATTACATTCCGACGCCCGATCACTTCTAAGTCTTTGGGTAAATGGCTATCCCGAAAATCCAGTGGATTAGCAGAACCAAACACATACGAATATGTGTCCCTCCAACTGAGTGTAACCGACATAATTTTCAGCGAAGGAATAAAAACTCATCACAACCGCCCCAGTTTTTTTCAGTTAGTAGGTTAATGGCTATCCTTTGAATCTACAAGTAGATACAAGGACCAAACATATTCAAGAACATGTCCTTCAAACTTAAGCTACTGACATAATTCTCAGCGATAGTGATTTTTTTTTTTGAACAAATAGAACACGGTTACTCAGGATTGATCATACCATTAATCTCAATAAGGTTTTGAAAACGGGATCGGTCAAAAGCTTTTGTAAAAAGATCGGCAAAGTTATCCAGTGAATCAACCTTTTCAAGCAAGATTAATTTCTTCTCAGCACAATACCGTATGAAATGATGACGAATGTCAATATGTTTTGTTTTACTATGTTTAACGGGATTGTTAGTTACTGAGATAGCAGCAGTGTTATCAATGCAAATAGGAGTTTGAGTGAAATTCAGACCATAATCTCACATTTGTTGTTGTATCCATAAAACCTGGGAGCAGCAGTTTGATGCTGCCATGTATTCTGCTTCACAGGTGGATATGGCCACAGAGGTCTGCTTCTTGCATTGCCAAGACACCAATATTCCTCCGAGAAACTGACAGCCACCAGTTGTTGACTTCTTATTCTGATTGCATCCTCCATAGTCAGAGTCCGTGTATGCTACCAGATCCAGTTCTCCTCCTTTTGGATACCAGAGACCCAACTTAGGCTTTCCTTTAAGATACTGCAAAATCCTCTTCACTCCCTTCATGTGCGATTCCTTTGGGTTAGCCTGAAAACGAGCACAAAGACAAACTGCAAACATAATGTCAGGTCTAGAAGCAGTTAAATACATCAAAGAACCTATAATAGCCCGATACTGAGTGGGATCCACATCTTTATCACTTTCGAAGTCAGAACCTAGTTTGTGGTTGACACAGATCGGAGTGTCAAACGGGGTGCTTTCTTCCATCTTAAAACACTTAAGCACATCGTGAACATATTTAGTTTGATGAAAGAACATGTCATCCTTCCTCTGATTTACCTGTAACCCCAAAAAGAAAGTTAATTCATCCATGGCGCTCATCTCAAATCTTTTCTTCATAGCCGCTTCTAATTCTTTACACATGGAAATCTTTGATGCCCCGAAGATGATATCGTCCACATAGACTTGAACAAGAAGGAAGTCCTTCCCGTTCCACTTCACAAATAATGTACTGTCAATATTTCCTCTCACAAAACCATTTTCCATCAGGTAATCAGATAAAGTTGCATACCAAGCTCGTGGAGCCTGATGTAGGCCATATAATGCTTTACTGAGCTTGTATACATGATCTGGAAAGTCTGGATCTGGAAATCCATGAGGTTGCTCGACATATACCACTTCATCGACCTTGCCATTTAGAAAAGCACTCTTGACATTTAACTGAAACACCTTCATTTCTTTATGTGCCGCAAAAGCCAAGAAAAGTCAAATTGCCTCCAGTCTTGCCACAGGAGCAAACATCTCATTGTAATCAATCCCCTCTTGTTGATTAAATCCCTTGACCACCAATCTTGCTTTGTTCCGGACGATTACTCCTTTCTCATCTCTTTTGCATTTGAATACCCACTTAGTACCGATGGCATTCACATCTTATGGCTTCTCAACTAACTGCCAGACCTCCATTTTGTTAAACTGAGCCAATTCTTCCTGCATAGCTTCGACCCAAGAGCTATCCTTCAACGCCATCTGATACTTTTTTGGTTCTATTTGACTGATAAAGCAAGCATACAAGCATTCATTAATAATACCAGTGTCTTTAATGCTCGCATACACACATGTGTTTTCTTCCAAGCTCCTTCTGGTTCGCACCCCATCGGAAGGATTGCCAATTACATTTTCCAATGGATGAATCTTGTGGATTCTGGTGGTTTGGACAGGCGTTACCTCCAAGTTTTCACCTAGATTGGGAGTGAGATCATCTGAATTGTGTTGAGTGTGAAACGGATTAATAAATTCATCACCACTTGAGACTGCAGGTGTTTCAACAGCGCTTGGCACATTATGTGATTTATCATTAAAATTTTGTCGATACGTGATGGCCTCATCTTCATAAAGTAGCATTTGAGTGGCCATCATTTCTTCTATATATGCAAATTCAAGAGATGGTAAATTAAAATACTTAAACAATTTATTATAATCAAAAGCCTCCTCTGGTCCCATGCTAGGCTTTGGTGGTTTATAACTGGTAATGTCCGTGTTACATACCACTTCAACCTTGTTGTTTGATAGATTAAAGACTCTTCTGTTGGGAGATCCAACCACGTAGCCAACAAGAATACCTTCGTCAGCTTTCTCACCAAATTTTGAATTTGTCTTTAAGATCGAACACGGAGACCCAACAGGTTCAAGACCTTTCATATTAGGCTTTCGACCATGCATTAATTCATAACATGTTTTATTTAATATTTTAACAGTTAAAACACGATTAAGGCTATAGCAGGTCGTGGCAACAACCTCAGCCCAGAACACCAAGGGAAGTTTAGCATCAGCCAGCATAGTCCTGGCGACCTCGATTAGAGTTCTATTCTTCCTTTCAGCTACATCATTCTGTTGCGGAGTATATGGTGCGCTAAACTGATGCTCAATCCCTTTCTGCAGACAATACATCTCCATTTGATAGTTCTTGAACTCTGTGCCGTTATCGCTTCTGATGAATTTGGCTTTTCCCCCAACATTATTTTCCACTTTGGTAATCAAGTTAATTACCAACTGTACTGTTTCATCTTTAGCTTTCGGAAAATACACCCATGAGTAGTGTGAGTAGTCATCCGTCACAACCAATCAATAGGACATTCCACCCAGGCTTTTAACATTTATGGGGCCAAATAGATCCATTGGAGCAAGTCCAAGGGAGTGACTATTGAGTTAACCAGTTTGGAGTGATGTGGTTTCTTGTGCTGCTTTCCTTTCTTGCATGATAGACATTGATCTTCAAAGTTGAAATTCTATAAAGGAACCCCAAGTACCAGCCCATTCTTGACAATGTAGTTCATCTTTCGTAGATGGATATGACCCATCCTTCGGTGCCACAATTCCGATTCAAACTCTGTTGCTTTTGACAAGAGACGTGATTCTTCCGTCGCCATCTCAGTTGACCTCATATCCATCACATATGTATTCTTCTCTCTTGGAGCTTTCATCACAACCCAGGTTTCGGGAATCTTGAAACCAGGATAAAGCACGAGTGCCTCATCCTTTGTAAAGTGAACAGTGTATTCTTTGTCACAGATCTGCAAGACACTCAGAACATTGTGCTTTAACTCATCCACGAAATTAACCTTTTCCAACTTGATTCTCCCATTGGTAACAGTACCAATTCCAGTAATTTTTCCCCCACTTTCTCCTGCAAAACTAACCCTTCCTCCTTGAACAACTTTCCAATCACGTAACAATATCTTGTTACCTGTCATGTGCCGGGAACACCCACTGTCGACAACCCACATGTTGTTCACAGCCCTGTTCGACTGTTCCTGCACAGTTAAAGAGACGAATTAAAAGCGGGGGACCCAAGACCTTCTGATATTGGGTTGGTCAAACCTATTAAACGGCATCCAACTCCTTGGTTGTCTAAAGTTACTTTGAGGGAAGTTTCCATTTGAACTAAATGGAAGATTTCTAGAAAACTGATTATGAGGTCATCCAAACATCCTTAAGTTTCTAGCATTAATGGATTCGAAATTACTCGTTCTATGATTAACTGGAAAAAAACGAGGTTGGTTTCTTTGAAATCTTGAATTTTTCCAACGATTAATGTTGGATGCGTTAGAATTCTTACCAGCACCAGTTTTATTCTCAGTTTTAGTTGGCCTCATATTTTTAGATTTCTTCCTTTTCAACTGACAGTTATTGACAAAGTGTCCAGTATATTTACATCTAAAATAACTTTTGTTCGAACTATTAGTGTCCGTTTGAACGTCCTTTTCGAGAGTTGCTGCAAAAAATGAGGCTGTGTTACTGACAGTTTGTCTCACATAGGGGGGAACATATGGGTTTAAGGAAGATTTCTTTTCATCAAACGTATAATTCTCCCCCACTTTGAGTAACACAACTTCATCATTCATCTTAACAGAGTCGACAGACTTTTCAGAATTTGAAACAGGACTTGTGACATGAGAATTTTTCTGAACCGTTTCGTTAATATTAACGACGGTATTGTTTGCCTGGACCTTAATTGGTACAGTCTGATCAGTTTCAACACAAACATATGGCTGATTACAGGGATTATAAGTATAATTATTATTGAAAGGTGGTGGAACTTCTGTGAACCCAATTCCCCCTTTGTTGACTGGGGAACGTTGAACGCTTAGTATATGATCAAGCATCACAGAAGAATTCCTAAATTGTTAAATTTTCCGGTTCAATTCCACCACTTTTACTTGGTAATCAGCTATCTGTTTATCCTTTTCAGCTATCAGTTTGGTCTTTTCTTCTACAACTTCATAACTAAGATCAATGACTTGTATTTTCTCAGCAAGGGTGGCCTTAAGGCTTCTTATGTATTTTTCACTAGCTTTTATTTTTACCGAGTAGCTATTTTCCTTATTTTTGGAATAATGATGTTCCTCTTTTAACGTTTTTTATTCTTTATCCAAACTAACATACTGATCGGTTAAAGCTTTTAATTGATCAGACAATTTTTCACATTGTTCACAATGAGGTTCAGAACTACCTCTGAGAGTTGATCATTCACTTCTGCCATGTACGCTTGATCCTCTACTGGTTCCTTGTCACATCTTCCAGTCACGATATTCACCAGATTTTCTTGTTCAATCACCTCCTCGACTTTGATGTTCCAATTATAACCACCATTCTGTTGAGACACCATGGTTTTTGCTTCAGTACCATTCACATTCCCGTTCTGTTGAGCAGTCATATTCTGACTCCGTTCAACTCTTTCATTTGTACACTCTCTTGCAAAGTGTCCATTTTGTTGACAGTTGTTGCAACGAACCTTTGACTTGTCAAATCCCGGACTCTCTCCTACGAACTTTCTTCCAGTCTTCTTCATAAACCGTTTCACCCTTCTTACTATCATTTCCATTTGCCACTGCAGATCCATTTCTTCCATGTCATCAGCATCTATCTGATCATAGTCCTCATCCAAGGTTGCAGGGTCAACTATCTTTCCTTTGATGTAATTCTCATAAGACGCAATGAAAGAGGTATAAAGGGCAAATTGTTTAACAGATTTTACACTCATAGGCATCTTTGAGTAATTTACACTTGAATAACTAGTGGAAGAGTTACCGACTGAGGATTGGGGTTTTGAAGAACTACTTCCACCAGCTACAAAGCATATATCTCCATCCACATTCATCACCACATGACCATCCTGAGTAGAGTTTGATTCACCACCGGAGTAATAAGCAGCCGATTCTGGTTTAGGGCTTGAGTTTGGAGAGCCTTTTGCACCATACATTCCCGGATCCTGAACCTAATCAGTAGGAGTCTCTTTTCTTATCATATTAAGCTCATAATTGCATAACTTGTTGACTACCATTTCTAGATCAAAGGTTTCAAACTCTTTATCTTCTCTCATCAAAACTGTGTATATCTCCCATTTTGGTGGAAGAGCATCCAGAAGTTTTTCTACAATTTCAGCCTCCGTTTATTTTATGAAGTAGTTGTTCACTTCTGTCATCAAGTGATAGTATCTTGTGATGATGTCGTCAAGTGATTCATTCTTAAAGCACTTGAACACCGAGAATTGAGTTTTCAACAATTTTGACTTTGAGTTTCGAATTCCAACGTTTCCTTCATAGCGGTTTTCTAACGCTTCCCAAAATTCTCTAGCGAACTTGTACTTTCTAAACGTGCGTAGAATCTCTTGAGGTAGTGCCATGGTTATTGCTGCCAATGCTTTACTTTCTACCTCATACATCTTCTTCTCATCATCTTCCATCTTATTATACTTCTTAAGTTGCTCCCGACCTTTGAACATTGTTGTTAGTGGGATATATCCATCCTGAATACATACCCACATCTTGGCATCTTGATATTTCACATACTGCACAAATCTGTCTTTCCACGCAACAAAATCAGTGCCTTTAAGTAACTTTGGAGCTTTAGTCGTTGACCCAGCTTCAACTTCCATCTTTACCAGTTCAGTGATGTTTATCGAAGTCATACTTAATAGAAACGTGATATGAAACTGAAACAAAATGTATACTGTAAACAGTATATTGCGAAGTTAAGATAACTTCGCCAACACAGTAACTTCGCTTATGGCGAAGTTATATGAATAAGCTAAGTTCTATGGGTCTTAAGTTCACTAGTTAACTTCGCTATAGAACAACTTAGCAGTCCATTAACTTCGCCTGATGTTATATCTTCGCCAAAACCCTAGTTCCACCTGACAGCAACTTCGTTAGAGAATCTGCAGTGATTGTTAGGTTGAATCTCGGATTTCGATGGCTGTGAGAGTAATAGGGTGTGCGATTTGGAGGGTATTGTTGAGATACAGACAAAAGAATGGTGTTTTTACGTGAAACGATTCCGCAAAAAGTCTAGCGGAATAATTTTAACACTCGTGTGATAATCCCGAACCACACAATCACGAGTAAACGCTCTGATACCAATTGTAGGTTCCCAGCCAGATCTACATAAGATTGTCTCGTAACACGAGGGTGCGGAATCTCCTACGTATACGATACGAGTGATTACACGAGAGACATGTAAATAACACGAAACACGTAAGAACAAATGATTACTTGTTATATCGATGTAAAGAAACAAAACACCAAAAAAGTATCTCTGCTGCTTACAAACCAGATCTGCCAAAAGGTCTACTAATGCAAACGGCGCAAGTTAGGTTAAATACTATGACAACTTCGCCTAACACCCTAGGCGAAGTTCTCCCTAACTTCGCCGAGCTACAAGTTCGCTAAAACCAACATTAAAACTAACACGTTCATCAAAACATAAGAACAACGTAACGATTACAGACACAATAGACATGAGATAAATGAACTACTGGCATCATGCACCAACAAACCAACCCCCCGCCCCTCTCATTATCCACGCTCATATATGTAATGTACGAGGCCCAACACCCAATACCCACACTCGCACTCATCCAGACGAGGCTAACCTAATTTCCTCTATCACTTTTGCATTCATGCCAAGCTAAGGTCTCAAAATGCACTAATTGCACAAGTTCTATCGGAGAAATCTCAACTTTCTCACAAATCCTTATTTTCTCAACGCGCAAGTGTAAACAAACATGTTATGCAAGTTATTACACCGAAAACATGCTAACCTTGATTAGAATACTATACAACCTTCTTTTGAAAACAACTAGGCAAACATGTTATGTAGGGAATTGTGACCATGAAAAGGGACTCGAACTTTACCCCACCAATCTTACTGCTTTCCGGTTTCTTTAAAATTTCTAAAATCCTTTTCTGATTTTTATTTATTTATTTATTTATTTTAAACAATCAAAAATTTCCACATCCCCACACTTGAGATACATTGTCCCCAATGTATGGTTTTGAGACAAAGAAAGCAAAATTAAACATCCCCAAAGATGGACGTCATGAAGTCCGAAAATTGCCCAAAATTAAACACCATGTCGCCGCCGCTACTACCTTCTCCTTGTGGTGGTGGTGATGCCATTTATTGCATTGGATATACACAGATTTAGTGATGAAGAGGTGGTTCAGCATAACGTACAGAACCGTCATATGGTGGTAGGGTCGTGTAATCCACAATTGGTGGATCCGGTACAATCGGTTCACCTGCATGCCATTGATCATGCACGCGTTTGTTCCTAACATCCATATATCGCATATTCATCTCATGATCCCGCCCGTAAGCTTGGACACGGTTCCACATCTCCAATCTGTCATGCCTCTCCTTTTCGGCCCACTCAGCATAAGCCCCCATGAAGATCTAATGGTAAAATAAAGCAGGAGATTCTTCCAACCAATTTTCATATGTTGAAGGCCTATGCCTCTCTACCACCTCGTTCATCAACCCCATATGGGCCCAATTGTTACCATATGAATCATAACCCGCAGAATAATCCCAACCCCCATGTTGGGAACCACTACCACCACCTACATCCATGTACTCCGGTTCACCTATATCCTCCACTTCTTGCACTTGTTCATCCACCCCCGCTTCCACATATTCTATTATCACCCTCCATCTCAAATTATCGCTCACAAGTTGATGATGTCTATCAGTTTGTGTATATATCCATCCTGGTAGATCCGACAACTTGAATTACTTGAACACTTTAGTCATTCCCACGAATTCTCATTAATCACACCATGATTCTTCAATAATGTTGTGATCAGTCGACAATGCAGTATTAATTTCCGCTTGTTGCTTTCGCGACTGATCCAAATGTTGTGCATCACCAAATAACGGAAAGAGATGAGTGGTTTCCCGCACATCAAAGCGTACAAAATGGGAATGTCACTATTTCTCACAATTGAAATATCCCCCCCCCCCCCAACGAGGCACCACATTGTACAAACAAATCGACATCAACAGCTTCGCCTCGATCTTTAGGTCCTTCCTCCTAATTTGGTACTCAAACCTCGACCCCCATTTAGAACCTTCTCCAACATGTTATGCCATTGTGGATGCTTGTCGGGACTTTCAAACAAATCTTTGACTGATGGGTATACATACGAGTTGCTCGGTTTGCTGTCAAATAGGGAAATCTGATTAAACGTGTTAAACGAAATCACAACTTCTTGTCCTCCCACTGTTCTGATAAGTTTCATATCATGACCTTTTTTATACGTGGGACATCTTAACGTTGACACCCATTCCTCAATTTCCCAATCGTACAAAGTATTATGCTCTCCATCATAACATTTAAGCACCGCTTCCTAACCTAACGCTTCAAATTTGTCAAATATCCCAAACGCCTCAAATCCGGGGTCGGTCACCTCTTTTTCGCACATATACCCCTCACTCTTATTATGCAAAGTGGCCATTTTATCCATTAATAGTTTCGCTTGCCATTCTGGCACATACGTTGACAACACCTTACCCCTCCAATTGGGTTTTTCAGTTGGTACATGCACTCATGCTTGTTCTTCGTGTAATCTCTGCCTTTTTGCTTGGGCTGCCAGGCCGCTAGAAGATGAGGCCTTCCCTTTTCCTTTATTCGAGGTTCTACCCATCTACACACTAAAATCAACCCAAACAAACCAAGTTAATTCAACATACACCTCTCCCCACTTGCTTGTTACTATGTTTGTGGATATTCACTAGTTAATCAATTTACCAAAATTTCAAGAATTGCTTCAACACATGATTTCCAACTTATCAGTATAACAACCATATGTTTATAACACTTATCCATTATCCAAAACCATAATGTACAACCATTATACTAATTCCTCAAACAAGCAAGTGAGTATAGTTCAAATCAATTCAATTCTACCTTAAAAAATTTTCAATGTATTCAAGGAAATTGACAAAGAACATACATTGATTGTTGAATAGGATGAAAACTAATACTTTCTTCACACAATAATAAAAACCCCCCAAAATTTCCTAAGAAATTCGTCACCCCAATGCTCAAAAAAACGGACTAACAATTAACAATGAGTGGAATTAGGCTTGTTATTGTTAATCCTCACGAAAATCCATATAGGGTTAAAAATCTTTGAAATTGATGGTGATATGAAGAAGCTATAATATGAGGTTTAAAGTTTGTAGAGAGGAATTGGGAAGAAGATGGTTTGAGATGGTGAAAATTGAAGTAAATAATGAAGGCATGTATAATATGTGGTTTAAAATGGTTTTAAAATAAGATTTTCTCTTTTAATTAACCCAAAAACTGGCTCTCAAATTATTGTTGCGACCGCACCTTGGGCCATGGTTCACACCGTGGTCCAAGATTTACATGATTCTGTTCATCCATATTTTATGGACCGTGGCCCACGGTTTACACCGTGTGCTACGGTTCACTTGTGTCAAATCGGGCAGACCACACCGTACCATGGTGTGGTCTGCCACCGTGCTTCACGGTTACTTCACCGTGGCCCACGGTCTACACCGTGGTCCACGGTTTACTCTCTTTATATATATATGTTTTTTTTTGTTTTTTTAAGATCAATACACAAAAATAACACGTGACCATAAACTTACTTATAAAAATTATAAACTAGAAATAAAATAATAATTACCCTACCCCCCATGAAAGCGCGAGTTGTCCCCAACATCGGTAAGGAATTTCCCCACACTTGATTTGTACATACTACAAACCGAGGAAGGTAATTTTTAAAACCAAATTTGAACAAAAAGCTAAACTAACTTATATAACATACCTGGACCTTTACGAAGTGGAAACATCCGGTGAGCTTAGGAGGAAACTCACCTTATCATCTTCAAGCATATTAAGATCTTTACCTTCTAGGTATGGTTTGAGGTGATGTCCATTGACAAATTGTTTAACTTGATTTTGCATATCTTCAATTTCAACATCACCAAACCTCCCTACTCTTGTGATGACATACGGACCCATCCACTTTCTTTTTAGCTTCCCAAGAAACAATTTGAGTCTCGAATTGTACAACCACACTTTTTGCCTAACCTCAAATGTTCTCTTCCTTATCTTAGCATCATGCACCCTTTTTAACTTTTCTTTATAAGCCAAGGCACATTCGTACGTTTCATCCCGGATTTCCTCTAGTTCAATCAACTTTAACTTCCTCAACCTGCCGGCTTCATGATAATCCATATTAACACTCTTAATTGCCCATAATGCCCGGTGAGACAACTCCATTGGCAAGTGGCAAAACTTCCCATACACCAACCGATAAGAAGTGGTACCAATAGGTGTCTTGTAAGCGGTTCGATATGCCAATAACGCATCATCCAACTTAATCGGCCAATCTTTCCTATCCACTCGAACCGTTTTCATCAAAATTTCCTTAATATTGCGAGTGGAAACTTCAACTTGGCCACTCGTTTGAGGGTGGTAAGGTGTTGCAATTCGATGATTAACACCATAATGTTTTAACAGTTTACCAAACGTGAGGTTCTTGAAGTGTGATCCACCATCACTTATAATTACTCTTGGGATACCAAATCTTGAGAAAATGTTAGCTTGTACAAACTTGCACACCATGGAGTGATCATTAGTTCTTGTTGCAATCGCGTCAACCCATTTCAAAGCATAATCACCCTCCAAAAGAATGTATAAGTACCCACACGCGTTCGCAAAACGGGCTCACAAAATCTATGCCCCAAACATCAAAAATGTCAACCACCAAAATGGGTTGTAAAGGCATTTCATTCCTTTTTGATATACCCCCCTTCGTTGACAATTCAAGCACTGTCGGGCATATTCATTAGCATCTTTGAAAAGTGTTGGCCAATAGAACCCGCGTGTAAGTAATTTATACACCGTTTTAGAGCCACTAAAATGGCCTCCACATGCTGACGAATGAGCATGTGTCAAAATCTCTTGCACTTCATTCTTGGGTATACATCTTCTAAGAACTCGATCCACTCCAACCTTGAAAAGGTCCTGTTCATCCCATATGTATTGCTTGACTTGGGACATGAACTGTTGCCTCCGTTTATTTGACCAATGTTCCAGAATCGCACCTGTGGCTAAATAATTAACATAGTGGGTATACCATGGTGCGGTTGAGACGGTGAGCAACTGTTCATCCGGAAACTTTTCATTTATGTCCATCGGATCGTCAACACCTTCAAGTGAAATCCAAGACAAGTGATCCGCCACTACACTCTCACAACCTTTCTTGTCCCAGATTTCAAGATCAAATTCTTGTAACAATAACACCCATCGAATCAAACGTGGTTTTGCATCTTTCTTCTCCATTAAATATCGGACCGCGCTATGATCCGAATACACCACAACTTTACTTCCCAAAATATACGACTGAAATTTGTCCAAGGCATACACCACCGCAAGTAACTCTTTTTCTGTAATGGTGTAATTCAATTGTGCCTCGGATAAAGTTTTGCTCGCATAATATATCACCACCGGATTTTTCTCCACTCTTTGACCCAATACTTCTCCCACCGTGCTATCACTAGCATCACACATGATTTCAAACGGGCTTGAGCAATCTGGTGATTGTTGTAAGTCCCGAATCTGGATCACTACAATATGATATCAACCAGACGAGTATTGGTGCGGAATACCAACACTCGGTGATTCAAGAACACGAAAATAACAAGTAAAGTAACACACGATTTCTTCAAAACACACGTATATTATTGAATACGTCGGGTGCTTAAGAACTTACAATACTTGATAATAATGAGAATGAACAACCCTCTAGTTCTTCTCACTTTCTGCTCTCGTGAACAACTCTTAAACCCTATACATGTATTCTGTATATATAGGGAAGCTAATATTCAGGCCCAAAGTAAAGCCCAAAGCCCACCGAGATCCCTTAGTGATCTCGGTTTACATACTTAGCCCAACACTAAACCCAATAAACACATAACTAAGTACAAACCACCAAATATGGACCCAACAATTGCAAAATGGGTGCTTGCACTAACTTTTCCTTCAAACTGTCAAACGCTTGCAAACATTCATCAGTAAACTCAAAGGGGACATCCTTCAATAAGAGGTTACATAAAGGTTTTGAAATTGCACTAAAACCTTTAATGAATCTCCTATAGAATCCGGCATGTCCCAAAAATGATCTCACCCTTTGACATTTTTCGGGGGTGGTAAAGATGAAATTACTTTTATTTTAGCTTGGTCAACTTCCAATCCCCTACTTGAAACCACATGACCCAACACAATGCCCTCTTGCACCATGAAGTTACTTTTTTCCCAACTCAACAGCAAGTTTGTCTCAACACATCGTTTTAAAACCTTTCTAAATCATTGAGACACGACTCGAAAGTTGAGCCAAAAATGGAAAAATCGTCCATAAAAACTTCAAGTGAATCCCCGACCATATCAGAAAAAATGTTCATCATACATCTTTGAAAAGTAGCCAGGGCATTACACGGTCCAAATGGCATTCTTCTAAAGGCAAAAGTACCATATGAAGAAGTGAAGGTGGTCTTATGTTGGTCATCGGGATGAATTGCAATTTGATTGTAAACCGAATATCCATCCAAAAAACAATAATATTTTTGACCAGAAAGTTTTTCAACTATTTGATCAATGAATGGTAATGGAAAAAGGTCTTTTGAGGTGGCATTATTCAATTTTCTATAATCAATGCACACTCGCCACCCGGTTAACGGTCGGGTGGCGAATTGTTCACCATTATCACCTTTTATTACCTGGATGCCTACTTTCGTGGGCACTACCTGTGTCGGGCTCACCCATGCACTGTCTGAAATGGATAAATGATCCCCGCATCCAACCACTTAACCACCTCCTTTTTCACCACTTCTCGCAAATTCGGGTTCAATTTTCTTTGAGTCTCCCTTGTTGGTTTAGCCTCCTCATCAGTAATTATTTTATGCATAACAATCGAAGGACTAATACACTTTAAATCTGCAAGTGTCCATCCAGTGGCAGCCTTATATACTCCCAAAACCTTTACCAACGCCTTCTCTTGATCTTCCTCCAAGTTAGAAGCAATGATAACCGGAAGGGCTTGGAAGTTCTTTCAATTCAACCGCTGGGGGGGGGCACTCCAAATATGGTTTTGTATCTGAGTTAATCTCTGTTGGTAAGCTCTCAAATTGGTGTGTCCACGTGGCTTTCCCTCTTGCATAGCTAAAACATCTTGCTTTTGTTCTTCCATCCGTAATGCGCACACGTGTACCTGTTCAGAATCATCACAAATACAAGCTTCCACACAATCTTCATCATATTCATGAGGAATACAATGAGCCACCACAACTGTCATAAAACATTCTTCACCACTCAAAGAATTAGCAATGTTTTTAAAAACATTAAGACGCATTTTTTGATTACCAAACGCCATATTAACGCTACCAAATCTGCAATCAATGATTGCATGAGCAGTGTTCAAAAATGGTCGACCCAAGATAACATTTTGTTGTTGACTTTGGTCACCCGATGAATAATCTAACACCAAAAAATCCACAGGATAATAAAAATCCTCCACTTTCACAATTAAATCTCGCACGATTCCACGGGGGAGTTTATGAGACAAATTCTCCAATACAACCATGTACTCAAAACGTTTCAAGGGACCAAAGTCATATTGGTCATATCAACCCCCCGGGAGAATGCTTACTCCGGCCCCAAGATCTAGTAACGCCCTAGACAATTTAAAATAGCCAACTTGAATATTAATGAAGGGCGTTCCTAGATCTTGGATCTTAGGAGGAAGATCTCCTTTTAAAACCGTACTTACCCGCTCAGTTAAATCCACCCGTTTAGGCACTTTTTGTTGCCTTTTTTTGGTGCACAATTTTTTCAAAAATTTAACATAGGCGGGTACTTGCTTAATTGCCTCGAGTAGAGGTAAATTCACTTTTACCTGTTTGAACACCTCCCACATCTCCTCCTTTTGAGGACCTGATATGGGCCCAAGTGTAGAAGACCAGGCCATTATGTTTCTGGAGGCCCAAGATCGTGCTTCAAAAGGGGTTTCACGAAAATGGGCTTAACTTGGGCTACGGGCCTCCATTTCAAGCGTGCTACCTGTCAAAACAATCATTGGAACGTGGGCCACATTGTGGTAGCCTGTTTATTTTTTCAAAATAAGGCCTCTAGATACACTTTTGGGCCACTTTTGTGTTTATTTTTTCAAAATAAGGCCTCTAGATACACTTTAGTGTCGCTAGGTAATTGGCCTTTATTTTTCTTTAATTCTAACACTTCGGTTGTGATTTGACCCATTTGTGTGGTCAACGATTGAATGGCTTTATCTCGAACTTCATCCTTTTGCATTCTAGCTTCAGGTTGATTTCTCCGTTGCATGTCTTGTTGCATCAACTTCAACATGTCCATAACCTGATTTTCACTTGATGAGCTTTGAACCGCAGGCCCACTTTAACCGCAACCTCCTTGGCCTTGAAACCCTTAATTATTCCTGCCATGAAAAGTACCTTGGTTATTATATTGTTGGCGAGGAACATAATTTCCCTGAAAGTTCGGGTTGGATTGAGTAGCCGGATTTCCAAAACGAAAATTCGGATGATTTCTCAACCCGGGGTGACAGGTGTTGGAGTTCGTATTGTAATTCCTACCAACCCCCCCCCCCCCCTTGAAGTGCTTTCACCTCCTCCACTTGTACTTGACCTACCGCACATACCTCCGAAGCATGATCCAACTCGTTACAATTCGAAAAAAACATCAATTACTTGATTAGTGGTTTGTACCCCTCCTTCTTCCATGACTTGTACTTGTGGTCTTCAAGTTGTTGGTCTTGCTCTTCTTCCAGTTTGAGCCTTCCTTTTTGAAGTGACCGCCATTTGTTCCAAATATTCCCAATCATCTTGTTCATAGTTAGTACCAAATGTACCATTTGTGATTGACCTCAAATCCCGTTCATCTTCCATACTCAACCCCTCATTAAACGCATTCAACAATTCCTATAAAGCAATACCAAGATTAGGACAATTTTTAATCATCATGTTAAACCTCTCAAATGCTTCTTGAAACATTTCACCCGATTGTTGTTGGAAAGTTCTCAAACTCCTTCTTGCGTCATTGGTCTTTTGAGCCGTGTAAAATTCTTAAAAAATCTTTGTTGCATTTCGGCCCAAGTATAAATGGATGCTGAAGGCAAAGTGTAAAACCGTCTATTTGCCTTATCTTCTAACGAAAATTGAAATAAGACCAACTGAACCTCATACGATGTAAAACTTTGACCACCAATCGTGTTGCAAATGGAGTCGTATGCCTCCAAGTGAAAGTAAGGTTCCTCCGTTGCTAGACCCTTATACTTTGGTAGACTTTGGAGGGAATTTGTTCTCACCTCAAATGTCCTCCCTTGTTGATTTTGAGGAATAACCTCCGGAGACGGATTATTAGTAATTATCGGTCGGAAATGGACTTCAATCCCCCTTACCATCTCTCTTGCATGCCTTCTTGGTACCCCCATTGGTACTCATGGTTGACCCATTTGCCTATAAACGGGCCTTGGAGGTGCAAGTTGTTGAAACTGTGGTTGGGCCATTTTTTGTTGAAATTGTTGATCTTGTTGTTTCCCTTGTGTATGCACTTGTTATGGAGCTTGTTGTTGTTGAATAACTGGTGGCGGTTGAACTTGTTGTTGGACAACCGGCAGTGGTTGTCTCTTAAGTTCTTGCACTGGTTCCGTTTGTTACCCTTGACCATAAGCAAAATTTCCCGAATTTACCCTTTGACTTCCATCACCTCCAGTGTAGTAACCTTCCACTTCATACCCCTCAAATTCACTGTCAAACCCATACCCATAACCCTCACCTTGTATTCTTGAATATTGCATGAAGGGTGGTGGTTGATATTGGTAACTTGATAGTGGTTTTTGAAAGGTTGGCTATTGGTTTTGTTGAGATTATGATGATGCATCAAAGGTAGGGAAAGGGTTGGTAATAGGTGGCAATGTTGATGATGTTGAGTAGGTGAAATGAGCAGCTATGGGTTCGGTTGTGTGAGTTGGTTTCAATTCACTTGATGTACTGGGTATGGTAGTAGTGATTGGTGGAGGTGTAGATGGCAATGTATGACCTGAAGTGGGAATTGGTGATTCCATGGTGCAGTTTGATGCAGTTGGAGAACCAAGAAGCTTGTTCTTTTAAGTAGGACTCGGTTTCTTCGAAGTGTTCGTACAATCTCAGGATAGATAACTAGTGGTGATGACCTGTTAGAGCCTCTAGTATGCATACACCTGTAAGTACCTGCACACTAACATAACCAGCGTAAACCCAAAAATAACAAACAAAAACTGCTAAAGCTAACACACGTTGCGCACTACTCCCCGGCAACGGCGCCAAAATTTGACGTGATGTCGAAGACTCACTCAAAAAAAATAAATCGATTACAACTAATTATATAGCGGTAAGAGGGTGTCTAACACAGAGAGTTTGTGGAAAATGTGTTACTAAGTAGCATTGTAATTAATCTATATTAAACTAAATGCAGAAAATAAACTCAAGTATCTGGTTGGTTGATTTGATTCACGAAAATATGTAAAAACAATTTAACAAGTTTAACTGAATTAATAAAAAGAATGCTCTATCCTGGTTTCAGGTTTCCAAGGTTGATAATGTTAACGTTTACTTTCGGGATGAACTACATAGACAGAGTTCATGAGAATGCTCTTGATTGTGATAAAAGAGGACTAAGTACTTGGATTGTAAAAACACAAGGTTGTCACTCGATAATTAGTTTTAAAGAGCCAACCCTAATTCCCTTCCAATAAATCCCGATTGACTATGGCACCAAGAAATGATGGTTAAGAACAGATTTCACAGTATACTAACAATTACTAATCAAACTCATAATCACCATAGCATATAATCATAAGATCAAAATACTATCCCACATATAACATAAACGAATAACAAGTATTCAATTGAAAACCTTGAAATTCGGGAGAGAACACAACGAGAATTAGACACACATTGTTTGATTCATCATCACATCAATTAAAGTATGCATATGAATCACAAACACCAAACTAATGATTACAATCACCAAAATATTTTTCTTATATGAATCACAAACACCAAACTAATGATTACAATCACCAAAATATTTTTCTTGGACTCTAAATTTGTTGGGTCGAAGATTTTATGAGAAAATACTTAAGGGAGATTGGAATCTTCTCAACACTCTCCAAATATGGTTAAGTACGGATACCGAGCACATTTGGACCTCTCAGCAAGGTTTTACTTATCTTAGAAACGTATTATGCTCTCCGAGAAAGGTTATCTTCTAGAAGTCCTCTTAAGTGTTACTCCGAGCAGGGTTCACTTTGTCTAGAAAGGTTGTTCTTCATGTCAAGCAATGTTTGTTTTTAGAAAACTCTTGGCAAAACCATGCTGATACCAAGTTATTTGGATGTTCTAGCAAGGTTTATGATTAATTAACAGTGGTCCCAACATGCTTGAAGAAAGTTGATCAAGAAATATTCTAAGGACTTTTTCTGGCAAGGTTCAACTTCGATCAAGCTACAGTGCTCCTTGCAAACTCTATAGTGCTCCCAGCACACTTGAAGTTTGTTCAATAAGTTATTCTTTGACAAAGAGTTGAAGGGATTCCGAAGAACAAGTTTGCTCGTAGGATCATATCGACCAAAGTTTGCTATGGTCAAGAGGATTGAAGTCTGCAAGGAGAATATTTTCTAAGGAAAATATTCTAAGTAAAGTATACCCGGAGAACTGTTCACCAGCACACTTCAAGGTTACCAGGTCTGCTCGAAAATGACAAAAGTTGCAAAGCTTACTCGAAGACCTTCTTTACACTTAGAATCTTTTTGTAATATGTTTATGATTATGTATTAATGATTATAGTTTCTAAAAGGAATGTCAGATGTCAGGGCACGCCTATAAAAGGAATATTTTAGGGCACCCCTACGACAGACGACGCCTGCATTGTTCACTGAAAACGATTTGACGGATGACATATTCTCGTACGGATATTCTGCCTAGAATCAATTCATTCCATTCTTGAAACCCTAAATGATTTCTATTTTGTAATTGATCTTTCTATTAATGGAAATCTTTTGAGTTAAAGAGTATGTCTGTCTTTATTGTGTCATTTACGCAACAATTAGTGTATTATTGATTCCGCCTTTAATACACTATTATTCTTTCCCAATTTAGTCCGTCGTTAACCTTCTTGTCAACACTTATAGTGTGGATTGCGACATCTATGGATTGAGTGATTAGTGATTATACGGGACCGACAAGTGGTATCAGAGCTTGTTTGGCTAGTTTGGAGAAGAATAGTTGCTGAATATTGTCTGAATATGGTTGATTTGAGGACGAAGGGTGATGTCAGCTGAACACTATTCCATTGGAGAGTGACGTCAGCAACTCTGCTCTTCTTTACTCAGATCTACTCTCTTTTATGGTTTAAAAGTTTCTTTTCCTTCCGATCTTCTTTATTTTCACTCATAATCTTGCTTTAATCGGTCCAGATTCATCAGAACTGATATATTTTCAAAAGTTTATTTGAGTTTTAGTTTAAATCCTTTTTTCAAGTTTCTGTTTTCATTTTGAAAAATATTTTACAAAAATACCAAAAATATGTCTGGATACGATGAGCAAGAAGTCTCAACTAACAAAAATCCAAGGTTGTATGGACAGGAGAATTTCATTAAATGGAAAATGTTGTTTGAGGTTGCAGTATGCTACAAGGATGTAGAAATGTGGAACTCCATAAAAAATGGACCATGTGTGCCTGATGGGACCAACAACAATCAAACTATTGAAGTCAGAATGAAGAAAGTCGATGACTGAGCATTGGCTATGTTGAAACCGGCATTGTCATGGGAGATCCTCACAAAAGTTGCTCATCATCAGACTGCCAAAGCAATGTATGATGCTATTCTGGAAATGTTTGAAGGGAACACTAAATTTAAGAACATAAAGAAGGAGAGGTTGAAGCAACAGCTTGATAGGTTCAAATACAAGGATGGTGAGAGGTTGAAGTTGGTGCTTGAAAGGTTCCTGACCATTGTGAATGAAATCAGGACAACAGACTATGTGGTGACTGATGTCGATTTGGACACAAAGTTGTTATCTTCTTTGTCCAAAGAATGGTACACTGCCAGCAAGTTTATCAGACAGAAATCAAATTATGATGCACTCAAATTGGATGATGTGATTTGCTTCTTAAAAGCTGCTGAGATAGAGATGATTGAGAATGAGATGATTAAAGAAGACAAGCCTTCCTTCCAAGTGTCAAATGCACTCATTGCACCAATGGGCAACTTGACCACCAAGAATCAACAGCAAGTCCCAATCATTGAAGAACCAATTGAGCGAGCTACTGAATCTCCAAGAAGCTTTGTTGCTGGAAGCCAAGCCATCAAAGTGGACCTTCAAGGTTCAATTTCCAACTAATTGATGATCAAGATTCTGTGTCAATGGCAAGCGGGCATACCTCATTTGGTGGTAACAAGGGTGGTCAAGGGAATGAATACCAGGCATTATTTTCTATGTTCACAGATTCATATAATGCCTTTGTCGCCAAAAATATGATCCATATCAACATTGTTCAAGATGATCTTGAGCAGATTGATGTGGATGATCTTGAAGATATGGATCTTAAATGGCAGGCAACCATGTTGGCGTTGAGAAGCAAAAGATTATTCAACAGGACAGGAAGATCATTGGTGTCTGGACCAAATGAGAGGACAAGTTTTGAAAAATCAAAAGCAATATGCTATAATTTTCAACAACCTGGACACTTTGCAAGATAATGCAACCGACCAAGAAACTTCCAGAATAATCAGTTCAATCAGCCAAGAAACAATTATCCATTTCAGCAAGGGCAGCAGATAAACTATAACAACAACTTCAACCAACAGCAACATCTCAACCAGCAAGTTATTCCTCATAACCAAAATCAAAATTTATAGAGAAATCCAAATCCACCAGCTCAAAACAACAACATCCAAAGAAACAACAATACCAATCAACCAAGAAATCAGGGAACTGTTGCATTGACAGGTCAACAAGAAGGAGAATTTGACTGGATTGATCATGCAAGTGAGATGGAAAAGGCTAATTTGGCTTTCATGGACAATATAGAAAATGAAGCTGAATCCTCTTCAAGCTAGGTACATTCAAACTCCACACTTGAATTACTTGAAACAATTGATGCGTTAAATGTGAAGGTTGGAAAGTTAGAAAGTGAATGCTTCAAAAAGAAAAGCATGATTAATGTGTATCAAGCAAGTGATTCAACTTATGAAGACAGAATCAAAAGCCTTGAAGAAGACTGTATGGATAGTTACAGAATTCAGTCAAGGTATGTGACAGAAATTGAATGCTTGAAGAAAATGGTAGTTGAAGTGAAGGTGAAGAATACCACTCTACAAGTTGAAAATGATTTTTTGAAAATTCTAGTGTCTACTGGAAATATATGTGGGATTTTGAACAAGATAAGGAAGAAGATAAGTATAAGGTTGTTTCTCCACCTTTCAGCAACAACTACTCACTGAAAGTTAATAAGGAGAAGAGAGAAGCTTACGTGAATCAATTTAGAGATGTGTTCAAAGACAAAGAGGACTTCATTGAGCATTATGATATGGTCACAGTTGATGAAGATGGAGAGTTTATATTGAAAGAAGAAATGGAAAATGAGAAATCTATTGGTGTGCAAGTTTTATAAGATGAATTTGATGAAGACTGTCTGAACAAGGATGACTTAAGTGACTCAAGTAATCAAATATCAAGTGAAGAGATCTCAGTTGCCAAAAGTAAAAGGAGGCAAAAGAAGCCTGAATCAATTGAAAAACTTCCTTATTTGCCAAAGATGACTCCCAAAATGATAAGAAACCATGAAAGAATGAGAAGAGAGCATGTGTCATTCCAGCTACATGACTTGTGACAAGAAGTTACTTGTTAATTATGAAGAGAAGTTTGAGGGATCAGTTGCTTTTGGAAGTGATGAGAAATGTGGAAAGATAGTGGGCAAAGGAATCTTGACTAATGGAAAAGTTACATTTGATAATGTATTTCATGTGGAAGGATTACAATACCACCTTTTGAGCATCTCACAAATGTGTTATAAAGGTTATAAAGTTGGGTTTGTTGACTCTCATTTCTTTATTCTCAAACCTGACTTTGTAATTCCTCCAGGCATGATCATGATGATGGCTCCAAGAAATGGTAATTTGTATGAACTGAATATGAAGGATGCCATTTCAAGAGGAGGTACTTGTTTTGTATCAAAGGCACTGAAAATGAAAGCAAATTGTGGCACAAAAAACTTTGTCATGTGAACTTAAAGAACATGAACAAACTTGTGAAAGGTGAGCATGTAATTGGTTTGTCTACAAGGGAGTTCAAACTTGAAGACAATTGCATCTCATGTCAGAAAGGAAAACAATACAAGTAATCACACAAAGCAAAGATTGTAAATTCAATTGAAAGTGTACTAGAAATTCTTCATATGGATATTTTTGATCCTGTGAGTGTTCCAAGTATAGGGAAGAAGAGGTATTGCTTGGTGATTATTGATGACTACTCAAGATATACATGGGTGTATTTCCTAAACTCCAAAGATGAAACTGCTGAATTGATTAAAAGCTGTGTGACAAGGGTTGAGAATCAGTTGGATGCAAGGGTAAAGGTTATGAGAAGTGACAATGGAACTGAGTTCAAAAATGGAGCAATGGATGAGTTTTGCAATGCAAAAGGAATTCTATTTTTTTAGTGCTCCTAGAACTCCTGAACAGAATGGAGTTGCAGAAAAAAGAAATAGAACACTCATTGAAGCTGCAAGAACCATGCTTGCAGATGCTTTCTTGCCTGTTACCTTTTGGGAAGAAGCTATGAACATTGCTTGCTATGTTCAGAACAAGGTTCTTCTCAACAAAAGTCATAACAAGACTTCATATGAGATGTTGTTCAAAAGGAAGCCCTACATCAAGTTTCTCAAGCCATTTGGATGCAAATGTTCACTTTTGAACACCAAGGACTACCTTAACAAGTTTCAATCAAAGTCCTTGGATTGCTTCTTTGTTGGATATTCAACACACTCAAAATCCTATAGAGTCTATGTGAAAGATCATCTGAGTATAGTTGAATCCTCTGATGTGAATTTTAATGAGAATCAGTTCAATACTGTAGATGGAGCTTCATGGTTATTTGACCTTGAAAAGTTAATCAAATCTTTCAAGATTTATCCTGAAGATTTTGATGAAACATAGTACAAGACAAGTATTCAAGAAGAAAATTCTAAGAAGAAAATGGACTAGGATAAGTTATGGTCCAAGGTTGCTGGAAAAAGAAGTGAATACAACTTTATAAGAGATCTCTCAAATATTGAAGATGACCAAGTTCAAGATCAAGTTCAAAATCATGAATAAGGTTATGATCAAAGACAAGATCTAGAACATGCTAATCAAGACCATGTCTTGGATGAGGAGGATCCAAGCAACCAAAACAGTCAAGATCATGCTGAAACAAGGGAAAGATTTGAAGATTTGTTTCAAAGCCTAAATCTTGGAAACAATGGAGCATCCACTTCAAATCATAATGATGACGAAGCACCTGAATTTCATGATGCAACAAATACCTTGGTGATTGATGAACCTGATCTCAATGACACAAATCTAGATTCTAATTTGTCTACTAATGTGATAGTACAATCCTCTTATGTTGAGAAAAATCATCCTCCTAAGAACATCATTGGTGATATAAATGAAAGAGTTACAATAAGTGCATCTGAATCTGCAAATATTTGTTTGTACTCCTGCTTTTTATCCCAAATTGAACCCAAGAACATTGTTCAAGCTTTGAAAGACAATTTTTGGGTAGAAGCAATGTAAGAGGAGTTGGCACAATTCAGGGATCTGCAAGTTTGGGAACTCGTAGATAAGCCAAGAAACAGATATGCAATTGGAACAAAATGGGTTTTTAGAAACAAAAGGGATGAGAGAGGAAATGTGGTTAAGAACAAAGCAAGATTGGTTGCACTGGGATGCCTACAAGAAAAAGGGATTGACTTTGAAGAAGTTTTTGCTCCAGTAGCAAGACTTGAGTCAGTAAGAATATTCCTTTCTTATGCTACCTCAAAGAACATAAGGGTATTCCAATTGGATGTCAAGTCTGCATTCCTGATTGGAAAAATAGAAGAGGAGGTGTATATGACTCAACCACCAGGATTTGAGGACCCTGATTATCCTAACAAAGTATATAAGTTGAACAAAGCTTTGTATGGACTACATCAAGCTCTAAGAGCTTGGTATGATGTGTTATCAAACCACCTGCTTGCTAATGGATTCCAAAGGGCAGCCATTGAGAAGACCCTCTTTTACAAGAAGAGAGGAAGAGATTTACTCTTACTTCAAGTCTATGTTGATGATATTATTTTTGGTTCCAAAAATGAACAAATGTGTCTGGAATTTGAAGAAGTGATGAAATCCAAGTACTCAATGGGCGAAATTAACTTCTTTCTTGGATTGCAAGTTCATCAAAAGGTTGATGGTATTTTCTTATGTCCGTCAAAGTATATGCAGGACATATTGAACAAGTTCAAGTGTCAAGATTTCAAAACTGCTTCAACTCCAATGGACACTTATGAGAAAATGATAGCAGATGAAAATGGGGAGCCTACTGATGAACATGAATATAGAGCCAAAATTGGATCCTTGATGTGCTTAACTGCTTCTAGACCAGATATTATGTTTGCTGTATGTGTATGTGCAAGATTCCACTCATCTCCTAAGGTTTCTCACATGACTACTGTTAAGAGGATCTTCAGATACACCTGAAAGGAAAACCATATTTGGGGATATGGTATCCAAAGAACCATTCCTTTGATCTAATTGCTTATACTGACAATGATTATGATGGATGCAACATAGCAGAAAGTCAACTTCTGGCGGATGTCAATTTCTGGGAGACAGGCTAGTGTCTTGGAAGTGCAAAAAACAAACTACAGTGTCCATCTCAACTGCTGAAGCTGAGTACATTGTTGCATCTGCCTACTGTGCACAAGTTCAATGGATTCAGAATCAAATGCTGGATTATGGTCTAAATTTCTTGAACACTCCCTGATGTGTGTCTAAAGGTGTTTGTTTCTACAGAACTCACAACTAAGCTTTAAATTTATAAAACGGATTTTCCTAACAAAACTACACACAACCGGCAAGTGTACCGATCTTAAGTAATATAGAGCTAAGGAAGTCCGAGTATCGAACACGAGGACACGTGAAAACGTCTATGATCACTAACCCTAGACAAGACCTTCCCAAGAATAATATTTTTTAAATGATTTTTAATTAACTACTTGACCTAACTTACTTTAACTAAATTAAAAGACTTAACTTAACAAGACTTAACGAAACTTTACGAATGAGACTAACAATGGAGAAAAAACGTCTACCTAGGTAAGAATCATATTGAAGGTCTAACGAGCTAATGGATTGAATAATCTCACGACACCGGTATCTAAGGATGACATAACTAAGGCTCGCTCAAGAAAGCTAGATCACCTCTCGGTCTCACTAACAAACTCTAACTTACACTTAATTGATTTTAAGAACAAACCGGGAAACGAATTGCTAAAGTGTTCTAATGTCGACTCTCCTCTCGGACTCACTGACACACGACCTTAATGGAAACGAATACTACGCAACCAAGGATAGAAGAACAATTTGGTTTAACTTAAACTAGATCAACTAATCGCTCACAAACCCAAACCCGAAAAGAACCGAACCCACTCTCGCGCGATCCTAATCCTAACAAGTAAAAGCTATGAGACGACCTTACTTCCTATCACCTCTCGGTCTCTAAGAAGGTGCCTACCCGTTGAATTCAATCAATTAACACACCCAACTAAACTCTACGGTTGTACACCCCGCAAACAATCTCTAAACACAAAGTAAATAGTCAAACAAGCAACAATCAATCAAAACTAATTCAATCAATCAATCAAAGCAAGGGGTTTATGAGTATAATTAATAAAATCACAGCCACTAAGCACAACCTAATTCAATATTAAACCAAACTTTCATTAACAAATCAAGTCATGATGATCAAACAATCCATAAAACTTACTAAAACCTAACAATATTCATCTAACCTATATAGAACTAACAAGTTTAGCCTAACATGATTTTTGGACAGCAGGTATATCTTATTATAAACTCCATATTAATCATCATAAACATCATATTAATCATTTCAACAATCTATTAAGATCATACACAATCCTATCTTCGATTCAATTGCAAAAGAAATCAAGTTTAAAGATCAAATCAATAAGTTATGAATCTTTAACAAGAACATAAAGTTTATAGATTGTTTACTACCGATTGGGGCTGAGATTAGTGATGAGAATTAACCCTAGCTGTTGTCCCAATCACCTTTTGCTACTCTTCTTCTTCCCTGGCTCAACAAATGCAAAAAGTATTTTTTTTCTCTTGATGCTAAAAACTGCCGATCGGAAATTTGCTCCAATATAGTTAGGTTATATTTTTTTTATTTGTGTCTAATCCACCCTAGTTGCTTCCGTGAGATTTAATCCCACCCACAAGACCAAACTTCACTTGTTTCCTTAAAACCAACAAATCAATTAACCAACAAACTAGCCGACCAACTCAATCAACAAAACTCTTTTCTTTTTTTCTTTGCTAATTCCGATAGCAGCTAAGGTTATTGTGCTACGGTTTTTTTTCTTTTCTTTTGTGTTATATTATAATATGCATCAAAGAGACTCTTAAGAAACGGACTAACACTCGTGCATCATTCGCTGGTAGATCCATGGCCTCAACCTACTTTGAGACATAATCGACGGCCATGAGTATGTACGTGTTCCCACGCGAAGATGTAAACGGTCCCATGAATCAATGCCCCACACATCGAAAACCTCACAAACCTGAATAGCATTTTGGGGCATTTCATTCGCGACGAAATGTTGCTGACACGCTGGCAACGATCACAACTCCAAACAAACGTGTGCGCGTCCTTAAAGATCGGAGGCTAATAAAATCCAGAATCAAACACCTTCTTCGCCGTCGAACTCGCACCGTGGTTACCTCCTGTCAGTCCCACATGACAATGGCTCAGAATCTGCCATCCTTCCTTAGCATCTACATACCTCCTAATCAGCTGAGCAGCACCGATACGGAAAAGAAACGGGTCGTCCCATAGGTAAAACTTAACATCAGCAAAGAATTTCTTCTTTTGCTGGTAAGGCATCTTCAGGAGGTACCCGTCATCAAGATAGTTCGTGAAGTCAGTGAACCATGGAAAACCCTCCTCCTGTGTCGTAACAAACATGAGACTCTCTGTCAGAAAACGATCGTCGATCCTGACCCCCGAATCTCCTAACTCAGCTCCCATGAGACGCGAAAGATGATCGGCCGCCACATTCTCGGCCCCCTTTTTATCACGGATCTCAATATCAAACTCTTGAAGCAACAGGATCCAACGGATAAGACGAGTCTTAGCATCCTGCTTCCTCAAAAGATATCGAATAGCAGCATGGTTCGTGTACACAATCGTCATAGACAGAACTAGATAGGACCTAAATTTATTGAATGCAAACACCACAGCTAAAAGCTCTTTCTCGGTGGTGGTATAGCTCTCCTGTGCGCCATTTAAGGTCCGGTTAGTGTAGTAAATTGGATGGAAGTTTTTATTCTTCGACTGTCCAAGAACCGCTCTGACTGTGAAGTCGCTCGCGTCACACATCAACTCGAATGGTAATGACCAGTCGGGAGCAACCATGATCGGGGTGTAACAACTTTGTCTTTTAAAATATCAAACGCCTCGATGCACTGCTCAGAAAAGATGAATGGAGCATCCTTCTCCAGAAGTTTGGTCATGGGTCTCGCGATCTTAGAAAAATCTTTGATGAACCGGCGGTAGAACCCGGCATGACCTAGAAAACTCCGGATGGATCTCACAGAAGTGGGCGATGGAAGATTAGAAATGGTCTCGACCTTTACTCTATCAACCTTTATCCCCGCACTCGAAATCCGACTCCCCGGAACGATGCCCTCGCGAACCATGAAATGACACTTCTCCCAGTTAAGGACTAGGTTGGTGTCGACACAGCGGGACATCATCCTCTCAAGGTTAGACAAACAATGATTGAAGGAACTCCCAAATACGGAAAAATCGTCCATGAACACCTCCATGGAGTCCTCGATCATATCATGAAAAATGGCCACCATACACCTCTTGAATGTGGCCGGAGCGTACAAAGTCCGAACGGCATACGTTTATACGCAAACGTTCCGTAAGGGCAAGTAAAAGTGGTTTTCTCCTTGTCATTGGGGGCTATTGGAACCTGAAAATACCCTAAGAAACCATCTAAGAAGCAGTAGTATTGTTGACCTGCTAGACGCTCCAACATATGATCAATGAAGGGTAAAGAAAAGTGGTCTTTCCTAGTGGCATCATTCAGTCTGCGGTAGTCGATGTAGACTCTCCATCCAGTCACAGTCCTAGTGGGAATGAGCTCGTTCCTCTCACTGGTGACGACAGTCATGCCACCCTTTTTTGGAACCACTTGAACTGGACTTACCCAAGCACTATCAGACATGGGAAAAATGATCCTCGGATCAAGGAGTTTAATGATCTCATTCTTCACAACCTCTTGCATTTTCGGATTAAGTCGTTGTTGCGGCTGAACGTCAGTTTTGAAATTATCCTACATGAGGATTTTATGAGTGCAAATGAAGGGTTGATACCCTTAATGTCGATAATCTTCCATGCAATCGCCTCTTTGTGCTCTCATATCACCCTCAACAACTTCTCCTTCTCGACCTCCGTCAAAGCAGATGCAATGATAACCGGCAGCTTCCTCTCTTCATCTAAAAACGCATACTCCATATGGGCAGGCAAATCCTTAAGCTCTAAGGATGAAGGAGGACTCTCGACGGAGGTCGGTCCATCGGATCGTCTCGTACGATCTTAGTAGACACGCCAGATTCAAGGCTATGTGACTCGGTGTCGTCATCCAAGGACTTATCGGTCATGGCAACCATCTCAATCTCTGGAATCTCCCTATCAAGAATCTGGGTGTCGAAGGCAGATCCTCCACAAATCTCGCTGAAAAACTCCCCAACATGTTCCATGATGGTATCGATGAAGTATAAGGAGTCATCAGCAGACTTGGGGTGTTTTAGTGACTGTCGAATGTCAAAGGTGACGTTCTCATCCCAAACTCTCAAAATCAACTTACCCTCGCAGATGTCGACCAACGCCTATGTAGTGGTAAGGAATTTTCGGCCTAATATAAGTGGGACACTATCATCATCATTCATGTCCAAGATGACAAAGTACACCGGGAAGATGAACTTGTCGACACGAACAAGCATGTTCTCGACCACCCCTCGGGGGTATTTCACAGAACGATCATTTTCCAATCTCAAATTATAGTAGTTTTAAAAACCAATCACAAATTTTTTCTATCATTTTCCATTATTTGCAAAAATATACAGTAAATATTTGGGACAATTTTTTTTATTATTATTTTACCATTATTATTTATTTATTTATTTTCCGGATTTTTTTAAGATAAAAACGTCAGTTTCCCATCCCCACACTTAAATGTCACATTGTCCTCAATGAGACAGGAAAAGGACAAAAATTAAATCGCATTCTAATATAAGTAAAGTGGAACAGACTCCCCTGGTAAATATGACGATATTGCCTTGCGAGTCGTGTCTAGTGCCCTTCAATTCGAACAAAAGCCTCACACTCCAATGCTCTCTACAAAGCTGTCACTTACGAACGAAAGCGGCAATCAATCAGCAAATAGCCTCCCCACACTTGAATCAAACCATGTATCATCAACCTTCCACAAGCAATCCTGGAGCAACCTGAAATAAAAACAGAAAACACGCGGCCAACAAATGAAAGCAAGAAACCCCAAAAATAAAAATAAAAAATAAAAGCAAAAACATACTACCGGGTTGCCTCCCGGAAAGCACTAAGTTTATAGAAGAGTCTTCAGCCAGACTCCCTCCTGAAATCTCAATCAGGATGCTTTTCTTTTATCCAACCCCGGTCTAACCTGTTTAGTTCCACCCTTCCAACATATTTAAACAAATAGCACATAGTGAAACAAAAAAAAGCATTTTAAAACATTCAAACGGGTCGGACCATCAATACTTAAACTTACCTGGACCAAACCTAATACGTGACATATAATGAGGAAAATGGTTATTCTTATATTTTAGTCTTGTCCTATAATTCTTAATGAACCATTTTTGAACCCTCAATACGTGTTGATCCAAGCATTTTTGCTTCCTTTTTTGTGGCTTTGTCGATTTCGGTGGCGATCCACTATATAGTTCTTCCACAGACCTACTAACATTCATATGATGTGGCGACTCAACTACCACCATATTCAAATCCTTCTCTGTTGCCACTCCCTCTTCTTTTTCTTCTTCTGGTGACGTTTTGATCTCCATTGTTGGCTTTCCTATGATTAGTGTCTCCAAGTAGATAAGATCGCCAGCAGGGTCAAATTCTTCATTAACTTCAAAAAGTGATAAACCCACCAACTCATCACCAAACTCATCTTCCCAAGATGGTGCATGCTCATCCTCTTCGCCATATTCCATTTGGTCAAGTGGCTCCACAACGACATCTTCACTCGCATTCGTGTAATCAGGTAGCTCCAACTCCATCTCTTCAATCACGCCCTCATCATCATCATTCCAGAAGTCGTCATCCATTTCATAGACGGCTTCCTGCTCCTTGTAAGAAAAACTCTCAATTTGATATTTAGCAATTATCTCGTCTAACCTAGCTTCGAGTTCCTCTATCTTACGGAGTTTTTCTAATTCGATCAACTTATCAAGCCTGGCTTCGAGTTCCTCTATTTTAGAGATTCTTTCTCTTTCGATCAACTTATCAAGCCTGGCTTCTATTTCCTTAATCTTTTGGAGTCTTTCACATTCCTCTTGTTCGGCTCTTTCCAACATCATCTCTTTCCAACATCTTCGATATAAAATACTCCTAAACTGACTCGATCTATTAAACATGTTAACTAGACTCGACAAAATAAAACAAAAACTAAATTATCCTAAAGACGACTACATGCCTTAATCTAAGACACAAACTCACAAGACACACCACAACTCAAGACACAAAAGACCAATTAATCAATTAAGTTCAATCAAAGCTAGTTTCGCTATCGCCTAAGTATCCCCGGCAACGGCGCCAAAAACTTGATGTGCAAAACGCGGTCTAATAAAACCTAACCTAATCTAGACACTCTAGTTTTAAATTTATAAATCTAGACCATCCTAATGCTAGACCACTAGACAGGCAAGTGTACCTATCGACTGTAGTAAAGCCTATTAAGTCTAGATATCGAACCCAAAGGACACTAGGGACACCTAAACTAGACTCTGACTAATAACTTAAATAAATGGATTTAATTGATTTTTGGGGTATTGGTTTTTAATACTTCCAACTTTCACTCATTGGATGATAACACTCCCAACTAACGATTTGTCTCCCACCACTCCCAACTTGTAACTTGTTTTCTTCTGTCACTCCCGAACTTAACGGCCCTAACCCCATTAGTTTTTTTTGCTGATGTGGTATGTTTTTATTGATGTGGCATGTTAGGTGGCATTTTATTTTAAAAAAATAAAAAAGTAATTTATATTTTAATACTTCAAAACCCAAATCCCCCAAACCTCATCAAACAAAATGGGGTTATCCTCATCAAATAGGTCACCGAAAATCTCCAATCCTCACCGGATTTCACCTCAGCGAGCACCATAGTCTACACCTAATCTTTCTCTTTAACCAAAAACCTTCAACGGCATCCATTACTACTAAATCGCTTCATCCTCCAACCAACTCAACCAAACCCTAGCGAATCTCCACCTCCCTTTAATCGTACCAGTCCGGCAGTGTACGACTCGGATTTAGGGTGGTAGTTACATGCCCTGATTTCATTTAAATGGCAACCCCACCACGAATTTCAACCAAGAAACCCACCAAAGTCGCCGAAAAACTGATTTGCCGTTTCAATCGACAATCAGTATCTCAGTATCTCTGAAATTCGTTGGCGTGTTCTTCCAATTTGGTTCTAGGGTTTTTCTTGTTTGTGAACAACTGCTTTTTTTAGGGGGTTGAGAACCGTGGTGGATTAGGGATGGAATAGTGGTGGCACTGGTGTTGTTTGGTGGTGGTGGCCGATTTAGGTGGTGGTGGTGGCCAGATTAGGTGGTGAGTGGATAATATATATACTATTTATATAATAAAATATATAATATTTATATTATTAATTAATATTCTCATGACATATGTGAATAATTTTCACGTATGAATGCCAAATCAGCAAAAAAACTAACGGGGTTAGTGTCCGTTAGATTCGGGAGTGACAGAATAAAACATGTTACAAGTTGTGAGTGGTGAGTGACAAATTGTTAGTTGGGAGTGTTATCTACCAATAAGTGAAAGCTAGAAGTATTAACAACCAATACCCCTTTTTTATTTATTAACTATAAACTAAATAATACTTAAACTAAAACTGACACGAAAACTAGACACAAACAGATCGGACTGGAACTCAAATAGGGTGAAACAACTACCTAGGCAAGGAATCCTACTAGTTAACTAGTAAACTCTCGGATTTGGATTTATGAATGGTACCGTATTCTAAAAATATGAAACTTAAGGAATAACTAAAGTATACCAGTTCACCTCCCGATCTCACTAACAATACCTAAGAACCCTAAATGTCATGTAAGCTCAACGGTTTAATGGTTCGGATCACCTCCCGGTCTCACCTTATCTAACTATGCTAAGGTACCCAACGACTAAATTACCTCCCGGTCTTTCTAATCACAAAACACTCTAAGGCGTAAAGGGGTATTCTTATTGAATTCGGTTATAATTCGGACCTGTAAGAATCTAAAAAAGTCTAGGGTAACTCACTCCCGTGCAATCGCTACCCAAACCCTAAAAAGACCAAAACTGATGACACTTAATTAGCTCCCGGTCTCTCACGTGACAGAATATAAGGTATCTCTAAACTCTCAATTACCGTTCCTATGGAATACGTTAACAATAAACCATAAACTAGTTGTAAACACATAGTAAGTAACCTAATATGAATCCTTACATGAAAGACGTTCACAAAGACGCATATGGAACAAAAATTGATCATAAATTAACACCAAATACACATAAGCATCATAACCAAATAAAATAAAAACTTTACCAAAACATCACCAATCAATAAGAAATCCAAAACCAAAAATAAAAAGAGTCTACAAAGTAATCATCCAAACCCAGTTTAGCCAATCATAATAATCGATGAAACAAAGATATAACAAATAATACGATTCATCGAAAAAGTGATGTGTGAAAAACGTATATAATATTAAATACCAAGTTTTACCGAATTCACCAAAAAAAAACTGTAACACCCCGTAACCGCAGCGGAAACGTAAACGGGATGCGACAGACACCTCTGATATCAACCACATTGTTTATAAAGAAAACTGAATGCATTAATATACTTCAAAATTACATTATCTCATCTTTCATTACCGTCTAGGTGATACACACATCATACAATACGATTCATAATTCTATCTGTTATAAGGTATCCTAACATCCCGCACACAAATCTTACACACATCAAGCACTTAGCACGTAAGCAATCACTTCATCTAAATTGTACCTGAAAAGCATGTGAGAAAACGGGTCAACTACGAATAGTTGGTGAGTTTCACAATTTTAGTAAACCATGATATATCATTATCCAAATATAATATTATCGATGTAATTATGCTGAGCCCACAAGTGAAACCTCTGTTAACCCAGAACACTTACAATAACCTCTGGGGACACTGTTAACCCAGAACACTTCCAATAACCTCTGGGGACACTGTTAACCCAGAACACTTCCAATGACATCTGGGGACACTGTTAACCCAGAACACTGTTGCGGGACCTTACAATATTAACAACTCAGACAATTACCATCTTAGTACATTTCCGTACGATTCCCGTACAATAAACAATATATATAAATCCACGCAAATCCATGCGTTCAGTAAAATCCACGCAAATCCATGCGTTCAGTAAAATCCACGCAAATCCATGCGTTCAGTATGTACTTAAACATTTTGATAGAAACATGCTTTCCGCCCCGGGAAAATATTTAAAACAGTTCAGTAAAAAGGGGCTCGTGAAACTCACCTTAGCACATGCAAGCAGGTAACAACAATCAATATCAGTTAACCCGTCCAATCTGTAATATGATCCCTACGATCATTACTATACACTCAATATTAATATAACTTTAATCGTATCAACCGGTACATCTAGGGACACTGTTAACCCAGCACTGTACCCGTTCTGGGGGCAAGGTTAACCCAGAAACACTTTTCCGGACTCAGATTGTGATGTCGTTTAGAGTTCACTGGTCAAAATTATTATTAGTCGTTTTTCCCGTTTTGCGTGCCTAGCACGGTTATCCGTTTTTACGTTCCAAAAATGAGTTTGGTCACACACGACCCGAAAATAGTGGTTGACTGATAATTTAATTAAAGATGTGAAATTATAGCTCGGTTTAGACGTCCCGTTTGGCCGCGGGACCCCGTTTCCGTCTTTGGCGTACCGGAAACTGTTAAAATAGGTTAAAATTACTCAAATCATCCGAATTATTTTCGGATGATTTATTTTTGCTTGTTTAACTCATTTATATGAAAATAGTTCATTTTTAGGGTTTTTATACACCAGTCAGCTCGCGTAAGCGAACTTCACCGGTTTACGCGTTTTAACTTTAAAAGTTTGATAATTAGCACGATTAATTATCCGTTTACTCTCGGATCTTGAAATTTTGCACAAATCACTTTTTAACAGTGGGGAATTTTATAAAAATATTTCCAGAATTAATTTCTATGTTTAAGATTTATTTATCTATTTTTAAACACCATTTAAACACTAAATATGTCGTAAATACCAAACGACCTTAGAAAAATCCCAAATTTTTCCTGGATGTCCCCTGCCATCCACATAGTCCCCTGTAATTTTTCCAGAACAAAAATCTTTTTTTACATGCCATTTTCACTAAAACCGAGCTAGAATCCCTAGAACTCGTTTAACCGAAAAGCCTACTTAGACTTCTCCAACTGACCTCAAATTTTGTGTGTGACTTATACATGATATAAAAAGCTTATCTGTAATTTTCCAGAATTTTTCATGATATTTAACTATTTTTCACCATTTTTGGCCAAAACCGAGCATTAAATTCACCAAATATTCATCCTTTATCCAAAAATTACCAAAAATTCACAGAACTCTTATTTTTCATGTGTAAAACATCCCTGTAAAATTTCATGACCTAACTCTAAACGACCAACAATCTGTCCAAAAACACATACACCGACATAAACCGAATATACCTTTCGTTTTCCGCCACTACAAGCTACAAACTCGTCTTTCCGCCTTATCTACCACTAAACACAGAGCCTACAAACAACATACCACAATACCAAGCAAGTTACACTCACGATCAAGCCATTTCTTTCATGGTTTCGGTTATGATCCCAAAAACAAGGATTTAACCGTAAAAATTCGTTTTTGATCCGTTTAACTCCTTTCTTGGACCAAGATCCCTTGTATAATCCGTATACATCACTTGATCATGCAAGAATCGGTTTTCATCTTTGAAACCTCATTTTCTTGCAAACAAACTCAAGAAACGAAGATGAACACGTGATTAACTCGATTCTTACCTCAGTTTCCTTGCTCAATTTCCGGATTTTTGGATGTTAAAGTGGAAAGGATTGAAGGATGTTGAGAGAATTGATGAGAAAAAAGAAAATAAGAATGGGAAGGTGGACATAGAGTCCGATCGGAACCCATAAAGGGTGGGGTGGGACCCACATATTCATTCTTGGCCACTCATTTGGATTTCCGTAATCTGGATAATGTTTTGGATAATCTGGTTCAGTTCGTTTTTCGGTTAAACGTTTAATTCGGCTAAAAACGAGGCTAAAACGGTCTTTTTCGTCTTAAAAATGAAATTTATATAAAACCGATTTAAAAACTTAAACCATGACATTTATTAACTTAAAACGTCATATTATTAGTTATTACGCATCTTTTTCGGCTTGATCGATCGTCTCTTGCTCGGTTTGGTATTAAAGGTTTCGTTTAACGTACCGACGTACTATTAAATCGAAATCTTTTTTCTGTGCTTTAATCCACTCATCCCGGAGCTTTAATGCTTCGTAACATCACTAGATATCATATATCTCGTCTATAATTGAACCCTCGATTCATTCGGGTTTCAATAACTATCGATCGTTTGATCGCATATTCAATACGGTGAATTATATATTCGGGTACAATCAATACAATGAACCATGTATTCTCGTATAATTACCATGGTAACTCATGTACCCGACATTACATATGACGTAACTAACGTCTACCGGTTAGGGTATACCTGGTTTCGTCGGAATCGTTACAAAAACACACAATCGGCAAGTGTACCGGTCGCAATGTAGTTAGCAAGTAAGAACGGATATCGAATCTAGGACACTATGGGTAAACTCTAATTATTAAACCTAAAAGATTACTAACCTAGACTTTCTTTTGATTTTTTAGAATTTTTTTTATATTAATTAAACTAATAAAACTTAACTAATTAAAATTTAAACTAAAAATAAAACTTTATAAAAATTGGGTTTTACTAATATGCGAGAAACGACTACCTGGGTAATGGAATCCTACTAGTTAAACTTAATAGCTAACGAACTTGACTTGGTTGAAAAACAATATCTTAAAAAAAATATGACACTAAAGTACGCTAGATCGCCTCACGGCCTCACCGACGACACCCTAGAACTCTAATGACATGTGAAGCTCAATTGTTAAATGTTTAGATTACCTCCCAGTCTCACCTTACCTAATAATACTATGGTACACCACTACCCAAATCACCTCTCAGTCTATTCGAATACAATATGTATTAATATAAAGAGGGTATTTTTAATTAACTTGAACACAACTTGTATCACAATAATCTAAGGGACCTAGGATAACTCACTCCCGTGCAATTAGTACCCAAACCCGCAAAAGACAAAGATGACACGACACTAAATCACCTCTCAGTCTCTCTAGTGAAAGAATAATAAAATCTAATAAACTTTTATAAATTACTCCTACGGATGTTTCGACCATAAACCGCAAACAAGTTGAAAACACAAAGTAGACAACCTAATCAAGCGTCTAACAATCACCAAAAGTTATTAAACACAGGTGGAATATATATTAAAATAAGAAACTATATTAAATTACTCAACAATATATGACCAAACCAATTAAAAACTTTTATCATAGCATCAAATCAACCAACGTCAAATAATAGTTCATCAAACCATCAATCTAAACTAGTAATCAACCAAAACCTAGGCAGTATAAAAGTTTAGTGACTCGTACTAATAAAACACATCACAAGACAAAAATAAAATATGTCTTTATGGTTCATAAAATAAGGTAAAAGAAATAATTGTCTTTTTGTTGTTGTGTATTGCTGTATGAAGTGCTCCTAAAAGGAGTAAAGTAACTCTTGACAACAAATCTAGCTCCGGAACTCTTGTCTGCTTCACGTTGATTTTTTACCACAACAAAATATACACCACAAAATTATGGTGTATTCTTTTCCTGGCTTCACGTAACCTCCAAACCAAACAAACCTCCCCAATATATTATTAACTCCTTTCTTGCAAAGTAGCAGCCAAAGAATAATATATTCTTCAACTTCCTCCACGCCGCCACTTCTGTCTATCTTCACAATATCTCCATTTGTCTCGGTTGTCTATTTATATTTATAATAATGTAGGGTTTTACTAATTCTCAATAATTAACAAAACTTGAGCTCCACTTCAAACTCCATCAACAAGTTTAATTTCATAGGCCCAATTCTCTTTCTCTTTTTGTTTACATGTGGGCCCACCAACCATCAGCCCATTTGACATATTTAAACGAGCTCTCCTGCACTTTGTAAAAAAAATAAAACTCATAAGTAACTGAAGCATGGTTAACGTCGAATTTTATATTTTAATAGGCATGTGAACATAAAACTCCACAAAATATGTGGTCATTTATTCCACCAATTATTATTTTGATGGCATTTAATTTAGCTCGTTTAAAAATTTAATCTTTAAAATCCAATTATGAGCCAAATAAAAATATATTCAATTAAAAAACTGGCTCAAAATACCTGAAACTGTAGGAAATATTTATATAATAACATGTATATTTTTAACCATATCAAAAAGAAATAAATATAATTGAACTACTAGTCTGTGAGCTTAAATTATTGAGCTGTGTGTCTGGTAGCTTAAATTAATTCACGTGTTAGCTTGCTTGCTTTTTAATTCCTGCCGTGAGACTTTGTTGACGAGCTTGGCAGCTTGCTTCCTTTTCTTTTGTTCAACCAGGAGCCTAAGCTTCTTGTTTTCTTTTTTTTTTCTTTGTTTCCAATTCCCCCTGCCTTTCTTCCGTCCCACTCCAACCTGCTGTCCAAAAGATGATATTTTGTTTATCTTCATAGGGTTTGTTGTTATATTACTTTGATTGGTTAATTAAACGTGGGCTAATTTGTTGATTAAAACTCGTGGGTCGGTCCACCAATCCCTTTTAATTCATTTATCTTGCTTTAAAAATATCTTTAAACAAAACGTAAATTTGGTGATACAAGACTTGAAAAATAGTTATATTAATAATTTACTTTGAGCTATACTCATATCACGTTAAAATGTATTTTCAGGTGAATCCAAGCCTCAAACGAAGAAATGAATGAAAAGCCAAAGAAGAATCAAAGAAAACCAAAGAAAACAGGAAAACACGCCCCCATGCTTTCCTATGCAAGAAAAAACAAAAATCTACAAGAGAAGACAAAATACTGGATACAGGGTCGTGCTTCAGAGAACATGGGGCTGTGGTTACCTTTCAGAAAAGATAAAAGAAAATATAACATACATCCAAAACACGAGGCCGTGCCTCATGAAGCGCGCCCCCGTGGTGAGTCAACATGTACGATCTGACATAGCATTAAATGCGAGTGGATAGCTGGACACGGGGGTGTGCCGCCTGAGGCACAGGGTCGTGCCTGATCTCCCAGACCGTCTATAAATAGTGGAGCATGTTGCATTCATCTGGTGTGCTTGAATAGAGTTCTATACGAGTTTCTCTTATAAAAACACCCACTTTACACTCATACTGAAGGTCTTGTGAAGAAGGAAGATTCATCCACATTTGGTTATACTGTTCTGGTTTAATCATGTGTTTGTTATCTTCATCTCTATTGATGTTAATAACCATGCTCATTATGAGCTAAACTCCTTTTATCATCTAATTTCTATAAAGAAGCTTTGTTTTACTTGATGATTATACTAAATATGTGATTTACTTTATTAAAGTACATGGTTATTTTGCAATTATCCTTTGATGAAAAATATTTTATCACTTAAACTCAACAAATCAAGGTTGATGATTAACAATCATTCATGATTCACTCATGTTTTTGGAGACTAGAAATGGTAAAATGAATACTTTGATAACTTATCCAAGATAAAACATGGATCCTTATGTTATACTTAGAAATGATGAGATATATGCTATAATCTATTTCTCTAGTATTAATAATTCTGAAATAACATTGTTAACACGATTGCTTAGGTTATCATGCTAGTTAAAGAAATCATATGTTAAAGGAATGTGTAAATATAACCTACTTAAATCAAACAAGGGGAGGTTGTGTGATGAACTATAACCACCCGATGTTGTTAGAATTTGTATTTGAGAAATCAAAGTCAATCCTAATCTTTTTACTTTACTAAACTACTTGCCTACTTTTGACATTCTCGTGGTAGACATGGAATTAAGCAAGGGTCGACTTGAAAATATGCATGATACTTTCTTTTATGTTATAGAATATGTTCACTTAAAAATGAGAGACTATTCTATCATACATAATTAAGACAAGTTTATCACATATTTGCGTTATAATCATCAAGGAAGAATGGAGTGGATTCTTGATCTTAGATGGTAACCTTTATATAATTGAATTATTCATTCAGAATTTCTCTTCCTGTTCACCTATATATTTTGTATATAAATTATTCTATTAAAGTTTAATAATCACCTCAAAATGACTAAACTATCCGATTGAATTAAAACGAAGATTTATTATTAGAAATATTTGTGTCAACGGATCGATACTTGGTTCTTACCAATATTATTTTATATATACGATAGGTACAGCTGCCTATTTTGTGTGTGTTTAGTCTTAGTAGAAATAACTTTTATAAATTTAAAACATGATCTTGTGTGAAAGCTAAATCTTCATACTATTTTATTTTTAAACCACTCACGCACACCCAACATCAAGCTCCAACGAAAACCAACTTTAAGTTGAAAATTCGTGGGAATCACTTTTAAACATTATTTTTTTAATAATTATTTATTCATCATTTTATATGTTATTAATCTTTACCCAAACCAAAAAAAATAAAAAACATATGTAGATTGAGAAAGTACATGTGTATCTTTCGAGCATACGAAGTAATATATTTATTTTCACGAATTACATAATTTTTTTCAATTTCTTTTTATAGTTAGTTAACATTAATAACATAAAAAACAATTAATAATTAAAAATTAAAAAATTAATGTTTAAAAGTGATTTTCATGATTTCTAAAAGATTTTAGTTGTTTTTATTTGAATCCTCCATAGGGGCGTAGCTTTATAGGGATGGGTGTGTTCCCGTTCATCGCCGTTTTTTCGCTTCGTAGGGTATAGTTTTGTGATTTCGCCCAAAAAATTTTATATGTATTGAGCTTGGTCACCTCTGAGGGACTTTGGTTACCCTTATGACCTAGCCCAAGCTTCGCTATTGTCCTCCCCTCATCATGTAACAACTAATATCGGCTTCACGTTTGGTTTTATCAGCACATATTGGAACATTTTTAAACAGCTTGTTTACAAGATGGTGACATTTTTTTGAGAAAGGCTTCATAAGTAGCGGGTGCAACTCCTCATTCCTTACACTCATTCCTAAAACAAAATATCCTCAACAGATTACTTATTTTAGGCCGATTTCGTTGATCGTTACGATTAAAAAAGTTATTGATAAACTCCTTGCTAAAAAGGGTGAAAGGGGTTATTTGGCCTCTAATTCCTCCTGTTCGATTCGCCTTTATTGTGTGTGGGTAGCATTATTTTAGATGGTCCATTAATAGGGAACGTGGTGTGTTTCTTTGGCCAAAAAGAAAATAAGTTTTCCGGAGATGGATTTTTTCTTGCTAAATTCGATTAAGGTTCAATCTTAATCAATGGTTCACCTATTAAAGAATTTTAACTCAAAGGGGTACTTTTCTGAAAAAATTTTGAGCCAAATTTGGCAACTTTAGAAGATGAAGGATCAACTAGTAAAAAGGCGCGCTTACCCTTTGGCAATTCTTCGAGTGTCCAAGTCCCGTTTTTTTCAAGAGCTTGGATTTCGGTCTTCATGGCTTCCACCCATTTTTGGTTATGAACTGTTTGAGCAAAACATTTTGGCTCACTATTTGAGGTAATGGCCGTTAAGGGTTTGATAAAGGAAGAGACAACAAAGTTTGTTGGCTAAGGAAGCCTTCATACAGCTTAAAACAAGCCTCTCAAAATTGCTATCAAAAGTTTACTTCAACTCTTTTGAAACTTAATTTTAAACAATAAAAGGTGGATCATTCCCAATGCACTTGTAAGGAAAGAAATTCTTTTGTAACCACCTTAATATAAGTTGATGATGTTATCATCGTTTGGTGACAACCAATCCAAATTTCATGCTACAAAGGGTTATCTCAACGATAAGTTAGGATTAAAGACCTAGGGAACTTAAAATATTTCCTATGGATTGAGGTTGCTCGAACAAACAAGTGTTTAGTTCTCAGCAACGAAAATACACTGTTGACATTCTAAAAGATTGTGGCATTCTAGGGTCTCGATCTAGTGCGTTTCCCATGGAACAAATTCTGAAATTGGGAAAAGACGACGAGGGAGCAATAGTGGATGCAAGTCAATACAGGCGTCTCTTAGGAAGGTTACTTTATCTACAAGCAACATGACCTAAGTGGGATTTAGGCCAATTAAACATGTCTCAAATGGTTTGGTGTTTTGTTCGTAAACAGGTTGAATCAAAAGACATTTAACCAAGAGCCGTTGACACAAAAAGTCAAATAGCTTATATATTCTTCACCAAGGTTTTGGGTTCACAACACTTGCAATGCCTCCTTGCCAAGTTGGGCGTTCGTGACTTACACACCCCAGCTTAAAAAAGAGTTTAAAGTGGATTCAGAAGATAACATGATGATCATGGGCATTATATGACCTTCTAAATTGGAGATTGCTCATGATGATCATGGGCATTATAAGTATTTCGGAAAGTGATTTTTTATTGCCTAAGTTCGGTTAGGGTTCAATCTTAATCAATGGTTCACCTATTAAAGAATTTTTAACTCAAAGGGGTACCTTCCTGAAAATTTTGAGCCAAATTAGGCAACTTTAGAAGATGAAGGATCAACTAGTAAAAATGTCAAAGTTATAGTTTAAGGTTTAAAGCGTAAAAAAGCAAATCTCGGGTTAGACGGACCGTCTAATCTTTAACGGTCCATCTAATGCATCACTCAACAATAAGATTGACACCTAGGCTAGAACGTGGTAAACATGTATTAAAGCCTTTCCAAACGACTTGAGCTATAAATAGGAGTTACAAGCGCGTCCATAAACATTCAAATCATCCCCAAACACTCAGATATCAACCCCAAACCATTTGAAGTCAACATAGTTGTTCTCGCTTTCTTAGCCTACTTCACCACAAGCAAGGAAGTTCCAAGCCACATTACTGTACATATTTTACAACTTTGGGTTCACTCCAAACCACTTGAGATATATTATATTTTACAACTTTATGTTCACTCTCTTATTTACTATACATTGATATTGTGCTTCATTTTGTTGTACATATGGCTTGTTTGCTGTACAATATTCATTACATTGGTTGTGGCACCCGTGCTAAGGTGTATTACACGTGTTTTCTCCTTACTTTCTTCTCTCTGCTTTTTATCAAGCATGCGTCCATTTCAGATTTCATTACATTAATTACCCTTCTCAATATTAATCATCCGTCTCTTCCGCTTAAAGAGATCACCTCACTTGAGAGATTTGATGGCCTGTGGTTGTATGTGGCAGCGATGGAACTATGACAGTTACGTTTTGTACGTATGTCAAACTTTGTAATGATTTGTTTAGTTGCATTATGTAGAGAAATGGTGTTTCTGTGTATTTATATATATATATATATATATTAATTTTGAACTTATTCGTGCTTTAATGGCTGTACTTTCTGCTCTATTGATTGTACATAAGCTTTAGTATATTGTACTGTTTGATGCGTGAATTGTATCTTTTGCTTGCTGTATATCTACACCACGTTACGTGTCTTTTGGTTAAAGAATGAAAGAAACGTGTACTTCTACTATGGCCTTTGCACTCTCCCTCTCTCTGTGGTCTGTATATCAATGTTTCACGATGGTTGGCGATTGTGTTGTTGCCGGGTTCATTTAGAAACCCTAGGCGACGACGATTGTGATTGTTTATGGCGTTGGCGGATTTGTGTGTTGCTGCTGTCGGGGGTTCTATTTTAGAACCCAGGTGACGGCGCAACACGGTGATTAATATATGACGATGGTAGATTTCTGATTGTTAGTTGTTGGCCTTGCATGTTTGGTTTCTCTTTCTATATGTTGTTGCCGGCTGTCTTCCGGCCGTTCATGGCGACGGTGGACGTCTTTGAGTTGGTGGTTTGTATGGATTGGTTAACCCCCCATATATATATATATATATATATATATATATGTATATTTTTTTTCAGATGCCTTTTTGGCTAACTTATTTGGTTTTGCCATCACGTGTTGTAGAGAAGAAAGAAAGAGAGAACACCGGTGTTGTCGTGGCTTTCCGGTTGTCTTTGGCAGCGGCGGAGACGGTGATCACAAACCTATAATTTTCTCACTCAATGATTGTTGATGAGATTATTCTCATTTGAGAATTGGAGGGTGAGATATCTGTTATATTTTCAATGTTTATGTAAACTCTTATTATTTTTTTTTGGATAATAAGGCTATGATGATGAAGTTGGATCTGAGGTTATTTGTGATTTTACCTCTGGACAAATAATTATTTGATAGTTTGGTGGTGGTGGTGCCATAGTTAGTGGCGAAGCTTGGGCGAGTTCGTTTGTTGGGGGGGTTCAAAATGTACTAAAACGTTCATAAACGAGGGGCTGGTCTCAAATATTCGATTGAAAACGGGTAAATTTGTCATACGTATACAAATTTTCAGACAAAAAAAAACAGATAAATTTACACTATTGCAAAAAAAACAGGGGTCGGGCCCTCACTAAGCTTCGCCAATGGCCAAAGTAGTTTTGTGGTGGTGACTATAGTGGCGGAAGACAAACATCACTTTTCATTAGCAAAATATTAAAGTGAATCATTTACTTGGCACGTAATCAAATGACTCTTAAAAGTATATTTTTGATACATTAATAGTTTTTCTTTTCATTGTCTTTCATAGTTTCATTGGGATTTTTCTGCTGTATTAAATTCTTTTGTGTAAAGAAGTTTTATTAACCACTTGAAATATCATAGTGCACTTGATATGCTCATTAAGTTTGATGACATAGTCAGCTAATGAAATTCATTGACTTCATATGGGTCCATTAATAGGTTTTCGTTCTCTTGGTTTTCAAGGTCTGATTGGAATTTTGCTGTTTTAGTAGATGCTTGCTTGATTAGAAGATGCTTTTCAAGTAGAATTGCGAATCCATTCGATTCAGATAAGATACATGAATACATCTTCAAATTGTGACAGGTAATGAATTTCTGGAACACGATAGCTTGGGTTACATGATGTTAATTTCAGGTTGAAAATGATTGTTACACTAATGATAGATTGATAGGTTCTCGCTGCTGTGCAAATTTGCTTTAGTTCAATTCTTGATCACTAAAGTGTTGTGTTTTATTTTAGAACTTTAACAATATGTATAACCTTTTAAAAGTAATAAAATAGTGATTACTTAGAGATAACAGTGGCTTTGTAATTCAGCTGAAATTGCAACTGATTCATGGAGTTTTGTCTATTTTTTTGTTTATATGTGAAAAGATGTTTTTAGTTGGGCTTATGATTAATTTGTTTTAATTCTTTGATAGGTACTCCTGTCTCTCTATGAGACGATAGTATCTGTTTCACTGCAGGTCATTCAAACTTACTGGTACACTTTTATGTTAGCAATTGTTGTATTAGTTCTAATTGCTTAGTGGCTCACTTTTATCGACTAATCTACTGTATTCATAGATATAAGTTGCAGCAATTGCTCAATCAGTTCTGGAGTTACACGGATTGCTGACTTATTAATGCAGGATAAGAAGCATTAAAATTGGTCGCTTTTGCATCAGTGTCTAGCTCAAGTGGCTTTTGATTTCATGCAATAAAATGTTATAAACAACTTAGATCAATTTTAAATTAGTTCTTATGTGATTGCTTTTGTAAGAAACCTTGATATATGTTTCCTTTCATCTTTTGATCATTTTGTCGAACATGTGCCTACTGCAACATGCGTGTACGTTCACGGTTTAGGTTGATTTTTAATGATTTATCTATACATAAACCCGCGCAACGCGCGGGTTATAAAACCTAGTTTTTAATGTTGCGCGGGTTATAAAACCTAGTTTTTATTATATTAAAGTAGATAGAATATGTTTTGTTTGAAGTTTGTTTACACATAGTAATCTTTGATAACACTTCACATCTAAGCTTTGAATTCAAACAATACATGTTTTTTGTTTCTTAATAAGTTCTTGATAATGTTTAAAATAAATATATAAACTTTGAAGATCAAATCTACTTTTGTCTTTTATGAATATGGGTCGTGTTATATTTTGAAACTAAAATGAGATGTTATAATAAGAAAACTATAATAAATTAAAACATCATGTAGAAGCGTCTATGGCTAGGGCTGTTCACGAGCCGAACTGAACGCGAACATGCTCATACTTGGTTTGGTTTGAAAGCGAGCCGAACCGAGCGGATTGAATTTAAAGAAACGAGCGATATCTTTATGCTTGAACTTGGTTTGATTCGAAACCGAGCGGCTTGGTTCGGCTTGGTTTTTGCTTGATTTCGTACAAAGTTTCCAATGTTAAATTTCTAAAACTTCAAAATATCATTAATTCAAGACTTTCAACTCTAAATTGTCTAAATTCCCACCTTTAAAATGTATAAAACTCAATGTTAACAACAAAAACATATATAAAACGAGCGGTTATGGTCTAAACTTGAACTTAGAATTCAACACAAAAGAGAGAAATTTTAAAAACTTTAAAAAATAGTATACTTTTATGTATATACATAAAGTCTATATATAAAACTAATAATTAAAAAATAATTCGAGCAAAACGAACCGAACCAAACCGAGCGAGGCTTTGCTCGTACTTGGATTGTTTTTAAACCGAACCGAGCCGAACGACTCACTTCCAAACCGAGCTGAAATCGAACGAGCATTTTTCGAGCAATTTTTGAGCGAACAACGAACGAGCGGCGAGCAGTTTGGGCAGCCCTATCTATGGCTACCACGTGTGCGTCCGTTACTACGCGTATGGTAAAAAACTCGATGTATAACGTTCTTGCTCTTGTTCTTCTTACGGTTTAACGATATCGATCCAGCTGCCGACGTGAGGGAGGGTCTTTTCTTATACCTTATCATCCGCACTTGAACTTGCTATCTTTTTGTCACGCAACAAATTATCTTGCAATGCATGTCAATGCGCGGGCGGGTTAAAAAACTAGTTCTAGTCGAAAGAGGTCTTCGGCAAACGTTTTTAGAAGTGCTAGAAGCTGTTCAACCATGCCTGAGCTCAGTTCAAGATCGTAATCTGTGTCGTGAAAAAGAGTGATTACTAAGAAAGATATGTTCAATCTTTTTAGCAAATACGCTTAACCTTTTACTCCTTTAAAGCTTAAGGATTGAGATATTAGATCCTTAAAACATTTTGATACAAAAATACTTGTGGCAAACATAAATTGCAGTAGGCATACTTCAAACCAAATATGTACATGTGTGTCTGTTGTTAGTACAAAATAGGGTCAACGAAGTCCTAACAAATTGTTGAAAAAATATGTGCAATTATGTCTCTTAACTTCAACTTTTATGCCAATCCGCTTTAAATTAACATGAATTACCAACGATGTACTAATGTATTTTAATCTAAGCTAGTATGAGTACCGCAGGAATAAGTGTCCGCAGAAGATGGAAAAACTAAAAAAGCTTAGATGAATTAAGATACCTTGAAATACTTTTTTGGAAAGAAATATTTTGTAACCAGACAATGCGTGATTTAAAGTAATTGTATAAATTAGTGTTGCTTTATTCTGTATACTCAAATGAAATGTAAACAAATTTGTTTTAGTTTTAGGTGATAAATAAAGAAAATACCAATTTCTTTTGTCAATCTAGTGGGAAACTTAACATTTGGGTTAACAAGTAAATCTCAAAACACTGCATTTTATTTTATTAACTTGGTAACAAAACAAACGATATATAATCTAAAGATTAACTAACCAACTTATAAAACACATCAGAAATACAGCAACAAATCAAATGCATTTCAAATCAGTCAATATCTCAACATTGGCAGAAACCAATCCAAACCGCATTTTATTTACTTGGTAACGAAACAAAAGATATATAATCACAAGACTGATTAACAAACTTATGAAACACATCAGAAATACAGCAACAAATCAAATGCATTTCAAATCAATCAATATTTCAACATTGGCAGAAACCAATCTAAACCGTCAATATCGCCTCTCAAAACAAAGTCATTCACTAAGTATATTTTCTAATCATGTAAAAACAATGACTACAATCCCAAAAATAAACCTGCAATCCTGCATCGACAACTCTATATAACATATACACGCTGAACGGGGACGGAATTACCTGTTAACAGACGACCGAGCCTTTCAACCAACTTGAACCTCTTTAGATATGAAGAGCAGCTACTGTTATTCCCAAATAACCACAAATAACACTTCAATATCAACCACACACAACAAAGACAAGCTAAAACAACAACCACATCTAAAGCAGCAGATGTAAATTGTGGAAAAGTATCTCCAAAATATGCAGCAAACAAAACTAAAAATATAGAACCTCGAGAAAGATTTAACATCTAGATGGTTGGCCTAAATGTTGTTTGACGCAGAACTACATATGTGAAGAAACATGAAATGGATCCGGTAGGTGTAGGGTACGTCAAACCCGGTACGATCCTTTATTTTTTACATTATGTATTATGTTTATTGCATTATTATTATTGTCTACTAATTAGGCCCATTGGGCTGGGGGTTTGTGGAGGTAACCCCTAACCAGGCCTGGCCCAATAAAGATTAGGGTTCATGATGGTAGCCATGGAGTCCCTATATAAGGAGCCTTCATCATTATTGAAAGGACCTTCTCTGGGACCCTTGGCTCCCACATATTTTTGTGTCTGTAAACAAGAGTTCATTCTCTTAGCAGTCACCTCCACTCCCCCACTTTTCTATGGCAGATCTGAGCAACCGGAGAAGAAGACGAAGTCGTTGGTTCGTTCATATCGAAGACCGGGGAACTTGAACATGGATCCGACCCGGATCCATTTCATGTTTCTTCATTCCCAATTTTTGTTTTGGGGAAAAGGACAAAAGGTTCCTTCAACAATGAATGCAAATCATAACCCATTATTGCAGATCTGAAGGATACGCTTAAGGAGATAATAGCTGGTAACCACATATCTGGAATGATTTTTTCCCGAAACCGTATACGGTTCAGGCATTTCATCAAACACCTTGTGTGCATAATCCACTTTCCCAAAACTCAAATACGTATATCAAAAACTGCCACTCATAGAAACAAATCCGACCATAATCAAACTCAGATCTGAATAAATCAGAACCAGATCTCGCATATGTCACTCCGAAAAAACACAGATCTAGGGGTTTCCCCTAAAGTTTGGTAGTATTTCTTCTTGTATACTTCCAGATCTGGAAGTATTTTTCAGATCTATGGATTTTTGGACTTCCATAGAACAGATTTGCAAGAAGAAATCGTAGATCTAGAGTATTTGATGAACAGATCGGAGGACCGAGATGAAAAACAAAGAGTGATTCGTTGTCGTTGTCGGATCCGACCCGGATCCATGGATGGCGCCAATGAAGAAACACGGAATGGATCCGGGTCGGATCCATGTTCAAGTTCCCCGGTCTTCGATATGAACGAACCAACGACTTCGTCTTCTTCTCCGGTTGCTCAGATCTGCCATAGAAAAGTGGGGGAGTGGAGGTGACTGCTAAGAGAATGAACTCTTGTTTACAGACACAAAAATATGTGGGAGCCAAGGGTCCAAGAGAAGGTCCTTTCAATAATGATGAAGGCTCCTTATATAGGGACTCCATGGCTACCATCATGAACCCTAACCTTTATTGGGCCAGGCCTGGTTAGGGGTTACCTACACAAACCCCCAGCCCAATGGGCCTAATTAGTAGATAATAAATATGATGTAATAAACATAATATATTTATGTAATAAATAAAAGGTCGTACCGGGTTTGACGTACCCTACACCTACAATATGCAACTAATGCATATGTAGTTATAGAAGTAACAACAATCTTCACTTTGGCTCCTCCAATAACCGCAAAGTAGCAAACACCAATGATGTGGTCTAAATTATACATTAATTATATAAATATTTACTACACTTTTAAGTACTTTGAGCTAGGGTTTTATTAAAATGTTACTTCTAATTGGCTCATACTTAAATTTAATAGTTTCATGATTAAACGAGCTAAAACGAGTAATTCAAATCAACATAAATAGTGTTTATCAATTTATTTTGTTTACTCATTTTTTTATCGGTACATTATAATGAAAGTTTAACTTATATTCTAATCACATGATATATACTAGTATGGATTTTAAATAAATTAAATATAATGTGTTAATGTATTACGTACACTTAAATAAATTGTATTAAAAGGATTAATTCATTTATGATGTTATCTTTCAAATGGTCATCAACAGGTGTGTACGTGGTTGGAGTAAAGTAATTTTATTGTGCTGGACTTCAAAAAGAAATTAAAAGAAATCAGATGGGCTTAGACCCGTCATGTCATAACTTAGGGCTGACATATCGTGTATATCCGTACAAGATAAGACACGAACACGAAAAGACACGAACACGGAAAATGTATACATGTACACGTCACGAAAACTTATCGTGTACCTGTATCCCAAACACGAACACGAACACGAACCTGTTACTACCTGGTATACACGATAAAACAAGATAACACATTATAAGAGCTATTTAAAAACACATATTTGACAACCTGTTTAGTGAAACAAAAGCCGGAGAGGGAATGTTCGTGAGTGGTGACGGTTGCGAAACAGAGAGTGTGAATGTTTTAGGAATTAAGGGTTTAGAATAACCTATAACTATATATATTTAATTATAAAAATCTAACCATGTACTTAACAAGTTAATATGTATTTTGCGTGTTTAGACACGAAAATTAATAGGTAAATTTCGTGTCTACCTATTTAGTACACGAAACCTAAACCTGTTAAGGCCTTACCTGTTACATGTTAAAATCTTGTAGGTACGTATCGTGTATTCGTGTCTCGTGTATAAATTGTCAGCGCTATCATAACTCATGGATAAAACAAGGTGGAGGCCCACTAAATCAAATATGGAACTATGACGGTGGAAAAAGAAAGAAACCTGTAACTTTATGTTATAAAAGGGGTTGGATCGGACAGAGAGGGGGGAGGGAGTTGAACAAAAAAGAGACAGCCCTACACAAGAAAAGAAAATAAGAGAAAGAAAGACGTTGGTTCGAGCCGAGATCGTTTGGGTTTAACACCTACTCCTCCAAGCATTATTATAATTCGGTTTGAATTTATTATTTTAATCATGAGGGTTGTTGAACTTAATTATTTTTGTTTCTTTGATTTTAAGATTCTAGGATAAACTTTATAGACTACCTAGGCTTATGATGAACCACCGTTGATGTTTTGAATTAGTTGGATTGTTTCTTTTCGTTATGGTTTTATGATTCAATATATTATTTGATTTTACTTGATTGATGCGTATGTGTGTTTGGTTTTGATTGATGAGTATTATTATTCCACATTATCCTTGATGGTTGTTTGTCATATAATAGGATTTTGTTAGGTTATTTACTGTGTGTTCTTGACTAGTTTGTGGTTGATTTACAATAAAACCATAGGGAAAATATTATTAGTCAAACGAATAAAAGTGTGCTGCTAACATAGAAAGCTGTAAGGTTATTGTTAGATCTTTGTTGATTATGATTGCTAGATTTAGTTCTTCGTAAGGAGTCCGTCTAGATTTGATTAATTAACCTTGTCTAGCGAGTCAATTGAGTTTATTAAATTACCTTTGATTTCCGCGCTGTAAGGTAGGATTTCACTATAAAGGTACTCTTTCATAAATTAATTAGATAACCGTAAGGAAGTTTAATACATATAAATGGCGTGTCTTAAAACTTGTTAGAAAATCATAGGTGTCTTCTTGAATGGTCAGGGGTCCTGTTCGGGTTTTCTTTTAAGTGTCTATTTTACGATCCCAGTTCCATAACTATTATTTTTCAACTATTTGATCACTGAAACTTTGGGGATTCTAGCATAGGTGGTTTTTAATCATCATCTGAATCAGTCAAACTTGTTTGTCTTGTGTTTCATCACTTGTTTTTTCTTAATTAGTTTAATTTAGTTTTTAAGTAAACCCCCCCCCCCCCTAATAATAATAAATAAATATCCGTGTCAGTTAGTCGAGTCTAATTAATTAGTTAATATACGTAATTTAAAGAGTCTCGTGGGTTCGATATCCGGACTTACTTAGCTATACTAGAGTCGATCGGTTCACTTTCCGGTCAGCAGTTTAGTCGAGTTTAAAGAGTCTAGAGTATTACTTAGTGTCTAGATTAACGTAATTTAGTTAATAATTATTTGACTACTTTTAGCACATCAACCAAGAAGCCTCCACAACAACTTCAAACCATCTTCAAATTCTTAATTTGTAGCCTTCTTCTAAAACAAACCTCCATCTATATAAACCTTCACAAACAGGCACATTGGAAATATCGCCGCACCAAACACAATCCGCACTAAACAACATTTGATATTGAAATTGTGGGACAAGGTGGTTATCAACACCAGCACACTCATAAAGTAGAATCCAAGACCGACAAAAAATGTGTTCAATAATGGCCCAAACAGATATTTTGACGTGAAAAACATTAGAAACCCTAATAATGTCATCACCGGCATGAACTCACACTGTTTTGTTATAAATGAGTTGATAATTTGTTCCAGCAAGGGCAGCAATAGAGGCTGCCAAAAAGGTAATACCAAACTCAACAATTTTGTTTAACCATATATTATCAGCCTGAAATAAAGATTTTAAAAACAATGATCAGATTACCAATTACATTGCTTAAGAAACAAGCATACATTAAACAAAAAACATTGTAAATAGACTTCACTCAAAACATCAATATGCTAAGTTATAGACAAAACATCAATAACTCTTAACCTAAAACAATCAATACCTAAGATTAACTAACAATCAATAAGTTAAATTATATACAAAACTTCAGTAATTATCAACCTATAACAATCAATACCTAAGAGATTAACTAACAATCAATAAGTTAAAACTATATACAAAACACCAATAATTCTCAACCTAAAACAATCAATACCTAATAGATTAACTAAAAAATCAATAAGTTAAAGTATATACAAAACATCAATAACTCTCAACCTTAAAAAATCAACATCTAATAGATTAACTATAAATTAATAAGTTAACCTAAAATCAGTAAGTTAAAGTATATACAAAACATCAATAACTCTTAACCTAAAACAACCAATACCTAAGATATTAACTAACAATCAATAAGTTAAACTATATACAAAACTTCAGTAAATCCTAACCTATAACAATCAATACCTAATAGATTAACTAAAATCAATAAGTTAAAGTATATACAAAACATCAATAACTCTCAGCCTAAAACAATCAATACCTAATAGATTAACTAAAATCAATAAATTAAAGTATATACAAAACATCAATAACTCTTAACCTAAAACAATCAGCATCTAATAGATTAACTATAAATCAATAAGTTAAACTAAATCTAAGACATCAATAATTCTCAACATAGCACAGTCAATACCTAAGAGATTAGCTAAATATCAATAAGTTAATTAGTTAAAAATCAATAAGTTAACCAACAGACAAAACATCAATAATTCTCAACATAAAACAATAAAACCTAAGAGATTAACTAAAAAAATCAATGAGTTGATTTCAAATCGTTTAATCAAATCGCAAAGAGAGTAAAGTGAAGAAGCTTACTTGAGTATCAACTGGATTCAAGTTGATTTCAGAACGATCTTCATTGATTGATAATTGCTCAAAACTATTCTCAGGCTAAAACATTGAAAACCTAAGTGATTAACTAAAAAATCAAATCGTATAATCAAATCGCAAATCGCAAAGAGAGTAGAATGAAGAAGCTTACTCGAGTATCAACTGGAATCAAGTTGATTTCAGATTGATCTTCATTGATTGGCATATGTTCAAAATTCATATCAATTTGAGAGTACTCGTACGGATTCATCATGTTGGTTTTCTTTCCCTCATTTTTTTCAATTTAGCCAATTTATAAGTCAGCGAGTCATCTCATTTAGACACATGCAGAAATACAAATATATTTAACGTATAAACACATTTTAATAGCGAAAATATAAGTGATTAACAAATGAGGGAAATAGATTAACTAAACCGCCCAAACCGATCACAGGTCTGGTTTTACGGTTGGTTTGAAAATTTTTAAACGGCGCCGAACAGAGGTTTACCGTTTGTACCAAAAACCAACTGTATAAAACCCAAGCCAACCGCATGTTTAAATTAAATTGAATTTTTAAATATTATATGTTATATATATATATTGTATTCAAATTTATTACTATGCATGTTTAAATAAAAACTATTAGTTCTTATATATATTACTATATAGTATATACTCACTATAAATAAAAAATGGGCTCAGCCCAAATTCAAAATACTCAAATATTTAATTAGCATGTCCGACTTTTTAAATTGTAACCTAAAGTTGGAGATTAAGTTTGTAAAAATCAGTTAGTTAATGAGAGTATTACTATGATATATCAAACATTATTTGAACATTTTGTATAAAATTCGACAGCATGTTCAAACCGTGAAACCAAACCCTTACTAACGGTTTGGTTTAAGAATTCAATGGTTTGGTTTCAGTTTACGAAAATACATTTGGTTTGCGGTTTGCCCTAAAAACAAGAAGTGAAAGAAATAACATCGGAGATCCTTTTTCTTTTCCTCATTTGTAGAAAGAAATAGAAAGAAAACAAAAAGGGTTTGAGAAGAAAACGGCGGATGGATGAATGTTATTTATAGCCACATTGCAAAACCCTAGTTTATTATCTAAATTACCATAATACCCTTGGGCCTTTTAGGGTGTGTTTGGTTGGGTCTGATGGATGAATGTTATTTATAGCCACATTGCAAAACCCTAGTTTATTATCTAAATTATCATAATACCCTTGGCCCTTTTAGGGTGTGTTTGGTTGGGTCTGAATGAAGCCATTCAGAGGATAAAGTCTGAATTGCTCAGATATGGATGTGTTTGGTTGCTTAAAATTAAACATCTTAATGGTTCGACCAATCTATGAATCATTCAGCTTTCACAAGTCGCTGAACCATTCAGCAGACCGATATGCCCTTCACCTCCACACCATCTCCCCTCCCATTCTTCACCACTGATCTTCGTCACCAATCTTCACCTCTGCATCATCGACCACCCACTACCATCGGAACCCGCCTCTCGCCGCCAGACCTCGAACAAGACATTTTTTCTGCTCCATTGATTCCATTCGTTTCTAACCAGGTCCAATTTCTATTTCTGATTCAATCGATTTCTATTCCATCCTCAATCGATTCAATAATCGATTCAGATTTAATCAATTTCTTATTTCTATTTAATCCACTTTTTTATTGTTTTAATTCAACTGATTCGGTTTAATCGATTTTGATTCCATGTGGTTGGGTTTAGTATTTTGTTTAATCATATGGGGTTGTTTCAATTTTGAAGAAATTGATTAAAGATTGGTTTTTTATAAATGTTATTCTTGATAAAGTTAGATTTTTATGTGAATTTATGAGGTTTGGATGACGGGTTTGATTTTCTTGTTTTATCGTCTGGGCTTGCAATTTGTTTAGTTTGTACGAGTGTGTATAAATATTTACCAAAAGGATAGATTCATGGTAATTTTTGTCAATTTTTTTGCAAATTGATGGATGTTTTTTTATCAATTTGTTTGTATAATGGATCTTTAACAATCGATATTTAATAATTTATTGGTGCTGTAATAAGTTGTAAAAATGGTGTTGTAATTGCTAAAAGATAGTGTTGTTAAGTGCTGTAAATAGTGCTATGATATGCTGTTAATTGGTGCTGTAGTAAGCTGTGAAAATGGTGTTGTTAAGTGTTGTAAATAGTTTTGTGATATGTTGTTAATTAGTGTCGAATTGCTGAAATATGGTGTTGTGAATAGTACTATTATATGTTGTTAATTAGTGCTGAAATTGCTGTAATTTGGTGACGTAAATTGCTGTAAAATGGTGCTGTATATTTTGTGAAACTATGATGAAAGTTTTAGTAAAAACAATGCTTAAATATGTTGTAAGTGTTTCTTTAACAAATTGCAAATGGGTCAAAAGTGGTTGTGTATGAAATTAGTATATGGTAAACTTATATGGTTTGGTGACATAGGTGGACAACAAGAACCCATGTAAGTGTTTCCATACAAACTTATTATAAAATGGCATTTACTAGATCGTTCAAGTTTGTAAGGTTTTATGAACGAGGTAATTAGAACATGTATGGGAATACCGAAACGAATGTTTTGTACGAACTTACAGAATGACATCTGATAAGGTTTATTAAGGATATACGAATAGACGATTTTGGGATTATAAATAAATGATGTTCTATGAGTTGAACTAATGAAGTCGAAAATTTACAGATACATCTTTTTTTAACCTTTGATTAAATTTTTATGGTGTACACTTGTACATGATTATAGAAACACTTATACGATATAATTATATATGTAGACAAGGCTTCGTCATATTGCAGCTCGGGTATGAAATCTCGGATTAGATCAAGAAGAATATTTTGCGTACGTTAATGGGAACAAAATCTTGTTTTTGTATTTATTAATGTTTTTGCTGCACTTAAATATAGTACACAATTATGTGTTGGAGGTTTCTGAGATAATTAACATATGAGTTTGTATTATCTAATTAACATTGGTTAATTATAATGAAAGTTTGTTTAAAGATGTATTTTGGTTGGTTATAATGAATGTTTTTATCATTCAGTACAATTATTAGGAGTTATGACTAAGGGTATGTTTGGCAAAACTATCTAGTAGCTGTTAGCTGAAAGCTGGAAGCTTGGCCTGAAGCTGGTAGCTGTAGCTTTTTAAATATTTTTAAGTGTTTGGAAGAGTAGCAGAAGCTTTTAATAAAACTAGTTGGTTGCCCGCGTGGTGCTACGGAATGGGCGCACAACCTAACATTAACCACATAATCAGTGTCGGTACATGATTCACCTGATGACAGTGCATACATAATCCGAATGTAGACGTGTAATTCATGGAAAGGCCGTAAGCGTGTAACTGATGTCGAAAATCAAGAAACAAAGCTGAAATATATAATAATTTCAAATAGATAATTTTTTAAACCAACCTATTTTGATGATCTGAATCCTTTTCTAAACAGACATTGTTCTAATATGAAACATGTTATGTTCTGACCTGACCCCTTTCGACTCAAAAGTGTACCGACATGAACCGAACTAATTTCACCCTTTTTGTATCGACTCATTCTAACCCTAATTTGGTCTTTCACATGACTTGAGCTCACATGACTCGACTTGTTACCGATCGTAACCGATAATCACGTAGTATGTTAATTTTTTAAAGTTAAAAAAATATAAGAATATCATACTCAAATTAAAGAGAATAAAATGCTCGTTTTTATGATGTATTTTTTTTAAACAAATTATTAACGTGTGAAAAAGTTACGGCCCCTAAAAAAGTTATGGGGGTGGTTAGTTTTGAATAAGGGTTAAATGTGTAACTATTATATAAATTAACAAAAGTTGATAGAAGTTCAAGTACCGAACTTGTAAAGTTAAATGTAAAAGCTTGTAGCTAGCTTTTTCTCAAACGCTAGTAATAGTGGCGTTCATATATGGAGCTTTTTCTACCAACCTAAAAGATTGAAGCTACCTTAACCAAACAAAACTTTTTATTGAATAGCTAGAAGCTCTTAAAAGCTCATTGCCAAGCATACCCTAAATAGATATATTTTATTAACCACGAAATAGTTTAAAGGCGTAAAATAGTCATTCTGCACAATCATTCTGAGGTCCAAACAAACAACACTTTACTGGTTCAGCACTTACTGATTCAGATTCTCTTAATCATTCAGACCTCTTATTGATTCAGCACTTGCCAAACAACCCCTTAGTTTTCTTCTACAACGATTGTATCACTTTTGTCCCTTAAAATACATACACACATGTGTCTCCATGTGTATGTGTGTGTCATACTACCTTACATACGTACATGTATGTGATATTACTATGATAATTATTAACAATAATATAATATAATAATAATAGTAGTAAATAACAAAAAATAACCTAATTTTTTATAATTCCGGACATGGTCTAACCAGCAACCTTAACCATAGAGTTAGTAATACTGGTACGCTGACAATGTAAAATACTAAAAATAATTACCAAGTCTTGTATAAAAAAAATGCATGTACCGGTATAGATAATGATGTCTTGTATATTATGCTGACAGGTCCGGGTACGTTTTTTATGAGGAACCTAAACCTGGAACGGGCCCGTGGGTCGGGTAGGACCAGGTCTGGTTCCGAGTCAGGTCCAAAACCGGGTTTTTTCACCCGATGACACTCCCTACATGTATGAACCACTCAAGGACAAATATCTTTTCACATTTAGCAGCCAATACTACCATATAACAACGTAACGAAATCACTAATAATTTTAAATATTTAGAACCAGGCGCATAGTAAATCCCCATAATAGTAGTGATACTCGTATAACTTGTGTTAGAGAAAAAACAATATGTTTAAAACAACATTGATCGGTCGATAAAACATAGGCGTTCGTAAAAACGGGGTGTTGCGACGGTGAATCGAAACAAATTTAGTCGGTTAGGTTAGTTACGCTACAATACTAGTACCAAACCCAACTAATGAATTCGACAAATTAACATATTTCAACAACCAAAGAAAAAAGTCAAATAAAACAAGCAACAATTATATTTGTGGAACCAACAATGTGTTTTAGGAATTCTTTCTTCCGCGAGATCTTCGGTTCTTGTCAACGGGTCTCTTACCTTTGAATTCCAATGGTCTAAAGGTATTAGACAAAGCGGTCTGTTAACTCCGTTAGTTATTATGGTATTTGATTTTAATAATATAATTTCTATGTCTACTATTATGACATTAATTAAGCGCCGTTTAAAAAAAACAGCTTATATATTTTGTTACTCGTTAAGGCTATGAGCCTTTTTATTTTGGCTCAGTCGAGTAAGTTAAATCATCGGAGATGACCCTGCAAATAACAATAAAGTTTTTAGAAAAATAATTAGCACATTTTAGTTTTTTAAAAATTGGATCGAATATAGTTGGGCTTAACACGTACAAATAATTAATAAACAACCCATTTCAATCTTCCTAACAAAATAAAAATGCAATAATTTCACTCAAATTGGTAATAGAAATAAGGCAAATTGGATTAAAATAATCTCACATTTTGTGTATTAGACAACAATAATCTCATTTGAGTTATTTCCCTTTGGTAGTTCCACATTTTTCATGTTTTTTGGTTTATGATCCCCCCATGTTTTTTGGTTTATTTTTTTTTAACGTGGCTTGATGTATTGGCAATTATAAATCCTACATGCCCGTGACTTGGCTTTTATTTTATTTCTTGTTTCTACTTCTGATTTTATTAACCAAGAAATAATGTTTCCGAATCAAAGCTTCCGTTGAATATTAAATCTTTTCCGGTAAACCAGAAAGTTTTATTTTTCATGGCGAGTGTTGTTTCAGTGATGTTTTGATTCAAGGCGATTGTGTCCGACTGAAGCTGCTCCATTTTCCATACTTCAGGCTCCGTCATCAGAAAGAATAAGGGTTTGGGTTTGATTACAGTGTTGCCGGAGAACCGGGAAGTGGGAATCCGACGAGTTGGAGTTTGCCGGAATTGGTTATTCTACAAGATAATGACGCGTTGACAGGTGAGTCAGCGTTGACTGAGCAGATTGTGGTTGTGGGTTTGGTGAGGTTGAAGTAGTATACGGAGAAAATGAAGTGTTTACCGGAGGTTAGTGATCGGAGAAAGCCGGCGGCTAAGACGGAGTTGTTGGATAACAGGATTCTCTTATTAATGCATAAAATCATAAAAATAAACAAGAAATCATAATAAAAAGTCAAGTCACAGTCAGGTAGGATTTTTAATTACTAACACATTAAGCCACGTCAGCCAAAAATTAACCCCGTTAACTATTTTTAACGGGGGATCATAAACCAAAAAAAACATGGAAAATGTGGGATTATCAGAGGGAAATAACTCATATGAGATTATTATTGGTCAATACATAATAGGTGAGATTATTATAATTCAATTTACCTAAATTTATGTCACACCCTCAAAATCCATTAACGGAGTTTTACCGTCAGAGGGTGTGAACTAACAGGATCGGAATCATCAGTTATAATCAAACCGTAAAACAAAGTTTCAAAACCATGAAAACGTTTACGAGTAAATAAATGCGGAAGCGTAAAAACCTTTAATCCAAAAGTTGCGTCACGCAGGACGACTTAAAACCTATGGTAACCGTTAAAAATAAGTTTGCATAACAAAAGCGTTTTCAATCAATGCATGTTCCTAAACCGCGCGCCCGCCTCGGCTACCTGAGAATAACATACTAAAAGTGTCAACACAAGGTTGGTGAGTTCACAAGTTATATAAAAATAAATCGTTTAGCGTTTGCGTTCAGCGTTTTGCGTTACAACGTTACAGCGTTTTGCGTTACAGCGTTACAGCGTTTTGCGTTACAGCGTTACCAGATAGTGTTATGTCAATTATATATCTATAGGTAGCTAGCCTATAAAGCAAGTATTACTAAGTGTTCGACACCGAAGCTGACTCGTTTATTAAGTGCCTTGTCACCAGGTCATCCAGACCATGGTACGTGTTAGCCAAAATTACACCCGCTCGACCTCCAGTCGAGTTTAGCGTTGGGTGGGGTTTGTCAAACCCAGTAGTACTACTCAACAGTGACTCGCTATTCTAAATATTAACCGGTTCGATGTGTAGGACTTCAAATGTTTCGTTTGCCACTTAGCCTTTACAAGTGATATATAATTTTTATAACAAAATCTTAAATGCGTTGTGGAGTATGTTATCTCCCACAAGTGAAAAGCGTTTGAAAACAGTTTAAAGAGGGGAAAGTGAAACTCGCTGTTTGCGAAGAATTTCCAAATTTAAATCACCAAGATGCGCGTCACCGAAAAACTCTCTCTAGCGTTCTAAAACAACAAGGAGATTTTTCTAAGTGTCGGAATATTATCGAGTCTCTAGACCAGTCACATAATACCTATGCACATAACATGTTTCGTGTTTCGTTTGTGAATCGTGTGTGACTTTAACAAGGGTATTTGTGATACATTACATATGCAAGCAATCATATACGTGTCATGTATTCATAAAGTACATCACTAGCAGTTACTCTCCGTAAGGGCAATTTGGTCAAATCATTACAATCAATTAGCTATTATTCCCCGCAAGGGCATTTTGGTCAAAACACGACAATTAATTTGCAATCATTCCCCTCAGGGGCAATTTGTGTAATAAATTAGCAAGTATCATGTTTCATGCATTTTCACAAAACTCAGCAGCTAGTTTCACCGAGACAGAAATCCTACTTGAAAGATTGTACTATTCCACCGATCATAGCATCTCAATTAATTTACCAAAAATCATCACAGAAGCATATATGTCTTAGGTTTCTAGAACATATTTAATTATATTTTTATTCCACATAATTTTCTCACAATCATCAAATCATTACAGCAAACTCATAACAGTCAAATTCATGCGCAACAGAATTTTATTTGCAATTCCCGTTAAACGAAAAATCCAATAAATGCAAGACCACTTGGGCTAGGTTCCTAACTCAATGAGTCAACTTTCAGAAGTGGAACCAACCCAATTGGTCTCGTAGTTCATGAGATACAACATTTACAAAACAACCTAACAGCAGGTCTAACAGCTCAGCTTTGCACAACGTTTTTGTAAAATCATAAAAGTTAACCTTTACTTGTCCAAAAATTACAAATTTATACTCTATGGAAACTAGACTCAACCTAGTTTACTGTAGTACCAATAATCTCAACCAATTTTCATATTTACACTTCGTTACAGTCACTTAAACATCAAATACACATTCTGTCCAGAAACTGTTTGCATCCAAACTCAACATATTAACAACCTATGAACTATCATACATTCATATGATCCTCTAGACTCCATAAACACCATCCATGCACATCAATTACATATTACATACTTGATTAGGGTTTGTGTTTGAACTCAAATCAAAGACACAACAATCAACATGTTACAATATCAATTCTACTTATCAAATCATTACTCAATCAACAACAATCATATTGATTACATGTATACATGAAATCGGCTGCTAGGGTTTGTTATTAACCCAACAAACATCAAAATCAAGTAGTAAAGATGTATAGGATGATCAATTATACCTTCCTAGCACCTAGTTCTTCAATCACAAGCTTGATTTCTTGATTGAATGTGTGTATAAAGTAGACGGCAGCCAAGGAGAGGGGGGGTGGGGTTCCGATCGGGGTTAGGGTTAATAATAATAATAATAATAGTTAGGGTTAAGTTAATGATATATTTATAAACATAACAAGTTACACTCAAGTCCCTCCACTTTCAATTGTTGTTTTTTTTCTAACTTAACTAACTTATTTCTTGTTTCTTGTCTAGCATTACACACAATATAATCAAGTAACACATATGTTAACACATAATTATTATGTTGACGTTTTTCATTTATTCATCAATCGTTTGCGTCAACTCGTTTGCGTTTCGGTGCAAATCCCGAAAGACTACACATGTAGTAAGTGTTAAGCGTCATTTAAACCCTAGTTTAAATGTAATGAAGTGTGTGTTATAGATTCAATGATCTTAAGTTTGAATTGACGGAGTTGAGTTAACGGAGTTAACCTGAAATTGACGATTGTCACAATTTAAAATGCAAGAGACATATAATTCAACATTAAAATGAAAAGGTTACATAGTTTAAACGTCAATGAAAAACCAAAGCATACATGAAAACTGAAACAACTGGCACGTGAACGCAAGCGTAGGTACATCATGATATTACTAAAAAAAACAACAGAAAACATTAAGCGACACCATATTCACACAAGATCAACTCAATTGACAACACGAGCAAACTTAGTCCTTTTAATAGGCAACTAGCCCTCTTCTGCCTCATCTTTAGAACTACCGATCTCTACAATATCCTCCCATTTCCACTTATCAAGTATCTTCGACCGTTTGTTAATTCTTTGAGTCTTGTGAACCTAAAGTTAAGAAACACGAATTCACTTCCCTTAACGGGTCCTGGATCCAATGAGTCCACATGGTAGGATATGGATAACAACCGATACGATACGAGCGCAATTCCCCAAAGTCCAATGACCGAAACCTGCAAAACAAACACCCTGAGCTCGTTACGGGAAGGACAAGAGGGGGGTCTTCCCGTAACCACCCTCCGGCGTGAGAATAAGTACAATTCCGATGAAGATAAAAGTATTTAAGTATTGAGAGAGTACAGTGAGTGTGAATTAATTCCTCATGGGGATTGGAAGGGTATTATAGCCGAAGAGTGTGGGAATATGATTGGGCCAACTGTCCTCTTTGAAGATGCTCTCGTAACCGCCTGGACACGTGTCCCCGAATGATAGGTTGAGCTATACGTCGCATGTGTGTGAGTATAACAACATGGACACGCGTCTGTGTATGATAAGGTGACGTACGATCCTGGCCATGTGCATGGTTATAACAACCTGGCCAGCTGTCCTTTTTTCACTGGCCGAGAGATCACGTATTGCCCAATAAAGCATCTTGGTAAATCTTCTAGAAAGTAATTAGTTAATTACAGTTGTCCCATGATGTCACCTATTGATTCTTCTCGCTGATAATTATGCTATCACGCGGATGACTCTTGAGGACGTCTAGATTATTCCGCTAGTATTCTCTTTAGGACGTATCATTGTTCTTCCTTTGATGTGTCAAGCGGTGATCCATATGTCCCGCGGGTGTCCTGTAGGGAACTTTCTGTTGACCCGCATGTGGTACTTAAGGGTATTTAGGTCTTTTTGGTACCCTACCTCTATATATGGGTAATAATAACAATCAAATATCAGTTTGTTAAGTATAGGTTTTGGTTAAATACATTTATAAAGTAAAGAGTTATCAAGATTCAAGCAAATCTATAAGGGTTATTTTGTATTTTAAGGAAATAAAAGTATATATATAGACAGAATTACATAAATTGTCCTTTATGTTTGCACTAAATTTCAGTGGTTGTCATTTATCTTTAAAAGTAACATATTTTATACTTTACGTTTCTAAATGTTACACCGTTGGTCCTTTAGCCCTAACCCAGTTAGTTTTTACCGTTAAGTATAGTCACGTGCCTTGCACGTGAGGGTAACTTAGTCATTTTACCTACTTATTTAAAAAAACATTTTAAAAATAAAAGAATACATACATATATGTATATATATATGTATGTATTCTCTCTCTCTCTCTTCCGTTCATACACCATCACCACCACCGTTTCTCCGGTGAGCCTCCACGGCCACCGAAACCCCTACCCCACCAACCTCTCTCCTTCCCTTTTAAACAATGGCCGGAAACCACTACCACCGGAAACCACCGCCGCACCGTCGTCGTACCCACCTCCGCCATGACTTACTTTCATTAAATCTACCACAGCAACCTTTCTGTCTCCCATCGACAACACCATCTGAAAACCTATGGCCATAAACACCGTTGTGCCTTTGCGGTGAACTCCTGGTGGCGACTGCGTTGCTACTTGTAAATGGATTTTGCAGATCTGAAACTCATTTCTCAAAGAATAGATCCGAAACGACTTAAGGAGGCTGTCGTAGTGGCTGACGAAGGTTTGAGTTGGTTGCAAGGTTATGGGTTATCACCGGAAAAAAAGACCTCTTTATACAGATCCGAAACGACGACGGTGTGGCGGCGGTTTCCGATGGTGGTGGTTTCCGGCAAATGTTTAAAAGGGAAGGAGAGAGGTTGGTGGGGTAGGGGTTCCGGTGGCCGTGGAGGCTCGCCGGAGAAACGGTGGTGGTGATGGTGTATGAACGAAAGGACGAGAGAGAGAGAGAGAGAGAGCGGTGGTAGTGGTTTCCGGCCATTGTTTAAAAGGGAAGGAGAGAGGTTGGTGGGGTAGGGGTTTCAGTGGCCGTGGAGGCTCGCCGGAGAAACAGTGGTGGTGATGGTGTATGAACGATTGAAGGGAAGGAAGAGAGAGAGAGTGAGAGAGAGAGAGAATATTGTATGTATATATTCTTTTATTTTTAAAATGTTTTTTTAATAAGTGGGTAAAATGACTAAGTTACCCTCACGTGCAAGGCACATGACCATACTTAACGATAAAAACTAACTGGGTTAGGGCTAAAGGACAAATGGTGTAACATTTGGAAACGTAAAGTATAAAATATGTTACTTTTAAAGATAAAGGGCAACCACTGAAATTCAGTACAAACATAAAGGACAATTTCTGTAATTCTGTCTCTATATATATATATATATATATTGTAAAGATTTAACGTGATATGATTAAGTAAACAAAAACAATGACATTTACATAAAATAATTGCACCATATACATTAGGTCACATTGAGCGAAGTCGGGGAAAAGCCGTGCCAATTGTGATAAAATGGGACCCCCTCGATTTAGGGTTTTTCCCACATGAATCGGTAATTAATCACTGGTTTCTCACGGATGGAATTGTGTGGGTGGCCTGCTATATTTTTTCTTAAGTAGTTCATCAATCTTATATATTTTCACATATTTATGTTCTCTTAACTCTTCACCCATCCAAATAAAAAAAATAGCTTTAAAATATACTTTCACGTAACAGATTCGATTCATTACTATATTTAATGCTTTAACTTTTTTAAATTAATTACATTCAACACGTTTAACTTATTAATTATTTTTAACTCGGTACTTGAACCAATAAATAATTAGTTACATTATTATTGTAATTTGATCGTCATTTAGTTTTTACATTTATTGATCATTTATTTTTGTTTTTACGTATTTTTTCACACTAATTTAATTATTTTTTTGTATTCTAAAGTTAAATTAAAACGGTGAAAACCAATACAAAATATGACGACACCGTGCTGTTTAGGACAGAACGGAACAATATCGCAACGTGTTAGACAATATTCAAAGGACTATTATAGTGTAGTAACTAAAATCAAAAGGACCAAAACATACAACCTAAAGAAACACACATCTCTCTCTCTCTCTCTACAAACACAAAATCAGATCAATTTAATTCAATTCAAAAACCCTTAACCAAACCAACCAAAGTCTTTCTCTTCTTCATCTTCATATTCATCTTATTCTTCATTTACCCATTTAATCATTCAATCTTTTATTATCAATCTATACATAACACAAGTTCTTGATTCAAACCCACATCAATTCAACAATAATAATCTCCACTGTTTGTATCAAAGACGATGAATAATAATAACAATAGTGGAGGAGTTAAGCTTTCAATCCCACATACCCTTAGAAAGACGATTCTAAGCCTGAAAGAGATCACGGGTAATCATCACAGTGAAGATGAGATATACACAATGCTCAAAGATTGTAACATGGATCCAAATGAGACTGCCCAGAAGCTTCTTTCTCAAGGTAACCCATTGTTCTTCTTTCAAGATCCTTGTTTTTGATCTGGGTTTTCACCTCTCATTTTGTTTCTTTTAGGGTTAGGTTTTTTTATTATTATTTTTATATATATTTTTGGGTTTATTTATATGGATTTAAAATGTTAAGGAAATTAAAGGTCTTTACTTTGGTTTTATGCAGATCCTTTTCATGAGGTGAGGAGGAAGGGAAACCGAAAGAAAGAGGTAAGACGAATGAGTCCCTGAATTCGGTTAGTGTAAAAAGTTTTAAGCTTTTTTTATTAAGGTGATTAAGTTATTGTTTGTTTGTTTCAGCAGAATCTTGTTAAGGAGTCTACGGATGCTAAGTGGAAACCGGGGATGCAGGGTCGGGGAAACTGGGGCGGTAGGGGTAACAGTAACTACCCGTCTCGCCACATTGTTCATGGTAATTTACGAGTTGAATGTAATTACATGCTTTATTTGTTGTATTGATGACGCTTATTATTCTTCGTTGAACTCTAAAGCCAATAAATGAGTGTTTGGATGTGTGTTTTGAAAGTGATTACTTTTGCAACTTCGAGAATTAGATTTAGAATTTTAGAGTTTTAGAATATCAGTTAAGATTGGTTTTTGTCTTTAAGACGGTTATTACATGTAAATCAAGGACTAGTGTTGTAATGAGCTAACAATATGATTTTTGAAAACCTAGATGCAGGCAGTAGCAGGAAGGCTTTATCTGGAAAAGAAAATGAAATAAATCAAGGTGCAGTTGATGGTGTAATTCTGCCTGCACCTCGTGATAAGAAGAATAAAGCGGTTGCAAGGTGTTTATTTATTTACAGTATAATAATCTTTTAATTTAAATGTATAAGGCTTAAATCCTCACAAGTTACAATTTTTCTTTGATTATTTTCAGTTCTTCCATTGTTGCTGATAATAAGGAATCTGAAGTCAAAATTTTGACTGCTGCTTTGGGAGATTTGTCTGCTGACCCTGTTCTTCCCGAAAGTCAACAAACTTCTCTTGAAAAAGTCAACGAGACCTTGGTTGAGAATAAAAGGCCACCTTCAAATTACAATAACAGGTCACAACAAGCGATCACGTCTCACAAGGGTATTAAATCATTTGACTCATAACTCTTGTTTAATGAATTTAAAGTGAAATATGTATGATATTTTATGTTTTTTTTTTATTACAGTCGGTTCTGGTAAGGAATGGAAGCCAAAACCAACAAATCTTGTTCCCATTTCCGTTCCAGTTGAAGTTGAAACTCATTCTTCATCAAAGATTGAAGCTGTTATTCTCGAGTCAAAGGAATCACAGATTCCAGATGGTCAACAGGTTATTATTCCAAACCACCTTCATGTTCCTGAAGCTGATAAACTAGGGTTCTGCTTTGGAAGCTTTGATGCTTCTTTTGGGCTTATTTTAAACACCTTGATTGGGCCTGGGCCCATGAGTGACAAGAGCCCATCTGTTTCCGAGGCTTCTGAGGAGATCACTGAACATATAGAGGAACATGCCAATAGGAATCAAGATGTGTTGCCAACAGCTGATGAAGTGTCGTCTAACGTGGTTTCTGATCACACCGAATCCAAGCAAGAGACTTCACTCCCAGTGCCAGGTAATCAATATCCAGTGGCTCATAACTTCATCCCACCGATCATTGGCAGCCAGCTGGCACCTTTTGAAAGCAACGAGTCTCAACCTCGTGATGCTTCTAGCGTCCCAACCTTTGTTGTAAGTATTTGATCTTTTTATTTTCAAGAATCATTTGAACTATTTATGTGATTCTTTTTGTATATTATTGTTAAATGTAGGTTCCACAACCGTTTGACCCAGTGGGATATTTTCACACACCCAAGTACAACGGAAACGTCTCGGTTTTATCTCATTCTCAACCGACTTCTCAGTCCTCACAGGAGGTTTGCATTCTTTTTTTCTTAATATACATGTACTTTTACAATTGTGGTTTAATAATATTTATTTAATGCGTTACAACAACAGGTTGGTGCGGGTCCCACACCGTTAGCGTCACAAGCAGGCGGGGTAATGCTGCCTCAGCAACCACTGCCGATGTTCAGGCAGCCGACTGGATTACATTTACCGCATTATCCTCCAAATTATATCCCATACGCCCCGTATTACCCTCCGTTTTACATTCCTCCACATGGCATTCCTCAGTTTTTGAGTAACGGTGCGTTCCCCCAACAACCGCCACCTGGCAGTATGCATCCGGCTGCCAAATATCCACTTCAGCAATACAAGCCTGTGACAGCTGGCAATTCAACTTCTAATGATGACATTGGTGCGTCTCAGTTGAAGGAAAGTAATGTTTACGTAACAGGACAACAGGTAATTTAACTATTCATTTAAATATCTAATACATTGTAATATCGTATTCATATATTGCTTACGTGACTATATTCATTTGCAGGCAAGTTCTTTTTATAATCTTCCTCAAGGGGGTCAAGTTGCATACGCACCGACACAAGCCCCGCACACAACTTTTGCTGGTATGTATCAACCAGTCACCACCACACCTGTTCACCCACTTCTCCAACAACCTCAGACAATGGCGAGCGGTGTTGACATGGTGGGACCCACATCTACAGTCTATCAGCAGCCGCCTCAGCCCCCTCAAATCAACTGGCCTAACAACTACTGAAAATCAATCCAGTCGCTTAGTTTTTAAAACCAGATTTGGAAAATGGTAGAGAAATCATGATAAAGATACAAAATGTTGGAGTTGAGTGTAAAGCGTTTCATAGGAGCCCGTTTTCAAGTTAGTTGAGCTCGTTTTCTCCCCTCGAGAGTTTGTGTAAGCCTGCCTATTCGTGTTAGAACCGCCATGAGAGTTGACTGTCTTGATTCTTGTCTCTTTTGACTTTTTTTTTTGGGTTTGAAAATTGAGATTTTATAGGTGGTATAAGTGTTGGGCTTTTAGAGGGTTTTGTTATTTTGGTGTTAACTGTAAAGTGATTTTTGATAGCAAGAGAGGATGATGTACTTGAACTGTAGTAATTGGTGCTCTTTTTTGATAGCAAGAGAGCAACGAGAATTTCTATCTCGTTGCTCTTTTTTAAAAAATAAGAGATAGAAATTCTTTAAAACTCTTTAAAAATGGAAAACAAAAATTTGTTTGCAAAAGATTCTGAGGAATCGGAACAACAAACAACTGAAATAATAAATTTCAGTGAAAATGAAAAAGGTTTTTTATCAGATTACATGATTAATTCTGATCAATTATCAAAAATTAACAAGCTTAAATTTAAGCTTAACTCTAAACAAGTTTTTAACCAACCTAATAATTTACAAAGTCTTGTTTCAAGAGCTTTTACTAGAAAAAATAAAATCTTTTATTGTTTCAACACTGAAGAAATCTCAGTGGATATAAGAGATACATCTGGAGAAGTGTATTTACCACTTCTAACAAAGGGAGAAATTGCAAAAAGACTTTTGCAAATAAAACCAGAATTAAGAAAGTCCCTCTCTATGGTACATATTGGCGCTGTAAAAATTCTCCTAAAAGCGCAATTTAGAGATGGAATTAACTTTCCAATAAAAATGGCTCTAGTTGATAATAGAATTATCAATAGACAAGATGCTCTCCTAGGAGCTATACAAGGAAATTTAGCATATGGTAAATTTATGTTTACTGTTTATCCTAAATTTGCCTTACATCGAGATTCAAAAGATTTCGATAAAACTTTAAGTTTCATACATCAATGTGAAAGAACCGACCTGATGGAACCAGGAAATAAAGTATTTACGATTAATTATTTAATCTCATATGCTTTAACAAATAGTACCCATTCAATTGAGTATAAAGAAAAAGAAAATATAGCTATAGAAGATATATTTTCAGAAATCGGAACCGTAGAAGGAAGTAAGTTCTCAGAACCTTCACAGTTACGAGAAAACTGGGCAATCGATATTGCTCGAAATAAACAAATACTTGTGTCCAAACCAAGGCATAGTTATGCTGGAACCTCTTCGCAATTAAGAGAAGCTGGTAACAGTGAACTCCAATTAATGAGGTCTATGTCTGAAAGGATAGATAAGTACGGAGAAATTTTAAAAGAAGTTGTTGGGATATAATGTCCTCAAAACTAATTTCAAATGTTATTGCTGCTTTAGAAGAAGAAATTGTTCATAAAGAAGCAGAAATAATCATATATTCAGCAAGAATAAATGAGCAAAAAACAAACTTTATATTAAGTTATGATAAAAGAACTCTTAATATAAAAATCCTAGAAAAGAAAATCATTACTGCAAAGAATGAAATCAAAAGTCTCAAAAAGAGGATGACAATAATATCTTCCATATGAGTTCGCTCGTAAAAATAGAAGAATTAATTAAAGAATTAATTAATAAAATAGACAACATGGCTACTAAAGAAAATTTAGAAGTTATTGCTGCCAAAATTATTAAGGATGTCTTAGACAAAATTGATGATCACGAAAAAACACAGCCTTCAACATCTGAAAGGCAAAAAGAAAAAATTTCTGAAAAACCACAGAAATATTCCTTTCCTAACTTCAACGTGGGAAATCCATCATTAGGAAGCTCCAAAAGTCCAAATGCGCTAACTTGGCCTTTTAACTCCAATGAAAAAGACCTGCAAAAGTCATAATAAAACAATGATCAAAAAATCTTTAGAGACAGCCTTTAAAAATACTCAATCTAAAAAGAATGAATATAAAATACTCATTCACAACATACAAATAAAAATTCATTACTTGATGAACGACATCAACATGGATCCCCAAGAAAGGCTTAATAATCTCGCTAAAGAATTTTCAGCCTTATATAAAATTAAGAACCATTTACAAGTTCTTAAGGAAAAAGAAATCATCATTACTATAGCTTAAATCAAAATGAGTTCTATTACGCAAAAATTAGAACAAGTTTTTGATGAACAATTAGATACTCTCCCTGTGGATCAAATTAATGAACTCGTTCAACTTTTGTCTTTAAGTGAAGATGAATGCGAGAAAAAATTTTTAGAAGATAAAAATTTAAACGAAAAATATTTCTCAAAAGAAACAGTTTTGGCTATTCCAGAGCCTAAAACAGAGGAAGAAGATTCTTCAGAAGAAGATGAAATTCCAAGACAAAGTACTAGAATGCATCAAGCTAGTACTAGTTATGGTAGAACACGCCATAAAAAAGCGAAAACTGAGTTCTCTATGCCATATCATAAGGGAATACCTAGTGCTAACAATGGAAGCTCTACTGCCATTGACACTATAAAAATTGACTGTATCTTTGACCTTGAAAAAAGGAAAGAGGTAATAGATAAATGGAATACCGAAATTAGCCTGATAATTCAGTCTAATGAAGAAGAATTCTCCAATGCTAAAACCTTGTTATTATTAATAGAACATAAGTCCGCAGGAATAATACAAGATTTTATCAAAGGAACCTCCTGGAATGAGGATTTAGATGGTATTGATCTTTTTGAACAAATTATTAACGCCTTATACACTATGTTTTTAGGCCTTGATTTTTTTTCTAATAAAGATCTAGAAAACCAGAAATTGCTTGAAAAAGCAAGACAAAACCTAACAAGAGCACAGTTATGTGACATCTGTCTTTTAGACGAATTCACCTGTTTGTTCGAAACAAATTTATATAAATTAAGCACAGGAGAATATCACTCTTGGGTTGAAGTCTATTTAATGAAAATTCCAATCGTTGGTGAAAAAGCCAAAGAAAGATGGAATAAAGAGAAAAACGGTTTAACAATGCATTCTCTTGGGTTTGCTACTAAAATTGTTAAAGAAGAAATTGCTACATATTGCGATTTCTCTAAGAAACAAAAACAGCTAAAAAGATTCAACAAAAACTGTTGCAAAAAATTAGCAGAAATTCCACAGTTATCTTTCGGCTGTGAGCAAATAAAAGATAAAAAATATTTCAAAAAGAAATATAAAAAAAGGTACAAACCAAAGAAAAGATTTTGGAAAAAATTTACTCCTGGTAAATACTTCTCAAAAGAAAAACCTAAAGTTTGTCCTCAAGGAAAAAAGAAATGTAGATGTTGGATATGCTCTGAAGAAGGGCATTATGCTAACGAATGTCCTAATAGACAAAAATTCCCAGAGAAAGCGAAGCTTATCTCTATAGCAAAAACTGATGGATATTTTCCATCTGAAGATATTTTTGAAGAATATAGGCATGTATATTCATTAAAAATAATTAGTGATTCATCTTCTGAAGACTTCTCTTCCGAAGAATCAGAATGAATAAAAATTTAATCATCAATTGGAAAGAAGACATTGTACACTTTTGTATTGATCTTCAAAAGGAAAAAGAGTTAGTATATTCAAACATAACTAACCCTAACTCAATTTATATCAAAGGAAAAATTTTCCTAAAAGGATATAAAATAATAACACTACACTGTTATATAGACACTGGGGCAAGTCTATGTCTAGCAAGCAAGTATGTTATACCCGATGAATTATGGGAAAATACTCCCAGAAGCATTGACGTAACAATTGCTAATCAAGAAACAATTAAGTTGGATAAAGTCTGTAGAAATCTGATTGTCTATTTCTCAGGAGAACCTTTTATTATTCCAACAATATATCAACAGGAATCAGGTATTGATATACTCTTAGGAAACAATTTCTGTCAGTTATATGGACCATTTACCCAATGGCTTGATAGAATATCTTTTCATCTAAATCAGGAAATGATTTTGATTAAAAAAGTAACAAAAGCTTTTCAATTAGGAAAGCCCGGATTTCTTGAATCTATGAAAAAAGATTCAAAAATAAAACAAATACCAGGTACTAATATAACTCAGGAAGTTATAAAACCTGAAGAAAAATATTTTCTAGAAATAAGAAAGTACCAAAAAATTGAAGAAATACTTGAAAAGGTATGCTCAGAAAATCCCATAGATCCAGAAAAATCCAAAAAATGGATGAAGGCGTCAATAGAGTTAATTGATCCAAAAACTATAATCAGGGTAAAACCTATGAAATATAGTCCCCAGGATAGGGAAGAATTTAAAAAACAAATTAAAGAACTATTAGATCTTAAATTAATAGTCCCAAGTAAATCTCCTCACATGTCTCCTGCATTCTTAGTTGAAAATGAGGCAGAAAAAAGAAGAGGAAAAAAGCGTATGGTTGTAAATTATAAAGCAATCAATGCAGCTACTAAAGGTGATAGCCATAACCTCCCATGTATGCAGGAGTTACTAACCCTCTTAAGAGGCAAAACCATTTTTTCAAGTTTCGATTGCAAAAGTGGTTTCTGGCAGGTACTATTAGACGAAGAATCTCAGTTATTAACTGCATTCACATGCCCAGACGGACATTATCAATGGAAGGTAGTTCCTTTTGGCTTAAAACAAGCTCCCAGCATATTTCAAAGACATATGCAAAACGCTTTAAGAGGATTAGAAGAGTATTGCACCGTCTACGTTGACGATATAATAGTTTTCTCAAACTCAGAAGAAAAGCATTATTTTCATGTTTTTTCAGTTCTAAAAACAATTGAAAAATATGGGATAATTTTATCTAGAAAGAAAGCTAATCTTTTTAAAACAAAGATAAATTTCTTATGCTTAGAAATTGACCAAGGGACTCATTGTCCTCAAAAACACATTTTAGAAAATTTGCATAAATTTCCTAATATCTTAGAAGACAAGAAGCATCTTCAAAGATTTTTGGGTGTTTTAACTTATGCAGAAAGTTATATCCCAAAGCTTGCAGAGCTTAGAAAACCGTTACAGGTTAAATTAAAGAAAGATTATGTATGGGAATGGAAACAATCCGATACTGATTACATAAAAAAGATAAAGAAAAAATTAACAGATTTTCCAAAACTTTATCTTCCAAAAGAAAAAGATTTTCTTATTATTGAAACAGATGCCTCAAATGATTTTTGGGGAGGAGTTCTAAAGGCTAAAACAGCCGAAAAGGAAGAGATATGCAGATACACTTCAGGAAGCTTTAAACCAGCTGAACGAAATTATCACAGTAATGAAAAAGAATTACTGGCGGTAAAAAATACTATCTCAAAATTTTCCATTTATCTCACTCCAGTAAAATTTCTAGTCAGGACAGATAACAAAAATTTTACTTATTTCCTTAAAACAAAAATTTCTGGAGATAATAAACAAGGACGCCTCGTCAGATGGCAGATGTGGTTCTCAAGATATGCTTTTGATATTGAGCACCTTGAGGGGCCAAAAAATGTCTTGGCTGATTGCCTTACACGTGATTTTCAAAATAATTGAAATCACTATTCACCCGGCTATAAATAAGAACCACACAGGTTTATATTTATCATCTCAAAATTCAATATTTCTTTTGATAAATAAAGAGGGTTCTGGTTTAGAAAATAAACTTTTCAAGAAAAGTTTTTTTTTATCCTCTCATGGATGAATTAAAGGCATTACGCCTTAAAGAAAAATTATTGATTATTGAGCTAAAGGCCATTCAAGAAAAAATAGCTTTATATGACGAAAGTCTAAAAGCAACAACTGTTAATTCAGAACAGGAATCCGAAAGGATACAATCTGAATCTATTCCCTTACAAACGGCTAAGGGTAAAGAACACTCAAGTCCGTTAACTCCTGTTGCTTTGGAAAAAAGCAAAAATAAGGTAAATGAGGAACCACAATCTTCATCTAGTCCAGCAGCAAACGGCTCTGGTAAAGACACAACAAATCCGTTGATGGCTGACAGTTTGCCAAAAACTGAAAAGGTCTCTCTTAGACCAAGTTATTCAGAAATAGCTAACAAACCAGAAAAAGATACTTCTAGATTTTATGTTATTTTTGACGGTGATCACAGAGGCATTTATGAAGACTGGTCTCTAGTCTCCAAATACACCTCGGGAAATCCACACCCGTTTAAAAAAATACAAAACTTTATATCAAGCCCAACAAGAAGCTACACGTTTTTCTGCAGAGTTCGGCAAAAAAGAGATACCGTTAAAGGTACTAACTTTTCCTGAACCTTTAAAACCCAGGAAAAAAGAAAAAATTATAGAGTTCAGAGAAGCTCCCACAAATCTTTCAAAAATGACACGTTTTGAAGAAAAAGAAGAAAAAGATATCATATCTTTGGATGAATTCAGGACAATATGGTCTAAAGCAAGGTCTCTCAGTCAAAATGATTTTGAGTCCGAAAATATCTACACGGAAGACAAGGCCACCAAAAGCCTAATTGTTTTTTGTCCAGGCTCTAGCCCAGAACTTGTTTCTCTAGCATTTTCAGCCGGATTAATCAAGTTTATTTATCCTGCGTCTAATTTACTAGAAATCAGTTTATTGACAGAAGGAATGAAGAAAGCAATTAAAAACTTTCGAAAGAAAATCGCAGCAGCAAAGGATGCAAATATCTTTGTCAAATGCACATCCACTCTCCCTGATTGGTATCAAGGAAGTACATTTCCCGCCTACCATCACCTAGAAATTGGCCTAGCCAAAACAAGAACTGTCAATCCTTCAAAAATTATGAATGATGATGAAGACATTGAAAACTGGAGTTCAATCAGAACAGAAAGATTCATTAGGATCTTTCATAATCTTGATAAAATCAAGAGAGGAAGCTTTAATAAAGTAAATTATTGCAGCAGTAATTGCATTATTACAAGCTATAGTGCAACGCCTCTTCCACAAACCGAATGGACAGCTATCAATAATTTTACACAACAAATTATTGAGAACAATGTGGAAGTCAGTCCCACCACTAAAGAAAAACTTTGCCAAAAGTTAAAAGAAATTATTGATGACCACCAGTGCACATGGTGCAAAGCAAAAAGCAGCTCTTCCACTGAAGAAGGAATCTACTTTTCAGAAGAAGACACCAGAGAACTGGACCCAACACATGGGTATATAGACTAAAAACGTCATCAATGACGATAGAGGAAGGCCATTTTGGTCATTTGTAAAAATCTGCTTCTCCTATATAAAGAAGTATGATTTAGGTTTAAGGGCATCGACACTCGCCCCTTTTCTTTTACTTGTAATTTTCTTAAAGCATGTGTGAGTAAAATCTCCTTAGAGGAGAAACGATGTAGATATCAAGAAGTTTTTCCTTCGGGGAAAACAGTTATGAAATAAAAATATCCTTTTAATCTTACTCTTTTATCTTCATAATAAATTTGCACTCTGTAAAACCTGGAATCCTATGTAGCCGCCAAGAAGAAGTACCGTTTAGCCAGGAGGGCGTTAGGGAAATCATGGTGTTGTTGGATTGGTCACTTACAGAAGTTCAGAATTTTGAGGAACAAGATAGATTGATTACAGATTGAAAGGTATAAATTTATTTCTGCTGTTTTTAAACTTCAAATGATTCTATATATGTTTCTCCTTAATCTTAAAAAATAAATCTTTCGTTAATCAAAGTATTTTTCATAACATTCCGCAATAATGGTATCAGAGCCTCGTTGCTCTTTTTTAAAAAATAAGAGATAGAAATTCTTTAAAACTCTTTAAAAATGGAAAACAAAAATTTGTTTGCAAAAGATTCTGAGGAATCGGAACAACAAACAACTGAAATAATAAATTTCAGTGAAAATGAAAAAGGTTTTTCATCAGATTACATGATTAATTCTGATCAATTATCAAAAATTAACAAGCTTAAATTTAAGCTTAACTCTAAACAAGTTTTTAACCAACCTAATAATTTACAAAGTCTTGTTTCAAGAGCTTTTACTAGAAAAAATAAAATCTTTTATTGTTTCAACACTGAAGAAATCTCAGTGGATATAAGAGATACATCTGGAGAAGTGTATTTACCACTTCTAACAAAGGGAGAAATTGCAAAAAGACTTTTGCAAATAAAACCAGAATTAAGAAAGTCCCTCTCTATGGTACATATTGGCGCTGTAAAAATTCTCCTAAAAGCGCAATTTAGAGATGGAATTAACTTTCCAATAAAAATGGCTCTAGTTGATAATAGAATTATCAATAGACAAGATGCTCTCCTAGGAGCTATACAAGGAAATTTAGCATATGGTAAATTTATGTTTACTGTTTATCCTAAATTTGCCTTACATCGAGATTCAAAAGATTTCGATAAAACTTTAAGTTTCATACATCAATGTGAAAGAACCGACCTGATGGAACCAGGAAATAAAGTATTTACGATTAATTATTTAATCTCATATGCTTTAACAAATAGTACCCATTCAATTGAGTATAAAGAAAAAGAAAATATAGCTATAGAAGATATATTTTCAGAAATCGGAACCGTAGAAGGAAGTAAGTTCTCAGAACCTTCACAGTTACGAGAAAACTGGGCAATCGATATTGCTCGAAATAAACAAATACTTGTGTCCAAACCAAGGCATAGTTATGCTGGAACCTCTTCGCAATTAAGAGAAGCTGGTAACAGTGAACTCCAATTAATGAGGTCTATGTCTGAAAGGATAGATAAGTACGGAGAAATTTTAAAAGAAGTTGTTGGGATATAATGTCCTCAAAACTAATTTCAAATGTTATTGCTGCTTTAGAAGAAGAAATTGTTCATAAAGAAGCAGAAATAATCATATATTCAGCAAGAATAAATGAGCAAAAAACAAACTTTATATTAAGTTATGATAAAAGAACTCTTAATATAAAAATCCTAGAAAAGAAAATCATTACTGCAAAGAATGAAATCAAAAGTCTCAAAAAGAGGATGACAATAATATCTTCCATATGAGTTCGCTCGTAAAAATAGAAGAATTAATTAAAGAATTAATTAATAAAATAGACAACATGGCTACTAAAAAAAATTTAGAAGTTATTGCTGCCAAAATTATTAAGGATGTCTTAGACAAAATTGATGATCACGAAAAAACACAGCCTTCAACATCTGAAAGGCAAAAAGAAAAAATTTCTGAAAAACCACAGAAATATTCCTTTCCTAACTTCAACGTGGGAAATCCATCATTAGGAAGCTCCAAAAGTCCAAATGCGCTAACTTGGCCTTTTAACTCCAATGAAAAAGACCTGCAAAAGTCATAATAAAACAATGATCAAAAAATCTTTAGAGACAGCCTTTAAAAATACTCAATCTAAAAAGAATGAATATAAAATACTCATTCACAACATACAAATAAAAATTCATTACTTGATGAACGACATCAACATGGATCCCCAAGAAAGGCTTAATAATCTCGCTAAAGAATTTTCAGCCTTATATAAAATTAAGAACCATTTACAAGTTCTTAAGGAAAAAGAAATCATCATTACTATAGCTTAAATCAAAATGAGTTCTATTACGCAAAAATTAGAACAAGTTTTTGATGAACAATTAGATACTCTCCCTGTGGATCAAATTAATGAACTCGTTCAACTTTTGTCTTTAAGTGAAGATGAATGCGAGAAAAAATTTTTAGAAGATAAAAATTTAAACGAAAAATATTTCTCAAAAGAAACAGTTTTGGCTATTCCAGAGCCTAAAACAGAGGAAGAAGATTCTTCAGAAGAAGATGAAATTCCAAGACAAAGTACTAGAATGCATCAAGCTAGTACTAGTTATGGTAGAACACGCCATAAAAAAGCGAAAACTGAGTTCTCTATGCCATATCATAAGGGAATACCTAGTGCTAACAATGGAAGCTCTACTGCCATTGACACTATAAAAATTGACTGTATCTTTGACCTTGAAAAAAGGAAAGAGGTAATAGATAAATGGAATACCGAAATTAGCCTGATAATTCAGTCTAATGAAGAAGAATTCTCCAATGCTAAAACCTTGTTATTATTAATAGAACATAAGTCCGCAGGAATAATACAAGATTTTATCAAAGGAACCTCCTGGAATGAGGATTTAGATGGTATTGATCTTTTTGAACAAATTATTAACGCCTTATACACTATGTTTTTAGGCCTTGATTTTTTTTCTAATAAAGATCTAGAAAACCAGAAATTGCTTGAAAAAGCAAGACAAAACCTAACAAGAGCACAGTTATGTGACATCTGTCTTTTAGACGAATTCACCTGTTTGTTCGAAACAAATTTATATAAATTAAGCACAGGAGAATATCACTCTTGGGTTGAAGTCTATTTAATGAAAATTCCAATCGTTGGTGAAAAAGCCAAAGAAAGATGGAATAAAGAGAAAAACGGTTTAACAATGCATTCTCTTGGGTTTGCTACTAAAATTGTTAAAGAAGAAATTGCTACATATTGCGATTTCTCTAAGAAACAAAAACAGCTAAAAAGATTCAACAAAAACTGTTGCAAAAAATTAGCAGAAATTCCACAGTTATCTTTCGGCTGTGAGCAAATAAAAGATAAAAAATATTTCAAAAAGAAATATAAAAAAAGGTACAAACCAAAGAAAAGATTTTGGAAAAAATTTACTCCTGGTAAATACTTCTCAAAAGAAAAACCTAAAGTTTGTCCTCAAGGAAAAAAGAAATGTAGATGTTGGATATGCTCTGAAGAAGGGCATTATGCTAACGAATGTCCTAATAGACAAAAATTCCCAGAGAAAGCGAAGCTTATCTCTATAGCAAAAACTGATGGATATTTTCCATCTGAAGATATTTTTGAAGAATATAGGCATGTATATTCATTAAAAATAATTAGTGATTCATCTTCTGAAGACTTCTCTTCCGAAGAATCAGAATGAATAAAAATTTAATCATCAATTGGAAAGAAGACATTGTACACTTTTGTATTGATCTTCAAAAGGAAAAAGAGTTAGTATATTCAAACATAACTAACCCTAACTCAATTTATATCAAAGGAAAAATTTTCCTAAAAGGATATAAAATAATAACACTACACTGTTATATAGACACTGGGGCAAGTCTATGTCTAGCAAGCAAGTATGTTATACCCGATGAATTATGGGAAAATACTCCCAGAAGCATTGACGTAACAATTGCTAATCAAGAAACAATTAAGTTGGATAAAGTCTGTAGAAATCTGATTGTCTATTTCTCAGGAGAACCTTTTATTATTCCAACAATATATCAACAGGAATCAGGTATTGATATACTCTTAGGAAACAATTTCTGTCAGTTATATGGACCATTTACCCAATGGCTTGATAGAATATCTTTTCATCTAAATCAGGAAATGATTTTGATTAAAAAAGTAACAAAAGCTTTTCAATTAGGAAAGCCCGGATTTCTTGAATCTATGAAAAAAGATTCAAAAATAAAACAAATACCAGGTACTAATATAACTCAGGAAGTTATAAAACCTGAAGAAAAATATTTTCTAGAAATAAGAAAGTACCAAAAAATTGAAGAAATACTTGAAAAGGTATGCTCAGAAAATCCCATAGATCCAGAAAAATCCAAAAAATGGATGAAGGCGTCAATAGAGTTAATTGATCCAAAAACTATAATCAGGGTAAAACCTATGAAATATAGTCCCCAGGATAGGGAAGAATTTAAAAAACAAATTAAAAGAACTATTAGATCTTAAATTAATAGTCCCAAGTAAATCTCCTCACATGTCTCCTGCATTCTTAGTTGAAAATGAGGCAGAAAAAAGAAGAGGAAAAAAGCGTATGGTTGTAAATTATAAAGCAATCAATGCAGCTACTAAAGGTGATAGCCATAACCTCCCATGTATGCAGGAGTTACTAACCCTCTTAAGAGGCAAAACCATTTTTTCAAGTTTCGATTGCAAAAGTGGTTTCTGGCAGGTACTATTAGACGAAGAATCTCAGTTATTAACTGCATTCACATGCCCAGACGGACATTATCAATGGAAGGTAGTTCCTTTTGGCTTAAAACAAGCTCCCAGCATATTTCAAAGACATATGCAAAACGCTTTAAGAGGATTAGAAGAGTATTGCACCGTCTACGTTGACGATATAATAGTTTTCTCAAACTCAGAAGAAAAGCATTATTTTCATGTTTTTTCAGTTCTAAAAACAATTGAAAAATATGGGATAATTTTATCTAGAAAGAAAGCTAATCTTTTTAAAACAAAGATAAATTTCTTATGCTTAGAAATTGACCAAGGGACTCATTGTCCTCAAAAACACATTTTAGAAAATTTGCATAAATTTCCTAATATCTTAGAAGACAAGAAGCATCTTCAAAGATTTTTGGGTGTTTTAACTTATGCAGAAAGTTATATCCCAAAGCTTGCAGAGCTTAGAAAACCGTTACAGGTTAAATTAAAGAAAGATTATGTATGGGAATGGAAACAATCCGATACTGATTACATAAAAAAGATAAAGAAAAAATTAACAGATTTTCCAAAACTTTATCTTCCAAAAGAAAAAGATTTTCTTATTATTGAAACAGATGCCTCAAATGATTTTTGGGGAGGAGTTCTAAAGGCTAAAACAGCCGAAAAGGAAGAGATATGCAGATACACTTCAGGAAGCTTTAAACCAGCTGAACGAAATTATCACAGTAATGAAAAAGAATTACTGGCGGTAAAAAATACTATCTCAAAATTTTCCATTTATCTCACTCCTGTAAAATTTCTAGTCAGGACAGATAACAAAAATTTTACTTATTTCCTTAAAACAAAAATTTCTGGAGATAATAAACAAGGACGCCTCGTCAGATGGCAGATGTGGTTCTCAAGATATGCTTTTGATATTGAGCACCTTGAGGGGCCAAAAAATGTCTTGGCTGATTGCCTTACACGTGATTTTCAAAATAATTGAAATCACTATTCACCCGGCTATAAATAAGAACCACACAGGTTTATATTTATCATCTCAAAATTCAATATTTCTTTTGATAAATAAAGAGGGTTCTGGTTTAGAAAATAAACTTTTCAAGAAAAGTTTTTTTTTATCCTCTCATGGATGAATTAAAGGCATTACGCCTTAAAGAAAAATTATTGATTATTGAGCTAAAGGCCATTCAAGAAAAAATAGCTTTATATGACGAAAGTCTAAAAGCAACAACTGTTAATTCAGAACAGGAATCCGAAAGGATACAATCTGAATCTATTCCCTTACAAACGGCTAAGGGTAAAGAACACTCAAGTCCGTTAACTCCTGTTGCTTTGGAAAAAAGCAAAAATAAGGTAAATGAGGAACCACAATCTTCATCTAGTCCAGCAGCAAACGGCTCTGGTAAAGACACAACAAATCCGTTGATGGCTGACAGTTTGCCAAAAACTGAAAAGGTCTCTCTTAGACCAAGTTATTCAGAAATAGCTAACAAACCAGAAAAAGATACTTCTAGATTTTATGTTATTTTTGACGGTGATCACAGAGGCATTTATGAAGACTGGTCTCTAGTCTCCAAATACACCTCGGGAAATCCACACCCGTTTAAAAAAATACAAAACTTTATATCAAGCCCAACAAGAAGCTACACGTTTTTCTGCAGAGTTCGGCAAAAAAGAGATACCGTTAAAGGTACTAACTTTTCCTGAACCTTTAAAACCCAGGAAAAAAGAAAAAATTATAGAGTTCAGAGAAGCTCCCACAAATCTTTCAAAAATGACACGTTTTGAAGAAAAAGAAGAAAAAGATATCATATCTTTGGATGAATTCAGGACAATATGGTCTAAAGCAAGGTCTCTCAGTCAAAATGATTTTGAGTCCGAAAATATCTACACGGAAGACAAGGCCACCAAAAGCCTAATTGTTTTTTGTCCAGGCTCTAGCCCAGAACTTGTTTCTCTAGCATTTTCAGCCGGATTAATCAAGTTTATTTATCCTGCGTCTAATTTACTAGAAATCAGTTTATTGACAGAAGGAATGAAGAAAGCAATTAAAAACTTTCGAAAGAAAATCGCAGCAGCAAAGGATGCAAATATCTTTGTCAAATGCACATCCACTCTCCCTGATTGGTATCAAGGAAGTACATTTCCCGCCTACCATCACCTAGAAATTGGCCTAGCCAAAACAAGAACTGTCAATCCTTCAAAAATTATGAATGATGATGAAGACATTGAAAACTGGAGTTCAATCAGAACAGAAAGATTCATTAGGATCTTTCATAATCTTGATAAAATCAAGAGAGGAAGCTTTAATAAAGTAAATTATTGCAGCAGTAATTGCATTATTACAAGCTATAGTGCAACGCCTCTTCCACAAACCGAATGGACAGCTATCAATAATTTTACACAACAAATTATTGAGAACAATGTGGAAGTCAGTCCCACCACTAAAGAAAAACTTTGCCAAAAGTTAAAAGAAATTATTGATGACCACCAGTGCACATGGTGCAAAGCAAAAAGCAGCTCTTCCACTGAAGAAGGAATCTACTTTTCAGAAGAAGACACCAGAGAACTGGACCCAACACATGGGTATATAGACTAAAAACGTCATCAATGACGATAGAGGAAGGCCATTTTGGTCATTTGTAAAAATCTGCTTCTCCTATATAAAGAAGTATGATTTAGGTTTAAGGGCATCGACACTCGCCCCTTTTCTTTTACTTGTAATTTTCTTAAAGCATGTGTGAGTAAAATCTCCTTAGAGGAGAAACGATGTAGATATCAAGAAGTTTTTCCTTCGGGGAAAACAGTTATGAAATAAAAATATCCTTTTAATCTTACTCTTTTATCTTCATAATAAATTTGCACTCTGTAAAACCTGGAATCCTATGTAGCCGCCAAGAAGAAGTACCGTTTAGCCAGGAGGGCGTTAGGGAAATCATGGTGTTGTTGGATTGGTCACTTACAGAAGTTCAGAATTTTGAGGAACAAGATAGATTGATTACAGATTGAAAGGTATAAATTTATTTCTGCTGTTTTTAAACTTCAAATGATTCTATATATGTTTCTCCTTAATCTTAAAAAATAAATCTTTCGTTAATCAAAGTATTTTTCATAACATTCCGCAATAATGGTATCAGAGCCTCGTTGCTCTTTTTTAAAAAATAAGAGATAGAAATTCTTTAAAACTCTTTAAAAATGGAAAACAAAAATTTGTTTGCAAAAGATTCTGAGGAATCGGAACAACAAACAACTGAAATAATAAATTTCAGTGAAAATGAAAAAGGTTTTTCATCAGATTACATGATTAATTCTGATCAATTATCAAAAATTAACAAGCTTAAATTTAAGCTTAACTCTAAACAAGTTTTTAACCAACCTAATAATTTACAAAGTCTTGTTTCAAGAGCTTTTACTAGAAAAAATAAAATCTTTTATTGTTTCAACACTGAAGAAATCTCAGTGGATATAAGAGATACATCTGGAGAAGTGTATTTACCACTTCTAACAAAGGGAGAAATTGCAAAAAGACTTTTGCAAATAAAACCAGAATTAAGAAAGTCCCTCTCTATGGTACATATTGGCGCTGTAAAAATTCTCCTAAAAGCGCAATTTAGAGATGGAATTAACTTTCCAATAAAAATGGCTCTAGTTGATAATAGAATTATCAATAGACAAGATGCTCTCCTAGGAGCTATACAAGGAAATTTAGCATATGGTAAATTTATGTTTACTGTTTATCCTAAATTTGCCTTACATCGAGATTCAAAAGATTTCGATAAAACTTTAAGTTTCATACATCAATGTGAAAGAACCGACCTGATGGAACCAGGAAATAAAGTATTTACGATTAATTATTTAATCTCATATGCTTTAACAAATAGTACCCATTCAATTGAGTATAAAGAAAAAGAAAATATAGCTATAGAAGATATATTTTCAGAAATCGGAACCGTAGAAGGAAGTAAGTTCTCAGAACCTTCACAGTTACGAGAAAACTGGGCAATCGATATTGCTCGAAATAAACAAATACTTGTGTCCAAACCAAGGCATAGTTATGCTGGAACCTCTTCGCAATTAAGAGAAGCTGGTAACAGTGAACTCCAATTAATGAGGTCTATGTCTGAAAGGATAGATAAGTACGGAGAAATTTTAAAAGAAGTTGTTGGGATATAATGTCCTCAAAACTAATTTCAAATGTTATTGCTGCTTTAGAAGAAGAAATTGTTCATAAAGAAGCAGAAATAATCATATATTCAGCAAGAATAAATGAGCAAAAAACAAACTTTATATTAAGTTATGATAAAAGAACTCTTAATATAAAAATCCTAGAAAAGAAAATCATTACTGCAAAGAATGAAATCAAAAGTCTCAAAAAGAGGATGACAATAATATCTTCCATATGAGTTCGCTCGTAAAAATAGAAGAATTAATTAAAGAATTAATTAATAAAATAGACAACATGGCTACTAAAAAAAATTTAGAAGTTATTGCTGCCAAAATTATTAAGGATGTCTTAGACAAAATTGATGATCACGAAAAAACACAGCCTTCAACATCTGAAAGGCAAAAAGAAAAAATTTCTGAAAAACCACAGAAATATTCCTTTCCTAACTTCAACGTGGGAAATCCATCATTAGGAAGCTCCAAAAGTCCAAATGCGCTAACTTGGCCTTTTAACTCCAATGAAAAAGACCTGCAAAAGTCATAATAAAACAATGATCAAAAAATCTTTAGAGACAGCCTTTAAAAATACTCAATCTAAAAAGAATGAATATAAAATACTCATTCACAACATACAAATAAAAATTCATTACTTGATGAACGACATCAACATGGATCCCCAAGAAAGGCTTAATAATCTCGCTAAAGAATTTTCAGCCTTATATAAAATTAAGAACCATTTACAAGTTCTTAAGGAAAAAGAAATCATCATTACTATAGCTTAAATCAAAATGAGTTCTATTACGCAAAAATTAGAACAAGTTTTTGATGAACAATTAGATACTCTCCCTGTGGATCAAATTAATGAACTCGTTCAACTTTTGTCTTTAAGTGAAGATGAATGCGAGAAAAAATTTTTAGAAGATAAAAATTTAAACGAAAAATATTTCTCAAAAGAAACAGTTTTGGCTATTCCAGAGCCTAAAACAGAGGAAGAAGATTCTTCAGAAGAAGATGAAATTCCAAGACAAAGTACTAGAATGCATCAAGCTAGTACTAGTTATGGTAGAACACGCCATAAAAAAGCGAAAACTGAGTTCTCTATGCCATATCATAAGGGAATACCTAGTGCTAACAATGGAAGCTCTACTGCCATTGACACTATAAAAATTGACTGTATCTTTGACCTTGAAAAAAGGAAAGAGGTAATAGATAAATGGAATACCGAAATTAGCCTGATAATTCAGTCTAATGAAGAAGAATTCTCCAATGCTAAAACCTTGTTATTATTAATAGAACATAAGTCCGCAGGAATAATACAAGATTTTATCAAAGGAACCTCCTGGAATGAGGATTTAGATGGTATTGATCTTTTTGAACAAATTATTAACGCCTTATACACTATGTTTTTAGGCCTTGATTTTTTTTCTAATAAAGATCTAGAAAACCAGAAATTGCTTGAAAAAGCAAGACAAAACCTAACAAGAGCACAGTTATGTGACATCTGTCTTTTAGACGAATTCACCTGTTTGTTCGAAACAAATTTATATAAATTAAGCACAGGAGAATATCACTCTTGGGTTGAAGTCTATTTAATGAAAATTCCAATCGTTGGTGAAAAAGCCAAAGAAAGATGGAATAAAGAGAAAAACGGTTTAACAATGCATTCTCTTGGGTTTGCTACTAAAATTGTTAAAGAAGAAATTGCTACATATTGCGATTTCTCTAAGAAACAAAAACAGCTAAAAAGATTCAACAAAAACTGTTGCAAAAAATTAGCAGAAATTCCACAGTTATCTTTCGGCTGTGAGCAAATAAAAGATAAAAAATATTTCAAAAAGAAATATAAAAAAAGGTACAAACCAAAGAAAAGATTTTGGAAAAAATTTACTCCTGGTAAATACTTCTCAAAAGAAAAACCTAAAGTTTGTCCTCAAGGAAAAAAGAAATGTAGATGTTGGATATGCTCTGAAGAAGGGCATTATGCTAACGAATGTCCTAATAGACAAAAATTCCCAGAGAAAGCGAAGCTTATCTCTATAGCAAAAACTGATGGATATTTTCCATCTGAAGATATTTTTGAAGAATATAGGCATGTATATTCATTAAAAATAATTAGTGATTCATCTTCTGAAGACTTCTCTTCCGAAGAATCAGAATGAATAAAAATTTAATCATCAATTGGAAAGAAGACATTGTACACTTTTGTATTGATCTTCAAAAGGAAAAAGAGTTAGTATATTCAAACATAACTAACCCTAACTCAATTTATATCAAAGGAAAAATTTTCCTAAAAGGATATAAAATAATAACACTACACTGTTATATAGACACTGGGGCAAGTCTATGTCTAGCAAGCAAGTATGTTATACCCGATGAATTATGGGAAAATACTCCCAGAAGCATTGACGTAACAATTGCTAATCAAGAAACAATTAAGTTGGATAAAGTCTGTAGAAATCTGATTGTCTATTTCTCAGGAGAACCTTTTATTATTCCAACAATATATCAACAGGAATCAGGTATTGATATACTCTTAGGAAACAATTTCTGTCAGTTATATGGACCATTTACCCAATGGCTTGATAGAATATCTTTTCATCTAAATCAGGAAATGATTTTGATTAAAAAAGTAACAAAAGCTTTTCAATTAGGAAAGCCCGGATTTCTTGAATCTATGAAAAAAGATTCAAAAATAAAACAAATACCAGGTACTAATATAACTCAGGAAGTTATAAAACCTGAAGAAAAATATTTTCTAGAAATAAGAAAGTACCAAAAAATTGAAGAAATACTTGAAAAGGTATGCTCAGAAAATCCCATAGATCCAGAAAAATCCAAAAAATGGATGAAGGCGTCAATAGAGTTAATTGATCCAAAAACTATAATCAGGGTAAAACCTATGAAATATAGTCCCCAGGATAGGGAAGAATTTAAAAAACAAATTAAAGAACTATTAGATCTTAAATTAATAGTCCCAAGTAAATCTCCTCACATGTCTCCTGCATTCTTAGTTGAAAATGAGGCAGAAAAAAGAAGAGGAAAAAAGCGTATGGTTGTAAATTATAAAGCAATCAATGCAGCTACTAAAGGTGATAGCCATAACCTCCCATGTATGCAGGAGTTACTAACCCTCTTAAGAGGCAAAACCATTTTTTCAAGTTTCGATTGCAAAAGTGGTTTCTGGCAGGTACTATTAGACGAAGAATCTCAGTTATTAACTGCATTCACATGCCTAGACGGACATTATCAATGGAAGGTAGTTCCTTTTGGCTTAAAACAAGCTCCCAGCATATTTCAAAGACATATGCAAAACGCTTTAAGAGGATTAGAAGAGTATTGCACCGTCTACGTTGACGATATAATAGTTTTCTCAAACTCAGAAGAAAAGCATTATTTTCATGTTTTTTCAGTTCTAAAAACAATTGAAAAATATGGGATAATTTTATCTAGAAAGAAAGCTAATCTTTTTAAAACAAAGATAAATTTCTTAGGCTTAGAAATTGACCAAGGGACTCATTGTCCTCAAAAACACATTTTAGAAAATTTGCATAAATTTCCTAATATCTTAGAAGACAAGAAGCATCTTCAAAGATTTTTGGGTGTTTTAACTTATGCAGAAAGTTATATCCCAAAGCTTGCAGAGCTTAGAAAACCGTTACAGGTTAAATTAAAGAAAGATTATGTATGGGAATGGAAACAATCCGATACTGATTACATAAAAAAGATAAAGAAAAAATTAACAGATTTTCCAAAACTTTATCTTCCAAAAGAAAAAGATTTTCTTATTATTGAAACAGATGCCTCAAATGATTTTTGGGGAGGAGTTCTAAAGGCTAAAACAGCCGAAAAGGAAGAGATATGCAGATACACTTCAGGAAGCTTTAAACCAGCTGAACGAAATTATCACAGTAATGAAAAAGAATTACTGGCGGTAAAAAATACTATCTCAAAATTTTCCATTTATCTCACTCCTGTAAAATTTCTAGTCAGGACAGATAACAAAAATTTTACTTATTTCCTTAAAACAAAAATTTCTGGAGATAATAAACAAGGACGCCTCGTCAGATGGCAGATGTGGTTCTCAAGATATGCTTTTGATATTGAGCACCTTGAGGGGCCAAAAAATGTCTTGGCTGATTGCCTTACACGTGATTTTCAAAATAATTGAAATCACTATTCACCCGGCTATAAATAAGAACCACACAGGTTTATATTTATCATCTCAAAATTCAATATTTCTTTTGATAAATAAAGAGGGTTCTGGTTTAGAAAATAAACTTTTCAAGAAAAGTTTTTTTTTATCCTCTCATGGATGAATTAAAGGCATTACGCCTTAAAGAAAAATTATTGATTATTGAGCTAAAGGCCATTCAAGAAAAAATAGCTTTATATGACGAAAGTCTAAAAGCAACAACTGTTAATTCAGAACAGGAATCCGAAAGGATACAATCTGAATCTATTCCCTTACAAACGGCTAAGGGTAAAGAACACTCAAGTCCGTTAACTCCTGTTGCTTTGGAAAAAAGCAAAAATAAGGTAAATGAGGAACCACAATCTTCATCTAGTCCAGCAGCAAATGGCTCTGGTAAAGACACAACAAATCCGTTGATGGCTGACAGTTTGCCAAAAACTGAAAAGGTCTCTCTTAGACCAAGTTATTCAGAAATAGCTAACAAACCAGAAAAAGATACTTCTAGATTTTATGTTATTTTTGACGGTGATCACAGAGGCATTTATGAAGACTGGTCTCTAGTCTCCAAATACACCTCGGGAAATCCACACCCGTTTAAAAAATACAAAACTTTATATCAAGCCCAACAAGAAGCTACACGTTTTTCTGCAGAGTTCGGCAAAAAAGAGATACCGTTAAAGGTACTAACTTTTCCTGAACCTTTAAAACCCAGGAAAAAAGAAAAAATTATAGAGTTCAGAGAAGCTCCCACAAATCTTTCAAAAATGACACGTTTTGAAGAAAAAGAAGAAAAAGATATCATATCTTTGGATGAATTCAGGACAATATGGTCTAAAGCAAGGTCTCTCAGTCAAAATGATTTTGAGTCCGAAAATATCTACACGGAAGACAAGGCCACCAAAAGCCTAATTGTTTTTTGTCCAGGCTCTAGCCCAGAACTTGTTTCTCTAGCATTTTCAGCCGGATTAATCAAGTTTATTTATCCTGCGTCTAATTTACTAGAAATCAGTTTATTGACAGAAGGAATGAAGAAAGCAATTAAAAACTTTCGAAAGAAAATCGCAGCAGCAAAGGATGCAAATATCTTTGTCAAATGCACATCCACTCTCCCTGATTGGTATCAAGGAAGTACATTTCCCGCCTACCATCACCTAGAAATTGGCCTAGCCAAAACAAGAACTGTCAATCCTTCAAAAATTATGAATGATGATGAAGACATTGAAAACTGGAGTTCAATCAGAACAGAAAGATTCATTAGGATCTTTCATAATCTTGATAAAATCAAGAGAGGAAGCTTTAATAAAGTAAATTATTGCAGCAGTAATTGCATTATTACAAGCTATAGTGCAACGCCTCTTCCACAAACCGAATGGACAGCTATCAATAATTTTACACAACAAATTATTGAGAACAATGTGGAAGTCAGTCCCACCACTAAAGAAAAACTTTGCCAAAAGTTAAAAGAAATTATTGATGACCACCAGTGCACATGGTGCAAAGCAAAAAGCAGCTCTTCCACTGAAGAAGGAATCTACTTTTCAGAAGAAGACACCAGAGAACTGGACCCAACACATGGGTATATAGACTAAAAAACGTCATCAATGACGATAGAGGAAGGCCATTTTGGTCATTTGTAAAAATCTGCTTCTCCTATATAAAGAAGTATGATTTAGGTTTAAGGGCATCGACACTCGCCCCTTTTCTTTTACTTGTAATTTTCTTAAAGCATGTGTGAGTAAAATCTCCTTAGAGGAGAAACGATGTAGATATCAAGAAGTTTTTCCTTCGGGGAAAACAGTTATGAAATAAAAATATCCTTTTAATCTTACTCTTTTATCTTCATAATAAATTTGCACTCTGTAAAACCTGGAATCCTATGTAGCCGCCAAGAAGAAGTACCGTTTAGCCAGGAGGGCGTTAGGGAAATCATGGTGTTGTTGGATTGGTCACTTACAGAAGTTCAGAATTTTGAGGAACAAGATAGATTGATTACAGATTGAAAGGTATAAATTTATTTCTGCTGTTTTTAAACTTCAAATGATTCTATATATGTTTCTCCTTAATCTTAAAAAATAAATCTTTCGTTAATCAAAGTATTTTTCATAACATTCCGCAATAATAATATCAGAGCCTCGTTGCTCTTTTTTAAAAAATAAGAGATAGAAATTCTTTAAAACTCTTTAAAAATGGAAAACAAAAATTTGTTTGCAAAAGATTCTGAGGAATCGGAACAACAAACAACTGAAATAATAAATTTCAGTGAAAATGAAAAAGGTTTTTCATCAGATTACATGATTAATTCTGATCAATTATCAAAAATTAACAAGCTTAAATTTAAGCTTAACTCTAAACAAGTTTTTAACCAACCTAATAATTTACAAAGTCTTGTTTCAAGAGCTTTTACTAGAAAAAATAAAATCTTTTATTGTTTCAACACTGAAGAAATCTCAGTGGATATAAGAGATACATCTGGAGAAGTGTATTTACCACTTCTAACAAAGGGAGAAATTGCAAAAAGACTTTTGCAAATAAAACCAGAATTAAGAAAGTCCCTCTCTATGGTACATATTGGCGCTGTAAAAATTCTCCTAAAAGCGCAATTTAGAGATGGAATTAACTTTCCAATAAAAATGGCTCTAGTTGATAATAGAATTATCAATAGACAAGATGCTCTCCTAGGAGCTATACAAGGAAATTTAGCATATGGTAAATTTATGTTTACTGTTTATCCTAAATTTGCCTTACATCGAGATTCAAAAGATTTCGATAAAACTTTAAGTTTCATACATCAATGTGAAAGAACCGACCTGATGGAACCAGGAAATAAAGTATTTACGATTAATTATTTAATCTCATATGCTTTAACAAATAGTACCCATTCAATTGAGTATAAAGAAAAAGAAAATATAGCTATAGAAGATATATTTTCAGAAATCGGAACCGTAGAAGGAAGTAAGTTCTCAGAACCTTCACAGTTACGAGAAAACTGGGCAATCGATATTGCTCGAAATAAACAAATACTTGTGTCCAAACCAAGGCATAGTTATGCTGGAACCTCTTCGCAATTAAGAGAAGCTGGTAACAGTGAACTCCAATTAATGAGGTCTATGTCTGAAAGGATAGATAAGTACGGAGAAATTTTAAAAGAAGTTGTTGGGATATAATGTCCTCAAAACTAATTTCAAATGTTATTGCTGCTTTAGAAGAAGAAATTGTTCATAAAGAAGCAGAAATAATCATATATTCAGCAAGAATAAATGAGCAAAAAACAAACTTTATATTAAGTTATGATAAAAGAACTCTTAATATAAAAATCCTAGAAAAGAAAATCATTACTGCAAAGAATGAAATCAAAAGTCTCAAAAAGAGGATGACAATAATATCTTCCATATGAGTTTCGCTCGTAAAAATAGAAGAATTAATTAAAGAATTAATTAATAAAATAGACAACATGGCTACTAAAGAAAATTTAGAAGTTATTGCTGCCAAAATTATTAAGGATGTCTTAGACAAAATTGATGATCACGAAAAAACACAGCCTTCAACATCTGAAAGGCAAAAAGAAAAAATTTCTGAAAAACCACAGAAATATTCCTTTCCTAACTTCAACGTGGGAAATCCATCATTAGGAAGCTCCAAAAGTCCAAATGCGCTAACTTGGCCTTTTAACTCCAATGAAAAAGACCTGCAAAAGTCATAATAAAACAATGATCAAAAAATCTTTAGAGACAGCCTTTAAAAATACTCAATCTAAAAAGAATGAATATAAAATACTCATTCACAACATACAAATAAAAATTCATTACTTGATGAACGACATCAACATGGATCCCCAAGAAAGGCTTAATAATCTCGCTAAAGAATTTTCAGCCTTATATAAAATTAAGAACCATTTACAAGTTCTTAAGGAAAAAGAAATCATCATTACTATAGCTTAAATCAAAATGAGTTCTATTACGCAAAAATTAGAACAAGTTTTTGATGAACAATTAGATACTCTACCTTTGGATCAAATTAATGAACTCGTTCAACTTTTGTCTTTAAGTGAAGATGAATGCGAGAAAAAATTTTTAGAAGATAAAAATTTAAACGAAAAATATTTCTCAAAAGAAACAGTTTTGGCTATTCCAGAGCCTAAAACAGAGGAAGAAGATTCTTCAGAAGAAGATGAAATTCCAAGACAAAGTACTAGAATGCATCAAGCTAGTACTAGTTATGGTAGAACACGCCATAAAAAAGCGAAAACTGAGTTCTCTATGCCATATCATAAGGGAATACCTAGTGCTAACAATGGAAGCTCTACTGCCATTGACACTATAAAAATTGACTGTATCTTTGACCTTGAAAAAAGGAAAGAGGTAATAGATAAATGGAATACCGAAATTAGCCTGATAATTCAGTCTAATGAAGAAGAATTCTCCAATGCTAAAACCTTGTTATTATTAATAGAACATAAGTCCGCAGGAATAATACAAGATTTTATCAAAGGAACCTCCTGGAATGAGGATTTAGATGGTATTGATCTTTTTGAACAAATTATTAACGCCTTATACACTATGTTTTTAGGCCTTGATTTTTTTTCTAATAAAGATCTAGAAAACCAGAAATTGCTTGAAAAAGCAAGACAAAACCTAACAAGAGCACAGTTATGTGACATCTGTCTTTTAGACGAATTCACCTGTTTTGTTCGAAACAAATTTATATAAATTAAGCACAGGAGAATATCACTCTTGGGTTGAAGTCTATTTAATGAAAATTCCAATCGTTGGTGAAAAAGCCAAAGAAAGATGGAATAAAGAGAAAAACGGTTTAACAATGCATTCTCTTGGGTTTGCTACTAAAATTGTTAAAGAAGAAATTGCTACATATTGCGATTTCTCTAAGAAACAAAAACAGCTAAAAAGATTCAACAAAAACTGTTGCAAAAAATTAGCAGAAATTCCACAGTTATCTTTCGGCTGTGAGCAAATAAAAGATAAAAAATATTTCAAAAAGAAATATAAAAAAAGGTACAAACCAAAAGAAAAGATTTTGGAAAAATAAAAAGAAAAAATTTACTCCTGGTAAATACTTCTCAAAAGAAAAACCTAAAGTTGTCCTCAAGGAAAAAAGAAATGTAGATGTTGGATATGCTCTGAAGAAGGGCATTATGCTAACGAATGTCCTAATAGACAAAAATTCCCAGAGAAAGCGAAGCTTATCTCTATAGCAAAAACTGATGGATATTTTCCATCTGAAGATATTTTTGAAGAATATAGGCATGTATATTCATTAAAAATAATTAGTGATTCATCTTCTGAAGACTTCTCTTCCGAAGAATCAGAATGAATAAAAATTTAATCATCAATTGGAAAGAAGACATTGTACACTTTTGTATTGATCTTCAAAAGGAAAAAGAGTTAGTATATTCAAACATAACTAACCCTAACTCAATTTATATCAAAGGAAAAATTTTCCTAAAAGGATATAAAATAATAACACTACACTGTTATATAGACACTGGGGCAAGTCTATGTCTAGCAAGCAAGT